>NW_028185428.1:1734597-1855271 GCF_003343005.1 Rhea americana | reverse complement strand
GGGAGCATTTGGGAGCTCCGGGTTAGAGCCGCTCGCTGCGATTAGGGACCCACTGCAGCAAGGGACCGCTCAGAAAAGGCCTCTCCAAAGAGGAGAAAAACAGAAAAAAGGAAAAAAAAAAAGAGAGAGAAAATGTACACGCGTGTAATGTTTTCTCTAATATATAACTGATTATTATGTGTGTTCGAGTCCTCATATTTTTGCAAATTCCACGCATGCTTTTTTCTTGCTGCTCAAGTTTTTCCGCTCTAAGTCCCATTCAACCAAGCATCTCTTAAAAAGCAGCACTCAGGTCAAGCCACAAAACTTTCCACCTTAAATTTCATTTTCTACGAAAAGTTAAATGTTTGTTAGATACCAGGCAAGGAATGTAAAATCACAACCTTATATATGCCTGTGATTACCTCTGTGTATGGTTAGAATGAAATCTACGGTCTGATCTCAGAATTTATTAATAAGAGATTTCTGTTATTTCCTGTTGCCCAAGGAATTTCATTTTCTTACTAAACTGTTAGCTATTTTTAAATGCAGGCTCCAGTAAAATCATTGGAAAAGCAGGGACAAATCAACAAGAAACAAACTGAAAAAAAAAATAAAGGACTATGAAAGGACTAAAAAAATTAAATTATTTATATGAATAGTATAAAAAGTAGGCCAAATCAATACTAGCTATGTTTGGCCAGAATGCACGCCCTTATTTGTTAAAAGCAATTATAATACCTGTATCTTAACCCAGTTCAAAATAGTGGATTATAACAGGCACAACAGCTGCCGATTCCAAATAAAATGCACGCAGACTGCTTCCCATCTCAGCTCTGTCAGCAAGAATTTTTTGCTGTTACACCCACTTCAGCAACATTTTTGAGAGAATATTTCAGCTAGTTATCATCTTAATTAATATTCCCTCAGTTTGCAAATCCCATTAGCCTTTCCTGATTACTGGGTAGGAAGTAAAACTCAAGAAGATCCTGAGTAGGAATCATTCAGTACAGTCATTCACCAACAACTCCTGCAGAGAATTATCCCAAACCATGTTTGGAGTAACCATGTTAGTGCCTGACGCAGTGGCGGTGAAAGGTTTTGCATGTTTTCTACTAATGACAGCAATTATCCGATATAATAAAGTTGGTAGCGAGTAATCCTTACATAAAAGTGCTCTGAGACAAGGCCCCCAAACTGGCTCAGCAGCTAAACTTGCTCGTACAAGCCTGAGGTAAGAACACCATAGCTCCCCGTGAGAAACCTCGTTCCCCGTACACAGGGTGTCAGAGACCACGAGGACAACGGCAGCATCAAGCAGCAGCCATACAGATCTGTCAGAGGCCTGAGGCTTCAGCACTCAGCAAATAGCCCMTGTATCTCTTAGCATAAAACAAGAGCAGGCAAGGAAAATTTATTTTGGCCATCAACTTGAAGTTCTCCTCATCCCTATGAAAACATAAAGGTTTTATACAATAATTAAAAAAAAGGATCTTGTTTTTACTTTTTAAAAAAGCTCAGCTTTTATCCTGTACATACATAAAGCACCACTTACCTACCAAGAATTGTAGCCTTTACTATTTAGCCCTCTGCAAAAATTGGGCCTCATTTTCTCCAGACTCTCAGTAAATTACCCGGGTCATATGGGAAACCAAATGGCACGTTCTGCTTGATTAATATGAACACACTGCATACTCCATACAACGAGAAAAGCAACAGCTAATCCGGTTGCTTTTCTGACATTTAGAAAAGTGTCAAAACCATTCATCCCCTTTGTTCCAAGGACGCTTTACAAGATTCATTGTGGGAATCCCCACCTACTTTCTTCATACCTGACACAGTTTTTCAGGTCACTATTAAGGGGCTGATGACTCTCTTAAAAATTCAGTTCGGTATACTAGCTCACTCGGAGAAATCCAAAATGGTGAACCATTGGAAAAACAAACAAACAAACAATTCTTCCAGTTCTCATCACGCTGTCTTTCTCATCTCTTACATTCAAAGCTGCTGTTCCACATGCCCTCCCAGCACTGCATACACAGTCTGACCTTCTGCTACTTTGCAGACCTTCCTTCTCATCCGTAAGTATCTTCAATCTCATTTTTCCCCACATGGCATTCATGCAGATATCGAGCTGTTCACATCAGAATTTTACAGGAGGGCTTTGCCATCCTAGAGGCAGATGTGCTGGTCTGCTTCTTTAATCCATTTCACCTCGCACTATTTCCAGGCAATAACTCTATATCCTGAACTGAACTGAAGCACAGGATATTTCAGTAATAAAACAGTCTGCTGCTATAAAGTATTTAAAGACATCTCAGTGTCAGTTAACAAGGAAATATTTAGGTAACCTACGACTATTACAGTAATGTTCAAATTGCCATCTGGAAGACCCAGATTCGAAAAAATCAGTCTCTGGATCCCAGGCTCAGCTCATGAAGGCCAAATACATTGTAAAGAAGATGCAATTAGTCTCCAGGGAAAGGCTTCTGCAGATTGTCATTGGCTATGCAGAATGCAGCACAGTCACTCGTGTGGATAAAAATAACATATTGAAATGGCAGCTGCTCAGCAAAGGAAGAGGATTCAAGCAGGGATAAAAATATAAATTAGAATGAGAAAAATGATAAAATGCCTATAGAAAGTGTTAAAAGGTAATATCGAATACCCTAAACCAATGATACTTAAGATTCATCTTTAAACCTCTACCAGGAAACACAACTTTTATTTCATAGAGCAAAACAATCCAAGAATATAATTATTACTCTTCTAAACAAACCCATGACTAGCAGAGCTACCTCAGCCAASGTGTACACACTGAGGATGGATTTTGTTAAATTCAGAACTCTTATTATTTTATTTCATGACCCAAACCCCACTATTCTGAACACACCATTTAAAGACACAGAAGATTTCTTTAAAGTTCCAAGAGACAGCAAATTCCAAACTGTGATTAGTATCTAATATCTTTTCCATATTCCAAGTTATTTTGAAAGTATACTTTAACAAAGCACTCCTTTCCCTTACAGTCCACTACAATATAAAGGGGGTGGTGTTAGTGTTGTGCATTAAACATATGCTAAGTCAATAATAAAGCATTTCAACAACTCAAAAGAGAGCGGTGAGACCTATTAGATCACCGAAATTATTTCCATGCCATTCTGAGATTGCTCTCTATAGTATGGTTTATTAGTGTCTTGTCCAGCCTATTTCTAAAGTTTCAAGCCCAGAAGCGTTCCCTTATGAGACTACCCAACTTTAATTTAAAAGCATCATACGCACAATTAACCTATTTAAAACACAAAATAGAAAACTTTTTAAGGATCTGCTTATATAACTGCCCATATTTGAAATAGAAAGCAGGATTTTGAACTGACAACCAGAATCTGTCATATTTTATGACTTCTGTATCTGAGGTTTTTAAAGATTCTTTCCAATTGGTTTAMGTAAAAGTAAAGCAAAGATTTGAAGAGAAATGGAATCTATGTTAAGACATAATCTTAAACCAAGTGATATAGATGGGAAAAAAATACAAAAGGATCAGAGTCATATGAGCCCTTCATCAGATGCAACTTGAAATGTGTTTTGGACCAGAAAGCAGCAATTTTTTCCAGCTGTATCAGTTGGCTTAACTAAAAGTATTTCCTCTTCTTACGAACCCTGCCCTACTTACAGACTATCACTACAGCATTACTGCAACATGGGAGATGCTAGTTTGAATAAAAGTTCATTCCTAAATATATTCCAAAATGTATCATAGCAAATAAGAGACTGCATAAATCTGCAAGCAGCAGTCAAATTCAGTGCATGCTTCACTGTAAGCTAATATTTTTGCTGAAGATACCCTTGAACAGTGTAGAAGAGACTTCACAACAAAGCATAACAAGTAGGATCACTATTAAATCTACTCAGTGTTGAGGCTTTTTTTCTTGTGTTTTAGAACTATTAAGCTTGAAACAGAATGACTTACAAAGAATCTATTAATAAGGTAGATTTCCCAGAACAAAACCGTATTTATATTACACTGTTCTGATCATTTTGACGCAATAAATACAGTTTTAGACAAAGCATGGATGACATTGCACAGGGGATTAACAATCAAGCTCAAGCAGGAATTAACATGCATCAAACTATGCATATTCTTTGCTGACACATTTATTCCAGCATTCTTTGTTAAAACACGGAAAGCGTTCAAAAAGAGTTTTCAATCCTAAACCATCTCCTCAGAGCATTTAAACCAAAAATTGGGAGTKCTGCACAAAACTGCCCTTGCTTAGTCATTGAATGTAAGTACGTAGCAACCTGACCATGTTAAAATCAACTGTACRGGTAGATTTTTTTTTGGTCTACACCATGTCACTTTGGGTTGTCATCTAGTCAGATGTTCGCAGCTAAAACCTGGGCTAGGCCTGCCTGAGAGCTGAATAGATGGTCTGAGCAAGTCCCARGTGCTGCAGTCAAGGAAGAGCACCTTGACTGCTAATGCTGGCAGTATGGACRTTGCCATCTACCAGACAGCATATATAACAAAGAAAAGCTGTTAATACTTGTCATTAATAAAGGCCTGACCCACACCAGGGAATGTATTTTGAATTTCGAATTAATCTGGTAATCATTTTATCATTATCAAKCTCCCCTTGTAATTTCAGTAGGAGAGTGTTTCTCTTGGTGTTTCTTGTCTCCCTAAATTGTTGTGCCGTACTGGGGATGTGAAATGTAAGCTGTATTTCAGACCAAAGTGAATGCAATGAACACAAAGTATTGTCAGTTAATCAAAGATTGCTCCTCTGAGTGAAAATCACTATTAAAACAAGTCAGATTTCATTAACACCACAAACTTTTTGCTTATCAAAAGAAATTGACTTTAAAAAAATGACACATCCACGTTGTTTTTAGTGGTCTCATGAACAGTAACAAAACTGAGCTCTTAGATAATGAGTATAAATAAAAGATTGACTACTGTTACTCACAAGTAACCCCTGAACTGAAACAAAGATTACTGCTCATACCAAAAAAGAATGAGAAACTAGACTTCTGAATTCTATACCCATAGCCTGTTTCTATTCAGGTATAGATAAAATCAAATATGTAGACAATGCTCTGAATATTCAACAAGTTAAGGTATTTTCAAGGAAAGATTACACTTGGCAAAAGAAGATAAATCCCAAGTGCAGGCTGGTTCAACGCCCCTTCCTTTCCCATCAGTATATAAAGAACTCCACTATTCAAGGTGGTAAAATTAAAGAACTGAAAAAATTGTGATGAAATATTCAATGTTCTTCTTAAACTAAAGTAGTTAAACCTCATTCTTCCCCAAGACAGAAAGAACTATGACTTCAGTAGGAAAATACTATCAAGTGGAAAGTTGTATCTTACTGATCTGAAAAAGATTTCTGAAGCTAATCAGTTTTATAGGCAGCACACACTGCATCTATTAAAAACAGCACAGCCTTGCACAAAAGATCAGCTTACATTTGTGTTTCTTATCGCTTCGGATAAAGGCAGAAGACATTTAAATGCTCATATGCCACAATAGCTTCATCTAGAGACAAATGAAAAAAGGAGGCCTACATGAGCTGACCTACATGCACTAGGTGCACAACTTTACTTGTCCTGACCAAAACTGAAGTTTTTTATTCTAAGCGACCACGTCATCCCAATTATTCACTTCAGGAAATAATCTTTCTCTAAATTTACCTTTCAGTGAATCATTTTCAGCTCTCATTATGTCAATTAGTGAGTTCTCCAGTGAATGCATGTCAAAAGTCCTTGTGCGATCCTGCAGGTAAACATAAACAAAGCCAATTTAGGCAACATAGTGTTAAGCAAACCATAAAAAGCATAAAAACTGCAGTTTTATTCTACATCATTAGAGCAGAATTAAACAAAAACACACACCTATACACCGCTAAAGTCAGTGTGACATAAGAATAACACAAATTAGAATATTCTTAAATATGACTCAGATCTGTATTTATCATAATCAATCTCTTAAGATCCCCAATTCCTTTGTATTTCTTGATAAATTTTATTAAACATTGTTAAAAAGACTTTCAGTTCATAGTCAGGAAGCAAAGATCATATATTGGGCGACAAGGAAAAGTCACAAAATAGGTATTTCAGCCTAGCTACAGAAAATCCGAATTCTGGAAACTTGTATCATTTCCTTCACCGAAACTACTATACCATTAACTGCGCTAATCTAGTTCTGCACATTCATTTCAGAGTATCCATGATTATAAAGTATTTCCTGCAAATACTACTATTCCAAATAGTCTAGTTTACTGGATGAAAAGTTAGCTCTGATTTTTAATTCAAGGAGTTCAGAAATTTGATATTCCACACATTACTAGATATGCAAGACACAACAAATCAGAGGCAAGATGACTTGTGTATCTTACCATTTCGTTATCGCAATCCATTTGAAGTGTACTTACCAAATATTTCTCCTTCATATTAGCCCAAGCCACCATTTAACATCTATATGGTTCAATCTTTCCCAAATAATACATCAAATTCTACATCTTGCAAATCTGGCACTACGTTAATTCAAGCCACAAGAAAATATTCCAGTACTACATTAATTACTAAATTCAGTGCAACCAAAGTAAATATAAATTTTGAAGTCTTTATAGTATCATAAAAGGTCACTAATGCAAGCAAAAAAAATCCCTCTCGTTCTCAAAATTATTCATCCATCTATCTTCATCTATTTATAGACAGATTTATACATGTCTATTTATACACATGTATGGAAATAGCTAGATAGAATTTTACATAATTATATTTCTTGACCTTACATTTAATTTTTTCGTGTCCAAGAAGAATGCTAAAATCAGTCCTGAAGGTTATATTTCATTCAGCTTCTGAGAGGTTCATTTCTGAACCGAGATGAAGCATGGAAAGTATCTGCTCAAATAAGAAAGCAAGGTATGTGCAACTCAAGACAGATGTTTGCTCTGACCCACTTCTCTACTACAACTATCATTACTACAGCAGTGAATACACAGGTTTTGCCCCCAGCTGCAGCCATGAAGCTGAAAATTCTCCAAAACAAACAGATCTAGATTTGATCATTTTTAAAACTGAGTGTCAAGATATATTGTCCTCTACTTGCAGTATTAAAGTGCTAAAGCAGTACCAAAGGCAATGTTGCAAGAGGCATCAGATAGTGATCAGTCATCTTGAATTTTAAATATCTAATACTATTTTAAGAGCGGGAATCCACCAGCCTCCAGGGTCCTGATCCATTTCCAAGTTCATAGATTATGGTCCTACTGATAAAAACAGTTTTTCAACTAAATTTACTGTTATTTTTCTTCTCTTCAGAACAGCTTACTACTGACAAAGAACAAATGAAGTATTTCTACCCAGATGTACTGCACTACAAGTAGCATTAGAACGATCAGAGTTTAGAAAAATTTGCCATACTAGTCTAGCCCAAAATCAAAAGTATGATAAAAAGTATAGTTTTCCTGTCTCTCCACAGTATTTATTTCCTTGCTCATATATATTAAAAGAGAAAAGATGAACTTTGGAGAAACTATCACACACATTCGTATTCTTAAGTTCGGGGGTAGGGGGGAGGCTGTTGTTGTTTCATGCATTTCCTACTGATTTCTTCCTTTCCTGGTAATATTTACTTTATTGGCCTGGTTTATATATTACTACTGCCTAATTATTTCAAACCTTAGTTACACTAAAATACATTTGAAGGTTGAAATTAAATAGCATAAGCAGTTAAAGGAGTAAACATTGTAGTGTGTGCATCATTTTAATGGATCCTGGATCTATTAGGTTCCAGCAGGATCCAGCTCCRGAATGGATACTAGAAGACAATCTCTACATTTTCAGCAGTCTCCACAAAGTGACAGAARTAGCCTAAAGCACAGGTGGAAGCATTTTCTGAAAACTAGACATTCCTTAGTTGCTATTCTTGTTCCATCCTGGCTTTTATATTGCATTGTGTTTCTCTGTGTGGAATTAACCTCAACTCAAAGCCATGAACAGCTACAAAATTCCTGCCTCACAAAGTGCAAAGCCTTAGGAGTTTCAGGTCTTTGGCACTTAACATTTCACTTTTCTGAGCAACACTAAAGGAAAAAACATAGTCAAGTAACTTCTAGTTTATCGTTCCGTGTATGTGCTATGCTACATCAGCCCTGAGCTAGTATCTTGTCTCTCAAATGTCTGTGTTATTTTGAAGTAAGCGACAGTGGTGAACAGAGAGCTTAGTGGGATACATAGTTTTCAGCATTGAGAACAGAGTTTATATTAGTAATGACTTAGAAATAAGGACTTGCTACAGAACATGCCTAAAATATGGTCTATATTCAGCATTCCTTGCTCTTCAGTGGTTCCAGTGACTTGGACAGTACTAATACGAAACACTGACTCTAAGGACCCCTATTGTCCAGTCTCAACTGACAGAGTTTAGATTCTGGAGGCATCTAGAGCACCCTTAATACGCTGATGTGCTACCATCTGTTTCTTGCTTAGGTTTCGAACAGAAAGGTTTCTGTGCTTACAGAATGTCTAAACATCCTTGTTAGCTCAAGGTGCTGACTTGCTCCAGCCTCAGCACCCTTGGGAAGATCAGCCTTGCTCCTGGACTGCTTGAAACAGTTTATTCCTCCATGTCACTGCTCATTACAGTCATTCATTAGAAGAGAGCAAACCATGTTAAGCTCCTAGCACTGTGCCCTTACCAAAAACAGCCACTTATCAGGAAAAGTAGAGCCGGAAGCTAGAGTAATTCTCACCAGGAGCTGACAATTATTATAAGCTGCTTACTCACTATTTTTAGAAGCATTAGATAAGTATTTCATGACAAATCCCTTTGAATTCCACATTCCCTTGCTATGGAGTATGAATTACTGATTTACTGCTCTTCTTTACCATAACACTTGTGCTTTGTATTCTGCAAGAGCAGATGAAGACAGATCTACTGATGCTATTGTTACACCGATTTTGGATATATTCCTGAAACGAATGTAGCAACTCACCTCTCTGGGTAAGTGGAATAAACTCAAGAACTTGGTATATACGTTCACCTATCCTGTGAAAAGACTTCAGAGTTTTAGATGTCCAAATAAAATTCACCAAAATGCCCTACTCAACTGGTTCAGAGGTTTGCACAGTACCTACTTGTAACACAGCTCCATTAACTTAGCTGACTATCAGGATATTGAAAGGGTCCACCCTACAATAGAAAGTCACAACAGGTAATTTTTTTTATTTTTTATAGAATTTAAATATCTTTTATTTTGAGACTGCCTTAAAAATAGTAGCACTAATTTTACTTCTCTAAGGAATTCCAAGGCGATCCACACATTTTACCAAGAAGACATACTACATCTGAAGTATGTATCTGATACATCTTATATATAYATRTATATATATGTATAAAATATCTGAAAATAAAGACTGATGATAGATTAGTGGATATTGATCATTAACTAGTAACTAAAAATGTGGAAGAGTTAGTCTCAGATGCTTGCTAGTTATGAGTTATAAAGCATATGGACTATGCTGTACTTCAGAAAAACTGATTTTTTCTTAAGGAGATTTCACATAGAATTAGTAACAATGTAATAGTGTTTTTAATGGATCAGTTCATGAAGTTAACAGCACTCTCTAGGACGCTAAACTGCTTACTGTATACTTACTTATTTTAATAAATAAAGGATATAAAATCATAGACTAGTTGGGGTTGGCAAGAAGCTCTGGAGATCATCTCATCCAACCCTCCTGCTCAAATGTGGTCAGCCATAGCAGGCTGCCCAGGACCGTGTCCAGTTGAGTTTGGAATATTTCCAAGGATGGAGACTCCACAACCTCTCTGGGCAACCTGTTCCAGTGTTTAACCACCCTCACATTGAGGAAGTGTTGTCTTATGTTCAACTGGAATTTCCTGTGTTTCAACAGGAATAATGCCTACTCAGAAATAAAGCAGAGTGTGTACACTTCAATAACAAATTACGATAACTGCAGCCTGATGTTGTTTACAAAGGTTGATCACAAGAACTTTGCTTTACAGGAGTTTGTTTTAGTGGATCTAAAATTTTGCTTTATCAGAGGGCCCAAAGGGCATGCACATTTACCCTTGGGAAAGGGGAACAAAGGCAGAAGGACATCAGGCTGAAAACAAGACCATAAATCAACCTTCAGTCTTAATACATGATTATGCTTAAAAGTCAGCAACATTTTAAGAAATATTCCTTAAACATCATTTTGAATAGCAGTATTATTTGCACAAAATCGACAGGAGGTAACAGCTATCAAATCTGATTAACAGAGAGCTATTTAGACTGCCAATATTCTTACAACAGCAAATATCACAGCTAAACCCTGGCCAGTTCTGTCTAGAAATAAAAATATTCTGATTATCCTATTATCTAGAAATCATTTTCAATATGTAGAGTGTGCATAATAATGCGATCAAATTGTTAAAACATTAGTAGTAGAGCCCAGGATTTCATGTCACAACTTTGTCATGAGATTCATACAGTGTAGGCAAACTACTTCATCTCTGTGACTATACTGCTCTCCCCATCAGCATCCAGACGGATCATTTTACATTTAGACGTTCTGTAAAACTGCACTTGCAAATAGCAAATCACTAGATTCTAATTCCAATTCTATTTTTTATTTTTAAAAAGTCCAAAGACATTTCATTCTAAAACAACAGTCATTTGGTAGTAAGCATATGCAATATATACCAGGATATCCTCATATGCAACAGAAATTAAACAAAAATTTTTCATGCACAGGAAGATCATGCTCAGCACTCAAAAATCCCGTACCTAAATTCTCTTGTATATCAGAAAAATGTAGATCTAACTTCACTATTAAAGTGGAGACCTACAATATTTAATCTGCACCCACAGCATTGTTAGCACTTGCACAAATAGGATTCCAGAATCTGAGAGCTCCTGTTCAGTCCTTCCCAAGAAGAATCTGCCAATGGTAAAAACCCAAACTGTACAAAAGTAAAACTGTTACCCAGGCGTGAGTCCTTGCTTGTAGCTAAGGTTGTGCCTCATCTTATATTATAAGATTTCTCTGAATATTGAAACATCAATAATAATGCAAAGCAAGTCAGTGAGTTAATTTATTGAAGGTGATTAAGCACTATTTATGCAGTCAGTGTAGTTATATATATATATGGGGGGTGATACCTAAAACCAGGGCTTACTTCATATATTTAAATTTTTGTCAAACCAGAATACTAGTGAAAATTAGAAAATTTACAACTACTCTTGCCACCCTCATTATAGCATCAGAAGCCTGAAAACTTCTACCTATTTCCCCTAATTAAAAAGCCTGGCATCACAGGCAAAGGACAGTGTGTAGGGAGAGGTAATACTGTAGATACTAAATACAAGATCCACATTTTTGTCTTAATCAGACTGAAGCAAATTTGGACTTGATTCTACTTCTGGGTAAGTTCCCTCATCCTGCCAACCACCTTGCAAACACTGTATTCCAGCTTCCAGTCCAGGATCCAGTGAATTAAAGGCTTTGAATAAACAGGCTTTTCCTGAAAGGATGTTGCTGTATGCTGCCCTGATCATCATTTATAGCTTCAGCAGGGAACAATAAGAAGAAGTTGGAAAAATTAAGTGACACATAATGTAGGAGCTTTTTTGGGAGGGAGCACTTCTGGTTTTGTCAAACTTGAACATATTTTTAAGCAATAGAAATTATAACCTTTATAAAAATTTCCAATAACATGTCTGATACTATTTTAGCCACATTTTATATATATATATATTTTATATATATATATATATATATATATTTATATATGTGTGTGTGTGTGTGTGTATCTATCTTCTATAAGCTATTTTCCACAATATCTTGTGCTCTCAATCTTTGTACTGGACTGCGAAATATGTAAGCATTTTGCTTTGAAAATAAATTATTAAGAGTATTCTCTTTAACCTTTGGAAAATACAAACATAATTCAAATAGCTTCTAACAAAAGCTCTCTTTAAAAAGAAACCCTGAGGTCAAAAACTCACAGGAGGGCCGAAGCCGAAGTATTAACGTCAGTAGTAAGTTTATAAAACAAGAAGAGTGTTAACTTCCATAGCACTTAACTTGTGCATGTCATACCACATTAGAGTGCTTCTAATTCCACAGACCAATAGCTGTGGGGAATGGCATACAAAACACTAATTATTAAACAGCTGATGTAGTTATAGAAAAATGGGTGACTGGACATTTAAAAATCCAATTTCAAGTACTTATTCCATTTTTAAATGATAGCCTGAAATTTCAAAGAATAATTGCTGCTACTAGAATGAAGAAAAAATTCTGCAAAACTTTCTGCAGAACAAGGAGTCTCATTTTATGCAGCTAGACTGCATAATTTCTGAAAAGGTTCCTCAACAACTAATATTTTTAAAAGCACAGTAAACAAATCTACTTGCAAAATTTCTTCAAGAGGAAATATTGGCAAATGCATTCAAGAGTTTTTAAATTACAATTCATGAGCATTAGTTGTTTTAACRCACTTATTAAATCAACTATTTCTACATGCAAACAAATATCACCTATAGTTTAGAATTAGAACATATTCTGTAATCACATATGTGTCTTCTCAGACATTCCATATCTGCCTGGGGAAGGAGAAAGTCCCTTTGGCACAGACTCTCAATGGATTTGGAAGGGGTTATATACCTGGAAATTAGCCACTGCAGAAAAAAAAAGAAAAAACATTTTGAACAAATGGATATAATGCACTACCTTCACGGACAAATTTATTTGAAATGGGCAATTATTTTCAAGTCCGATTCCAGAAATAAACACAAATTATTTTGAAGTATTTTTATATGAAGCGTTGCTTAACTTGCTAGTGGTTTCAAAGATCAATTTCAGAAGTGTCATCACGCACTTGAAGCTGAGATCAGGAAACCTGGAAATGCCTATAAAAGCAAGATTTATGCATTGCATAACAGGCAGGCTCATGAGGAAGTACAAGTACATAGTTAAAGGAAAGCCCAAACAACCTTGAGGCCAATGCTACAGCAAAATGCAATTACTGAGCACTTAGTTTGATAGTGCTGCAAGGAGCGAAGTAGAAGGAATTATTAAAAAAAAAAAATCAGTAACTTTGTCAGATGAAATAGTCACAGTCACATCTCTTTTCACTTATTAATGATCAGGGAAAGCTATGGTATCCAAAAACACTCTTTTTTTTTTCCGGGAACCACTTTTCGTTTACAGACCATTTCCTTTTCAAATGACTGCACAAAGAACAATGGCTTTTCTCTTTTCAAAAGACCTTTGAAGGGAAAAGGCTGCCCACTGGTTAAAGCACAGTATCAAGACTTAATTTCATTAACAGGTCTGGTAATAGTCTTTTCTTACGTTGCTTCAATTTCTATCTCTGCAACAAGAGGTTGCTATAGAGGTCTACTTGTGCGGGGTAATGAGACAGAATTCCAGAAGGGAAACACTTAGGAAARACAGCACAATGGCTTGCTTGCAGCTCTGAATACCACGCACGCAACCACCATAATCACAAGATTATCAAGCAGATCAATACAACATTTTCCTTTTATCTGCGAATTTTGGAATGCCCATTTCATCACAAGTGACTAAGAGCTGGGGGCAGAAATATCTGAAGTGAGCGGTAGTTCACATTAGTGGTTTATGGGGACATTATGCAATGTTGTCCTCCCCGAAGAGGAAACGAGCACTTACGCTTGGTTACCCTAAGATTTCCATCAAAACATATACTTGTGTTTCACTAAGCATTGGAGTAAAGATAACCTCTGCTAATACACACACACATATATATACACACAAAGTGAGCCCCAAATATCTGCAATTGCTGCTTTACACCTTGTCTTCCAAAGAAACTAATTTTCACTCTATTACAGCAAAACTTGTTAATCATTTAAGCAACAAAACATAAATATTAAATGAGAAGGATAGTTGTCTCAAATTACTCCATTGTTTTGCTGCTAAGACAGCTTTCAATTATTTCCTAAACAGGAATATAAGAAGATTCCATTAACAAAATAACCTTGTCCAATACATGATTGCACCAAGGACGCTTCATATATATATATGTATATAAATATATATATATTTATACATACATATATGTAAATGCATGCACACACATATATCGCAAGCAAAACTCCTCATTTCTGCTTTAAGTCAGCCACCCAAGCAGCATAATCAAGAAAAGAAAGCATTCTAAAGGTCAAATTTTACATCATTTGTTTTCAGCAATTCAAAAATGTAATGTGCTTTTGAAACTCAAATCACTGGGTGACTAAAGGGGATAAATATTTTGCATAAAAGAAAAGTTATAAAAAGCAGTTGTCCAAGATGGCTTCAAAATTAATCAGCATCTTTTTAGGTCTGCGGTGCTGAAGTCCTGTTTTTCGGCCCTGCCCTTTTTTTCACAGAAGTGATGGTAACAGACTGGAAAGCATTTCACTTTAACACTTTCCCTTTCCTGGCACGTATAAGTGTCAGACTTGGTCGTKACATGTATAGCTTCATCTTAGTGTTCATGTAAACAGATACCCACATGCTACATAAAAATTATTTTTGACCATGACCAAAATACAGGTGTCTTATATTTTATTTTCAGAACACAACCCAAGTGTCAAGGTTGATTTTGTCACTTTTCTGAAATTTTCTTGATACCAAACCAAGCACATTTCTATCAGTTAATGTGCTTTTGGGCCTTAAACATAACAGCAAGGACACACTTGATCTCATTCTGTCAGTCTGTACATCAGCTACGTGTCAGGGTAGAAAATGAATTAAATTGTGAGCCAAGTCCTGCTGCAGCGAGGCTGAAAAAAGACCGACTCCAGCTGTGTCCCTTTCTCTAATGGTTTCAGCGCATAAATCTGGTGTGCTGGACACAGGTTGTTTATATTAATTCCAAATCCCAACATTAAAATCAGATATTACTACGCATTCTAGAGCTACATGGACTCTACCTGATATTTAACCAGCTAGTAGCTCTGCAGTAGAAATAAAAGGTCTTTAATGGAAAGTTATTGCCAGCAGCTGCTCTGTTGTCAGCAGGCTGCATAGGCCCTGCAAACCAAACAGAAACTGAACAGTTTACTAAGGAGAACTGAACTGTTCCTCTGTCTGAATCCATAAGGTCATTATTAAACATGTTTCTATTTCTTTAGGGTGGTTTATGACATGAGACATATTGCACGGTTCTTATCGACTGATCTTTCAAATTATTTAAAAGTAGGTCGTCCTGCTTCTTGCACCATGGCTAGAAATAYTGCATATCATTTTGAAATTTTTACTTTTGTCCTCATCTGAAGATCCTGAAAAACAATGCACTGGATGTTAAAGAATTCTTATGTTTCTAAATCCACCCTCCAGGCATTCACAAAGCACATGCACATAAAATCTAGGTTTAAGTAGTGGTCTGATAAAGAGCATTTCTATTTCAATGTTTACTGCAGATTAGGTTCCACATTATACAGTTCTTTTAAAATTTATATAGAGTCAGCCTAGGAGAGGTTGAGATGTCAGACAAGATATCCTCCTGTCAGGATAAGGCCATACTGAAATACAGAAGACCACTAACTGACGTTTGTCCAGATCTATTTTTGGTAATGATTTAATGGTCTCTAACCAAAATTTGCTACCATTGCTGAGGAAATTCTCACCACAGATAAAAATAAAGATGTTTTTAAAAGTCTACAAAAATCATGATGCTCTACAAGACAAGTCCATATGATACTGTAAAACAAAATACAACGATTTAATAGTTTTTCTCAGATTGGATGGATCTTCAAATACTTGAAAAGACCTCAAATCTTTCATATTTCACCAAGCAACACTTATTTTTTTACTTTAACTTTTTATTTACACCTTTTTGTAGATCTACTTGCTATTTATAACTATACTTATTCATTAATTATGTTTTAATGTGTATAAAAATTAAGATAAAGGGAACTAACTAATTACAGATGTCTGGTAGGCTATAGATATGACCAGCACTTAAAAAAAAAAAAAAAAAAAAAAAGCACGATTCACAGCTGAGATCGTGAAGAGTGTAATTCACACAGTGACATTTCAAGTTATATATATATATTTAGTTGCAAACATACAGGTCATACAATCAGACTGTATTACTCAAACCCCCATATCCCACCTTTTCTAGGGCATTTTAATGCACTTAATTTATTATTTTTCTTACAGCTATAACAGCGCATACTCACCTGAAAAGGAAAAATGTTGTCAGCTCTATTCAAACTATCTTCCATCCATGATTTTGGAGCAAAGGCTGAGCTGGGTCGAGCATATTTCTGCAACTGGATATGATTACTTGCAAAATTCTTCTTTAAGGGCGAGATGGAGTTCAGGGGTGTTATCCCTCCATTCAGTCCCCTGCGGTGGTCTCGACCTTGGGACCCTCCCCACCCACCATATCCACCACCACCAGGGCTCCATGAAGATGGTGTAGGCGATGGACTTTGGTAGCTGCTCCATGGAGAAGGTGGCTTGTTAAGATTATTAGCCAAATGAGGCAATTGATTAAAAGCAGCATTTCTATGTGTAAATGGTGGTGGGTGAGGACTCGCAGGAGACCGCCTCTGTTGCTGATGTTGATTGTGATGATGCTGAAAATGGGGGTGATGAGGGTGGTGTTGAGAGAGGGGTCCAATTTGGGGGGAAAARCTACCACCAAAGCCAGGGCTGACGTGATGTGGAAAATTCTGAAACAGCAGAGCACCATTGTTAGCTGAGGCAGCAGGGACCCCTCCCTGGTGAAAAAAACTTGCATCTTCATTGATTATTGTAGAAGAAGAAGGAGCTATAGCTGCAGACCAGTTACTAAAACCAGTCAGAGAAGATGCGGTGGATGTCAAGGGCTGCGTTGAAGTACCCAGCCCTGAAGCCTCTTGATAATCGAATGCTGTTAACACCGGCGATTCTATTCTTATTTTCTCCTTTCCATTGCCGTTCTCTGAAGAGTTATCGCCCTGATTTTCTTCAGTTTTAGCTTTCTCAGGTTCAGATAACATGCCTGCTTCCTGACTTTGACTAGGGGAAAGCTGCTGTTTTTCTAGGGACTCTTGCTTTTCCTGTTGCTGAGTTTTAGATTTTTCTGACCCCAGAATCTCATCCTGAATATTATGGGCAGCTGGAGCAGGAAAGAGCCAAGCTGACCCAGCACTACTGCCATTGGCAGCTGTGTTATTATTTATAAAAGCAGCAGGGCTGGGGGTTGCATTTTGATGATGGTGTGGAGGCTGCAGATGCGGATGAAATCTGACTGGAAAAGCTGACTTATTTCCAGTGTTGTTTTGCACTAACACTCCAAACCCGTAATCCCCCATTTATTATATTTAGGGTTTGAATCCTCCCTCTAAGAACAAGTTGATGTTTAGCGTTTACCTCTTCCTCTTCTGAGGAGAGATTAGTAAGTATCCTGGTTTTAGCTAGATATTCCAGTTTCTCCCTCCACGCTATTTCAGATTCAGATATAGATTTTGTTTTCGTAAAAGATAATCTCTTCAACTATTTAAATGTGTCAATTTGTCCGTTTCCTTCCTTTGGCTGGGAGGAAGGGAAAAATAAATCTTTGGTTCACAAAATAAGAGGTTTCCTTTTTCAAAAGGAAATGCACAGCAACGAGAGAAAAAGCTTCTGGGGATAAGGATAAAGAGATTCTAACTATTCTGTTTTTTTCCTCCTCGGCAGCTTTGACTCGCCCATAAATGAGTTAAGAGGGGGAAAAAAAATATACAATGATGTCTGATCCCCCTATTCCTTGGCAGCAAAAAAATAGATTTAGATCTGAAATAATTTAATACATCTCTATAATCTAATATATATTTGTGTCCTGTTCAAAAAGAGTCTTTGCTGTGGGTAAGGGAAAAAAAATTACCTCAAATTCAGCCTTCAGTGGGGGTGAAAGGGGGGGTGAGTTGCAGAGGAGGCTTTTTCCCGTGCTGCTGGGTTTACCTATTATATATAGAAATAATATACAGTGTGTGTGCGTGTGCGGTTGTTTAAAGGGGTAAGATCTTATCTCAGGAAATTAGTATTCTGTGTGTGTTGGGTGGGGAGCGAGTTGTGCAGGAGAAGGGTGGATTCTCGATGCTGCTCCTTCTGGGCTGCGTTTCTGAGCTCGCCAGGCTCGCTGCTTCTTTACGACCCCGAATCCGCGCGTCCTTCACACGAGTCCCGGCTGYCCGAAGAGGAAGGTTTTCATCTCCGCGATCCGCGAATTCAGTGTTCGGGGGGAAAGGGGGGAGGGAGGGGACGGCGAGCCGTGCGGGAGGAAGGGGAAGGAGGTTTTTTCTCGCTCTCGCTGCGGCCGGGAGGGTGGTTCCTGGTGCCGGGCTCGCCGGTGCCTCCGGGAGCCGCGGGCGGCCGGGCGCGTCGCTCCTCCTCAGGGACGCGGCGCCCCGCGGCGCCGGGCCGGAGGGCGCGGGGAGGCTCCTCGGCTCGGCTCGCCAGGCCCCGGGTCTCGCTGGGGTCTCCCCGCGGTGTCCCCCCTCCCTCGCAAGAGTCCTGCCGTCGGGGGAAGGCCGGAGGGGTTTTGTTTGTTTTTTTTTGCTGGGTTTTTCCTCTTTTTTTTTTCTTTTTACCTCAGGAGAGGAGCAGCCTCCGGCAGGGAGGGGAAGGTGCAGGCGGCGGGGGGCCGGGCTCCTCTCTCCCCCATGGAAGGTGTTTAACCGGTTCTCCCCAGTCGCCCGGAGGTTACGGCACGGGCTCTTGGCCGCGGGGCGGAGCGGAGGGGGAGCCCGGCGGACTAACCGGGGCGCGGGGTCCGGCGGCGGCGGCGGCTCCGCGGCGGAGTCCTTCCCCTGCTGCGCGTCGTCTGGGCTCCAGGCGGGCGGCCGAGCCCCTCATGTAAACCAGCCGGTAGCGGGAGGGCGGCGGCGGGGACGCTGCTGCCGGGCGCTGGAAGGAGCGGAGAGGGCGGCCGCGGGACCGGCTCCGCGGAGGCGCTGCAGTCGCCGGCGAGCTTGGCCGCGGCGGGTCCTCCGCGCAGAGTCGCTGCCGCTGCTGCGGCTCGTTTCGCCTTTTTCTCTTTTTTCTTCCTCTCTCTCTTTCTCCTCCTTCCCTTCCCTTCCCCTCCCACCCCCCCCGCCGCCGAGCCCCGTCTCCTCCGGACCGAGCTGCCGCACGAAATGACAACCAGCTGGAGGAGGCAGCGCGGCACTTCCGGTTCGGCGGCGGGCGCGCCCCCGCCCCGCCCCGCCGCCCGTCTCCGCCGGCCCGGGCCCCGCCCCCGGCACGCCCCCGGGCGGTGTGTAGCCGGGGGCCATTTTTGGTAAGGGCAAGGGAAGACCTAGGCTGAGGGGCGGCCACCTTTGGTTTGGGCACGTTGCCGCCGCTGGGTAGCGTAAAGGGCGAAAGGTCACCCCGATGCCAGCAGGGCCGCCATCTTGGACTGCGGAGCGCAGTCACCTCCGCGGGCAGCCATCTTTGTGGAGGGCACGCGGACGGGGCGGGCTGACGGCGCCGGCTGCTTGACCCTGAAAATCAGCCGCATATCTGTCAGCTGGCCGGATAAAACAGTGGAAAGGGAAACAGCAGCCACTCACTTGCCGTTATATATCCATACTATGAGAATTTCCCCCCCCCCCTCCCCAAGCCAGGGCCAATTCCAGTTCTCGACCTCCTGTGGGGTCCAGTATCCAAAGCTCAGGCGCTACCCTAAACCCTGCCGCTTCCTGAGGCCCCGYCGCGCCTGCACCCTCCATAAACCACCCTGTGCTGCGACCTGACAGTCCCGCAGCTCCGAGGCCCTGCCTTAACAGCGTCTCACTCATACAAGGCCCAGTAAATAATTCCATAAAACGTTCAGGGTGCGACTTGGCTGGAGAAAACACAACAGTAGCTAGGGTCAGTTTGACTTCTCAGGTCTCCAAACCTAGGATTAGGACATGATGATAAAGGGTAGTAGTAAAAACATGTAAAAAAATCTTGAGAGTTTTCTGAGACTGTCATTCTGATAGTTTTTTTTTTTTTTAAACTCTTAGGTCACCTGGCTATTTTAAAGGATCTCAATCAATTGCATGGTGTTGGTTTTGGAAAGGTTATGGCAAAGGCAAAAAAAAAAAAAAAAAAAAAAAAACTAGTGAAAGAGATAAACACAGATAGAAGCGAGTAAAMATACATTAAATTGGAGATACTAAGAACTGCATAGATCCCCAGACAACCTTACTCCYGATGTAGATGGTTTTAAGCTATTTCCCGCAGGTACTGAAGGCAAATGCATTACAGCCAGACTAAAATACACCAGAATGAAGCGGCAGCTCGTGCGTGTGGCGCCTGGGGCTCGGCTGCCCCGCGAGGAACCCTGTCCGTCTGTCCGACCGGCAGCACATGGCAAGGCCCTCATTTCTAACGTACATTAGGGAGCCTTGGGTTGAAAGTGAATTAATATTACAGTCCAATGTAAAATATTAATCCAGCATGTATTTTACATAGCTATATTATTTATTGAACATCTAGTGATTATTACTTCACTTAGCAAATATATAAAAGCAATGCTTTTATGCCTGCTGGGTATGCAAAATGAAATCCCAGTTTCCGGATGGTAACACCGCACGCTGCACATCTGACTGGCTTTTCRTGTACACGGTTACCTGATCTGTGGGCACAACTGTGGGTCCAAAGCTGACACATGTTTGTCTTCCTTGAAGTTTATTCTTGCAAAGGAATGTAGATTATGCAAGGGCAGCCATCATGACTTTTGTCTACTACATGTGAGTTCACTTGTAGGGTTGGCAAATAGTTCAGTTTTAGAGATGGCTGCTCTTTTTTTGCACAYCTAGGAACAAAAATACAAAAAAATACAGTTCAAAATTAAATAACAAAAGGATAGTGAAATTAAAATAGCTATATAAAGATATACCAGTAGAAAAATCAGTTGAAAATGGAAAGTTGCAGAAACATTTCCTGAAGAATTTTCATTCAGTAGTGSGCTGTTCACTGCTACTTGCTATGAGACTGTTTCCAACCTATTCAGTCACCTGGTTGTGAGTTTAGAGGATACAGATATTTTTAGTAAATCCAGTATTTCTCAAGCATTATATTAAGTAAACCATTTCCTTTGAAATCACATATCCCATGTTTCAGTGTGTGATAAGGTACTTGGTTACATATGGTGGTAGCATTGTGGTGATAGCTGAAGTAGCATTGTTTGTGAACAAGAAATTACTGGGTTACAATATTCCCCTTTGTTTTTTATTTGCAACCTTTGTGAGCCCATCTGCAATTAAATACTGTTTTCTTCTGTACTTTTATAGTCATACTGTTATCATCATCATCAGATTCAGCGTTAACAAGCATGTCTGTCAAGAAGCTGTGCACCTGGCTCCAGTAATATACYGCTATTAAAAGAATAGTTTGGGAAAGACTGATCAGATGGCCTTAATTTAATTCAGACACACCCTTGCAATGCATTAGGGTAGATGAAAATCAGCTAGAGTTATGTGAGCAGAACTTCCAAAATCTGACTYTTATCACCTTGCTTGACAAACATAGTTTGCTGAGATCATGGGAGATTTCTTAATGGCCGGCATTTTGATGGTGTCAGCTGCACAGCAGGATTTGTGTCATTTTAGTCAACCTCTTTGAGGAAAAATGCCTGAACAAAGTACAAGGGCTGCAGTCACTACATTTAGTTACAGAGAAAAATAAATCACTGAASAAAATAGTGTCTAAAAACAAGTACATTTAACAATCTGTGAGGAAGTTGCCATTTTGATGATTTGATGATGTAAAAGAAGTCTCAAATAATGTGTCTGAGCTTTATTTGGAATGCATGAGAACCAAGCGGATTTTTTTGGAATTGCCACATAAGTTTTGTAGAAACTAATCATCAAATCAGCTACGATTAGCTTGCACATTTGTCAAACATTTTAAAATCAATTGCTTTTAATAGCAATAGTATTTCATTTGCTGCATTCTTTTACAGAAGAATATCCTACTTCCCCCACTCTCTAACACTGCAAAACCAAGCTAATTTCCAGGGAATCATGAAGATATTATTATTTCTGCTTTTCATTACAGACACACTAACATAGTGACAAGCATTCTTAAAAACTTTCTTATTGCTGTAATTCAATATATATAGCAATGTAAGCAGTATTTTTTTTATTGTTCAAACCGTAAGCTCAAATCTGCAGTCAAATCCACCCTTTATCCTGTAGCAAGTGACATGYGGATTTTCCTGTAGCTTATGTCATGACCTAACTTTGAAATCTTTAAAGCATAGGTGAAATCTCTAAACATAGGATCCAAATAATTTTAAAAAGCTTGGGCATCTAAATAATGTGACTCTAAATAATTTAGAAATATAATCCTAAATTTCTTTCACTCTACCCCAACAATAAAAATCCAATAATATTTTCAAAGGGAGGGAACGGTAAAAGTTGTCCAGGTATCCTTTCCTTTGCCCTTGCTAAGGTACAGCTGTCYGAGATTCGGTATCCAGATTTGCTGCCATATCCACCAAATAGATGGCTGCAGCTCCGTAGTGATGGATGTAGSTAACGCTTTTCATGTGAAAAGGGTTTAGAACTGAATTACACTTGAAGTACCTTTAGTCATTATGATACCTTACACTAATCACTATCAGCACCTAATGGATTCATTTCTGGAGGCACTTTAACTCTGCTGGCTGCCGCGCAGGAGAGGAGTCCCCGACTGCTCTGGCTGGCGGCATCAGGCAGCTCTAGCTGCGATTGTCGGTGGCACCGTGCACTGAGCAGGCACCCCCAGAACCAACCTCTGGAATCGCAAGCCCCTCGACAGCCTCTTCTCTGAGAGACCAAATCACAAGTRGGAACATACGGCTCTCCTCTGAAGATAGGATTTTTTATCCTGCTTTTATTCAGACAGTTTCCCTGTAACACATCACCCAATCATCGTTCGATTGTGACTCAGTTCACAGTAAAAATCGAGAATGGCAACATGGGTGTAGAAAATGTGCTTGCTCTCGGTCAGAAACAGTCTCGAGATCTGTGGTTTGTTTGGATTTAATAAAGCACCCATTCAAACTTCTAGTGATAAAACACAACAAAGGGTAAACATCTTCAGTGCAAACCAGAACAACTTTGTCTGCATATGGACTGCACAGCTCTAGTAAGATYGTATGACCTTTAGGAGGTGGTATTATTAACTGATAATTTAATACAGTTAGCTCACAGAACAACTTGAAAAAAAAGTGAAATGTCCCAACCAGAAACCTCTCCAGATCAGTCACACTCCTTGTCGCGGGAGAGTCCAGGAGAGCAGATGTGCTGTTTGTGATATACCCTGAGTGTTATCAAATCAGGGCACTATTGAGCTAAGATGTGCAATGAGTAACAGAGCTTAGAAGGAAGTCCTTATGGAAAAATGCCTTGCCAGCAACCCCCTTTTTTCTATCAAAAGATGTCAGCTCTCATGCATGTGCTGATTGCAGCTGTCATGGTGTCATCTGGAAAGAAAGGTGAGCCCTCAGTGACTCAACACACAAACTTCAAATATTAACACTGCACACACTGCTGATTCCAGAAACATCAGATTGTTGCACCTATTTAATACTGCTGTTGGAGCAACTGAGAACTCAAATCCTGCTGCCATAAATTTATAGTTACCTTCTGCCTCAAAAAATGGAGCAGAAAAGGGATAAGAATCTCTTTTCTAGAAACAGATTTATCAGCCGAATTCTAAGTATCAAAAAGCTTAACATGGCCTGATGTTTTCTTGAATGTCAAAAGCCCTGTCAGGATGTCCAGATCTCCATTTTATATTAATAATGCTTGTTGTATCTTCGTACAATAGCTACAGCCTATTAATTAACACAATTTAATAAATCAAACTAAAAGTCGAAATTACCATTATACTTCTAGCACAAGGACTTTAGGAAAGGTGCACTGGGCTGCATTAAAATTCAAAGGGCTCATTTATGAGATTATTAGTCAGTTCAGCTGTTCTTCCACATTACTTTAGGTCTAATGTATCACATAAGACACAGGACTTGCTCACATTTGATGGTAATAAAGGCAACCAACAGACCTGAAAAGCTGCATCAACATTTTATCCCGAACAATTGCTTCAGAAGGGCTGAGCTAAAAACTTTAGGCAAGCTGTCAGTAGCTAATATTAGCCTACACATAGCGAAAATTTTTATTTCAGAGCAGTTTTCAAAGACTGCAAAAAGTCTTCTCTAGGCCTCAGAGAAAATTCAACTGTTCGTTTTTGCGCTGATGCAGCTGCAACTGCTGTTTCCTAGATCGTATCTCATCTTGGTCATTGCAATAGCAAAGTATGATTTTATAAACCCAGTAAACCATTTAAATCTTGTGTAAAACATTGTATGTGCTAACGTCTTCATTTGGCTAAGCTGTCCTTATCATTTTTCTGCAACTGTATGAAGGTACTATATACAGATATACCCTCATATGTTAAGCAACCCCTTAATGGAGTGCTTTGCCTTGGAGTCTTTAGTCTTTATGGAAAAAAAAAAAAATTATCATTGCCCAGAGAACTATTTTGTGTATAGTAATTATGTAATATTAATGAACAATATTACGTACAACCATATTTTCCAGCCCTATTCTTTGTATGGAATGTGCTTCAGAATGACCTGACACTGCAAAAATGCCTCTAGCTTCCATGGCTCATGTAAAATACAGTAAACACATAAATAATTTAAAAGCAGAAATAGGTAGCATTGTGACAGTGGTGAAGTTCTTTTTGCTATACTTCAAAATCTGGCAATGTGGCCTTTGGAAATTCTTATTTTTATTTAAAGGCAGCATTCTCAAACTGGGCAAAGAATTCCATATGGATGCACAGCTTTAAAACACGAATGTGAAAGCTAATGTTATAATTTCACTTCTGAAACTGTAGAAGGAAGAAAAAGGATACAAGGGAGTATTTACCCACCGCAGGCTTTTGCAAAGAGCCCAGTGGATTGCTGTATGTGGATGAGATTTCTGCAGCTGAGAGCTCCTAAATGCCAACCACAACCACATCGAGCATCGCCTCCACAGGGGAAGCAACAAGACGGTGCCTCCTTGGTGCCTGCTGTGCATGCACAGGGATACCCCAAAACCCGTTCCAAGCCCAGCCTGCCACAAACACCAGCAGTCTGCAAGCCCGGCCTGGGCACAGGGCACCCCTTTCCAAATAGACAGCAGCCTGCGTGCCGGGACAGGCTGTCCACGGGCATCCACCAGTTGTCCCAGAGGCATATGGAAGGCAGTAGCAGTTCAGGAGTAGAGCTGTTTTTATTATAGAGACTTAGGTTCTCAATCTCTTTGGGTATTTCTTTCTACCTCTAAAATAAAATAATTAGATATTTAATTCCTATTAATAAAGCAGGAATGCATCAGGGTTGTTGCAAGGGTCAATTAGTTGAAGCTTATGAAGTGCAATGGTGCTACATATGATTTTTACTCTAACTCAGTGACACCTTCATTTCTCGAAAAGATTTCATAGCCTATTCATTTGCAAAGTGGGCTAGTGCCTTTGGGTATTTGGGAAGGGCAAAAAGACAAATTGTAAAGCACCAAATCATTTAATTTCAAAGTGCATTAAGCACATGCCTTCCAATTTTCAGACTAAAGTGTTCGTCAGCTTTTTCCAAAGAGGTTTGTATTCAGGGCACAGAAAAAAAATGTGCATTTTAGATTCCTGAAATACTTAACAATGCTATTCAGAGGAAAAACAGTAGCTTCTTGTCCTAAAAAAAAATAAAAAATCCATGTCAAAAGTATTAATGAATCCGAGTGACTGGATAAAGTTAAGGATAAAAATAGCTTTAAAAATACAAACTTTAACCAATCAAGCATTTTCTGGGACCGAATTTTCCCCAGTGCTAATTTTGAACAGTATGGGATATTATACAAAAGGAATATAGGAAGCAATATTAAGAGTAATTTGGAGTGACCAAAATGCTGCTGGTGTTGCTTCACCCTGGAGCCACGCTGTCCCTTAGTGCAGCATTTGGTGATCCAGGCTTTGGAGGCTGAGCCCGAGTATGCAGTGCTCTGCCTCGGGCTCTGCCACCAGGCAGTTTGGCTCAGTTTGGAGCATTGCTTGCTGGAATCTGTAGTCTCCAGGCTGCATCTCCATTATTAAAAAGGAGAGCAGTGGCAATCTGCTCCATTTTAGGCAAATTAAGTGCAGCTCTTCAGCTCCTGGCACGTTCCCAGTGCAGCTCCGAGATGAACGTAATTCCATAAAATCCATAACATTTGAGGTCTGAGGCTGCCACCATTCCCACTTCCCCATGCCTTGCAGATCACACGGAGTCCTCTGCCGGGGTGCTTCATAGGGGAGAGACATACAGTGTATGTACCTAATGAATACTGGTCTCCATGTGCTAAGGGGATGAGTTAAGAAGGGAGTTTCAGCCTCACCTTTCAATTCTCTGTCTTAGGGGTTTCATGTTTTAACTCTACCGGCAAGGGGGTGGTGGGGTTACGTTGCATATTCAGTGCTCCCCTCCTTGTGCCTTGCAGGGGGAAAGAGGGTGGGTTTCCACCGACAGAGCAGAACGAACTCTTGCTTTCCAATTTTTCCCCATGTTAGGAAATAGGTCCTGTCTCATTACTGGTGACAGCASATATTGGTAGGTCATAGAGCAAAGGGAGAGCCTTGCGTAGAACAGCTGGGGCCCAGAGCCAGAAATCTCATTAAAGTAAGCTGCTGCTATTTCCAGCCTGTAATAGAGCTTTGGAGCTTGATTATATTCAGTGAAAGCAGGTCATTACAAACACAGTGCTTTTTGCATATTATCTAAATTGAAATAATAATATGTTCTCTCCTTTCATGTGCTATATTGATAAATCCCAACTTATGAATGAAACATGTTGATTAGTTAGTTAAAAATAATTAGTTCCATATTATGCCTCCAAGTTTAAGGCTTGATTAGTGCAAACAAATAACTTTTCTTGATAATAAGTCATTTACAGATTATTCTTTTAAATGGAGCACACAGGCACACAAATAATCTATTGAAATAAATTATTGTGCTATTTGTTTTCCCTTTCTTTTCTCTTTAGCTTGTAATATAATAGTCCTTTTAGAACTTGACAGAGTATCTATATGCAGATTCTGATCTCAACAGAAATTACAGCAATGCAACTCTGGAGTTATTTGATTGGGACAGTGGTGTAGCAGATAAGAATTTGACTCATAAGTGTTCTTTGATTCAATCTTTTTAGTCATATAGTCCCAAAAGAAAAACAATTATTGCTTTCATTAACTCATAATATTGCTCTGTTTAACTTCTCATTATTTATCTTGCATTTAAATATTCTGATATTTATATTCTGATAAATATTCTGATATTTACATCAGATCTCAGCTAAACAGTGATTGCTGGTTTTATAAGAAATACTTAGGAATATACTTAGGAATATTTAAGAAACTTAGGATATAGAAATACTAAGAAATACTACGGCTTTTCTTAGTAGTGGTAGCATTAAGTAACCTTTTCAGTTCTTTTGAATGAAAACGAAACCCTGCATTAACGTTTTATCTAGTTGTCAGTTTACTGAGGGCAGCAGGATTTAAGAATGCCCATAAAGCTTTAATATAATCCTGAAAATGAATAATTTCTTGAACTATGGCCTAGGGCATTCATAAGGACCGAGTCTTTCACTTATCTCCTCTASAGTTTTTCTCATAAAAGATGGCCCATAACTATGTACAGGAGACACCCACTAACGAAAGGCTATACACTGATAGGATTGTGGTATATTCACTCTAATTAATTAGGTAACATCCCGGTAAAAAGCCTTGACTCTGTTGATACTACTGTCTGTGCTATTGCTCCCTGATGGAAAGTTACAGCTTTCAATTATCGCTGTGAAAATCCAGYCCTATTTTGGGAGTGCTTATAACTTTGAGCAGTCGTCCATGGGGTGGGAGTTTGACATTGTTCTTGAAGAATATAAGCTTTAGTGTTGGTGCTTTTAGGTGTTGGAGCATGACAATTCTGGATGAGGCAAATAATACACTTTTGTAAAGCACTTTCCTAACTGATTGACAGAAAAACTTTCAAAGACTGGAAAGACCCTCTTTTCAGATTGGCAGCAAGGGAGCTAATTTGATAGCAGCAGTTGTAGTATGGACACTTTGTCCACTGGGACGTGACTGAGACCACCAACTTACCGTCGGTACGTACTCACCAAATAGCCAAGAGCTAGAAACGATTAAATCTCTACCACGCTGTGAAAGATCTGATGTGACGTATTGGTTAGGAACTCCCTCATCCTTCCCAGTCATCTTAGAGGACTCTAACTGAGGAATAGTAATGGGCTCCAGTCTCGGAGTGCTTTTAAGGTCCTCAGTGTCAGAAAAAACCAACACTATTCCAGTCCCCTGCCCATATCCTGGACCTATAGACTCTAAATGTWATTCACAAGTAATTTCACTGAAGTGAAAGGAATTATACAAGACCTGTGTAAAAGTGGAACCAGATCTATGTATCATACAATTAAGCTTCCTGGCAAAATATACTCTATTTGCCTGAGGAAATTAAAGCATTTCAAAGAATCTGGATGATTTAAGAGCTATGTTCTTATTTCCTAGAAGTTAGAATAGTACATCAGGTAATCAATAAACATATAAAACCATCTAAAATGCCCGTAATGCATTGGTTAGGAATGGAAAAATTGCAGCTGAAATCACCTTACATGATATACTGGAAAAACAACATTATTTGTACCAAGGGCACTAAGGAGTGCAAAAGGCAAGAAACTGATTTAATGGTTAGGCAAACAACGTATGTTTCATAAACTCAAATTTCTGCCATTTCAATTACAAGTAAAATTAAACATAAAATTAGGCTGCTTCAGTTAAGCCCTTTAGCACCAACCTCCCTTGAACTTTAAGATATTCAGGGAAACAAGCTCTTGGGTTGGGGCTATCTGTAYCCAAAACACTGCATTCAAACCACGTTATTGGTATTTTGTTCACTTCAAATCACAAGTACCAGGTAGTGCGTGTATCTCCTCAATGGTCTATAATAGAAATTCCGGTTACATGTGAAACCTCTCCAGGCTCTTCCACAAGCACAGGCTCCATTAACATTTATAGAAGGGCTGATTCTGAATAGTACCTGCCACAGATCCTCCAGAAGTAGTGCAGGAAAGAAATGGGGTCTGAAACAGGTAAGGAGTCACTCCGCTTCTATCCTCAAATTGAAAGGAGCTGCTTGATGGGCTTTGCTTTCTGACTGAGACTTAGAGCTAAGTTAGTGACTTAGCACTAACTGATTAACTGCACATCACTTTCAGACTTGTAATAACTTCAAAAAGAGGAACAAGCACTTCTCTCTGCTGCTCCTTCCCCCTGTGTTACAATAGAYGAAGGCTTGTGATGCTTGGCCAAAGAATGGGGAAACCTAGGAGTGACTTTGGACAATACACCCTGGTGATCATGAGTCACCAGCTAATGTTAAAGACAGACCTAAAGTCAGATGTGGTGTGTCTGARAGTGGCTTTCTTTGACATCAGTGAAGTTACCGTCTGCTTATGGCTGATCTGAATTTTGCTTTGCATATGTTCCTAATGGCATTAAAAGGAATTTTTGTGAATGTACAGTGAGGGGAATAAACCCTTGCAGTGTCAGCCTCCGTTTTGAATGGGTTGGCTTTTTTGGTTTGTCACATCTTTCTCGTCTCTAAACCTCTGCCTTTGTATTGTAATGTGGCATGCTGTAAATATCTGTAATGGAATGGATTACATCAGCTAAGTTAGTGTTGCCAATCTCAATATTAAACTCTGCAGCAGTCAGGAGCCCTGCCCAAAGGACTATGACAAGTATTCAGCTCCATTTATATTGTAGTACAAAGTACAGAATAAACCCAGATCATTTCTGGCAACTGATACTACCTGTCAGATAAGAATGGCAGAGGGGAAAACAACATACCACTGAAGGTCCTTTTCAAAACTAGGGTTATGGCATACTTGATACATGCCCTTCCTGAATTTTAGGTTAGTAGTAATTGAAAAAAAAAAAAAAAGAAAACAAAACCAAACAAAAAGCCACCCTCCTTATACTGAATGCTCAAGCAGCAGCAAAAAGTAGTTCCCTGTTTCTACATCCTCTGATTCTCTCTTCTATTATGGCTGTATTAGGTAGACCAAGAGAGAGAGAGACCTGGTGGAATTTTAATATATTTTCACCTAAATTCAGATATGTAAAAAACAGCTGGTTAAAATACTTAAAAATATGTTAAGCATTTTCTTGTGGTTTCCATATACTCAGTCAGCTGCACATTGACTGTACTGTTCTCACTGCAATTTCACTTGAGGTATTTGGTTCCAAATAAAATCCCATTSCTATTAGATAAGTCACCATCAGATTGCAGTGAGTTGACCAAAACTATACTCCAAATATTAGACTACCCATCTGAACTTTTTCAACCATCACTGTGAATATTTCTGGAAGAGAGTTCTCAAAGATTTATGCAGCAAGTGTGAAATAATTTGACTCAGTGGAACACAAGTGCTCAAGTGTAGGAGGCATGATTCAGCGCTTCATCTTTTCAACGTGAATGATTTGTTGTTTATTCCTTTGAAGATTTGCAAGAGAAAACTGGACTGACTTCTTTGCATGGGACTTAAAGATTCTGTAACTGAAAACTGAAGAAGTTGGCAAGACCTTCCTGTATCTGCCATGATGTTTTCCGACTGCTGCTAGACACACRGAGATGTGTCTAGCTTCCTTTCTTCAGTATTTACTGCATACAAATTGCAAACAGTATGCTGATATCCTTTGAGGAAAGAGGCAATAAGAACACAGAAAATATGAATGCTCAAAAATAATGATCTTGTACGTTTATGAATATGGAACCAGGTCCTGCGCCCTTATTTCTTTAAGGAGCTGGCTATTGTTTCTATTTAAAGTTGGTTGCCATGGTGGTATCATCCGGGTTTTCACCCTGATGAAAATTGTTAGCGTCTGTGACGCAGTAGCACTGGCAACCCAGTGTTTGCATCTACCTCTAACACAGGAGTGATTGTGAAAATGGCACCTGACTGTTTGCCTTTGCACAGTAAACAGGTTGCTTAAATAGGCACATTCTTCTTGCTGTTAAAACTGAAAGGAAATGAGAAAAACACTTGGTTTGACAACATCTGATCCTGCAAGGATCTTGAGCAAAATCAAAGCAGCAGGCTAAATCTCCATGACCAGGCAGACCCTTCCCCATGGAATGGTGCTGTGGGATGGTCTTGATTTTGCAGTAACCTGTGGAATTTATGGGATGTTACAGCTCTCATGTTTTCAAGTTGATGCAAAGCCTCGTCTGACATTCAGATCTGCTGGTATGAGATTGTCTTTCTATATTCTAATAAGGCTCAATCATTAGCCTCCTTACTCAGACAGCCAGTGATCCCATTAGTTAGCTGAATGGTAACCACCACCAGGAGTCTCAGAAATGTCTGTATGAACAACACGAGTTAAAAATAGGACTCTTCATATGCATTTATTTTAGACAGCAATTCGGATTTTGGTACAAACTAACTGTGGGGCTCGGGTTTAACAGTGCTGGAATCTCACAAAGCTCTTCTGAAATTTTACCCTGGTTCCATCTCGGAAGTGATTCTGTAGGGCCGTGGTCACAGACACAAACCCAGGATGGTCCTGTGTCTCAAAGGGATGCTTAGGCTTAAAGCTCTATCTCTAGTTTAAAACGCTGTCTTGGAATACTGTACCTAGTTAAAGGAACACATAGGGTTAATGCTCCTCCCTGCATAAGCTGTCAGCACTATACTTTGAACAAAGCAGCAGCAGCTTTACTAGTTAAAATAGTGCCTGTTAAATTCAATTAGATCTGGAGCACTAGCATCAGTCCCTTCTCTTTACCTATATTGGGAAATCCTCATTTTCAGTGTAAGTGGGAGAGCAGCTCTGAACAATGAACAAGAATCACATTTAACAGCAGAGAAGAAAACCTGGTAATGCCAAATCCGTGACAGCATTTAGAATTTTGCAAAGCAGAATTGACCCAGGCTGCTGTGTGGATGTTCCTTTCTAGTTTAAAAAATATAAAAGCTGGGCAGTCTCCTCTCTGGCTTTCCAGCATGCATATTACATTTCAGCTGATGTGTCTGCCTTGCTGATTCTGCTGAGCTGTAAATGAAAGATCTGCTGAGTAAGAAATTATTGAAGGGAAGCAGGAGCCTCATTGTCTTTTGGCGATGTCAGTGCGACCCTTATCAATAACTGAACGGCTTTTCCAGGAACACAATCTAGAGAGACCAGAGGCTGCGCTACCGTGTCGCTGCCTCAGCCCCATGTTCCAGGAAAAGCTGCTTTCCACCGAAGCAGTATTGTGCCATTTCTTTACTCTGCAGACACACGAAGCTGAGAGCTGAGCCAGTGCTCCATCTGATGCAGAGCTTCCCGCCCACACGTTGTCACACTTGAAAGCATCACAGGCTTGAAATAGGGACTGTTTTAAAAAGGACTTGCCTGTTTGCTACAGACTCAAGCCTAGCGGGATGACCAGGGGGAGGGCTGCGTATCTCTCGCAGTCCCTTGAACCTTCGCTGCTGACCTTTCCGTATAAAAGAGGAAAGCTGGAGGTTAGCAATCACCCCATCTCTGTCAGGAGGACTTGGCATGGGGAGCAATGGTCATAGCACTTGGATACTAAGGCCAAAGAYCTGGATAAAAACAAAGGAAGGAATTTGTGAAAGCTGCCTGTTATAATTCTAACACCCAAAGGATGGGAGAAACCAGGCGATTTTTTTGCATTTGAATCACTCCTACACAAGAACATTTTCTCTTAAGCTCTCCAAATTCATATGCCAACCTAAGAAGAGGTCAGCTAGCAATAAATGCAAAAAAATATATACAGTGGGAGAATATCAAAGGTCACACTTGTTTGGGCTTTATATACATATATACTCTGAATGATACAAGCTGATAGCTGTGCTCTCCTAGCAACAGATTTGATGGAACAGGTTTCATCCTTTACTCCAAAGCTAATGTCTTATTCTGATAGCATATAGAGCCTAGAAGTGTGCCCCAGGGGGCTTTGCCACCTGGGCAAACTTTGGGTAAGGTACTAGCCCCTTCTCAGGGTCAGCCTTACCATTACGCTACAATGTGGAGAGGCAAGGGAGGGATTTTTGCAGCAAATATTTTATCAGGCAGTCTGGGCTGCATTAAATGAGAGCAGCTCATAAGGAGCTACTAAATATAAAATCATCCTTAGGGCAGCTGCAGTTTAAGCCAGGACATGTCAGCCCTCAGAGAAGCCCAGCATATAAACGGATGTAAAAAAAAGATAAAGACAGGATGGAAGATGAACTGGAAGTTTACAAATGAAATTCTGAAAAACAAATAGAAGGTGGACCATGTAAAGGAAGAAGAGCAAAAAAACCCATCGAAACGTGGAATGTCCAGCATTTGGAGTCCTGGGATTTCAAGAATCCTCCACCCCAGTCTTATTAAYTGCTCCTTTGCACTGCTTGTCCAACTAACCTCACCTTTGGTGTCTTCCCTCTTTTMTTTGGAATTTCTTGTAGCTCCTTCTAACCCTGACTCCTCTCTCTTCTCTCACTCTGCTTAGACTATTTCCTCTTCTGTACGTGTACAGCACCCCAAAAATATTGATGCCCTAAAAGCCACTAATGGTAAAAATAAATACGATAATTAATTTCAATCTTTCAGCAACAGAATTTAGTGTTCCATTGCTGAAAACTAAACTCTACCTTCTAAGAAGGAAGAAGACGCTCCTTGTGTTTTGCCGTTCTGTGTCTCTGGTTCTATAGATGCTACATCTAGCCTCAGTTCTACATTTTACCCTGGTGTAATTTGGTCTAAGGTGAGCGGAAGTGTGCAGAGAAGGAGATCTTCAAAACCCTGAAAGCAGCCCTGATATCTAGGGGAGTCAAGTTCCTGCTGGATAATACTAAACTGGTTCAGTGATCCAAATCTAGATCTGAACTTTGCAGCCCTGGCCTATATCTAACAGAGATGAAAGATTCTATCTATATCCTTTGGACTGCACAATCCCATTTCTAAGCTATATTGTGTTTCCAGGTTAAATTACAGACAGCTGACTCTGCTGACTCTTTGTGTCTGAATTATTCTTCCACTTTTATTTATATTTTCAGAGGCAGAATATAGTTAATTTAACAGTATATGGAAATCAACAATTATCAGTAAATGCTGATATTTAATGAGGTGACAGTAGGACATGCTGACTTGCATTTAATTATTCAAGGCAGGCCATGCTGACAGGTTTACAAATACTTCTGCTGAGCTTCAGTGTCAACACAGTTTTATATAGTAAGGGCAGGTCCTCTCTTGCAGTGTACTTGCACCATCCAAGAGGTTGGTGTCTCTGTACTTTTTGTATGTATTCGCTCTATTCTACACGCTCATCTCTGAGATGTTCTTTCAGGTTTTCAACATAGCTAGGCTGATTGAACTGAGTGTAATTAATCTGCATTCTGAAAACAATCTTTCGATCACAGCATTGAAAGCATAATTTTAAAAGAAAAAAAATAGATTCCATAGCACAAGATCAAGTAGTAGCTATAGCCTAGTCTACTGTAAGCCAGCCCAGTTCAGCCTGTGGTTTTGTAATCTCCTGCTATATCAGTTAAGGTTTATCAGATAAAGTACATTCCTCATCTAAAGAGCTCTCTACCTCTGAAACAGGGGCCTCAGCATATTTTATCCCTGGCACCCCCTGAGCAAGGATATGGAACAGGACATATTGCACAAGTAGGAACGGAGGCAGACTAAGGCACCTGAACAAGAATTAGGAATCTAATTTGTCTTGATATCAACACTATTCAAGCATCTGAATATCTTTTAGCACCTTGACCCAATTGATCTGGTCACAGTTCACTCAAGAAATCTGTAGCAAAGCAATTCAAGTGTCCCCAAGTCCTCTGCTAGCATCCAAAATGTGAAGCTATCTTTCTATGTTATGGTTGGGCATCCTACTAGATGGCTCTTCAGCACAGTAAAACTGGTACATTTGACCTATCAGACCACTGAAGACCGATCATGTTATTTCTTCTTGTTCAGCCTTCACTTAATTTCAGTAGCATTCCTGAAATGTATGTGGGTTGTCCCAGAGTCAACTACTACCACAGTTTATGGGCCAGAATACCTCTGAGGCTTTGTGGATCTTCAAGTCAAACTCTACTCTCCATGCAAAACATGTTGCAACCATCAGCTCCTGCTGAGCACCAGAAACTGGCCTAGGAACGACAGCACTAAGTATTAGGTTGGTGACAGATTGCTTTACCAATGCTTGAAACAAGAACACCAACCTGCAGAGATAATTAAGCAGTTGTTGCTAGGAAGCTTCAGAGCTGCTTTCTGGAGTTCTCCTAAAGTGATGGGTGCTTTGTTTGGATTTTTAATAAACTTTTAAAGCTAAATACAGCTAGATCAAAATCACCCTTAAAGGGAATTGGATTTTGTGACTCTCCATTTCCTGCGACTGTTATTTTCTAGGCATAAAACAGCAGTTTGAATTTTCTCTGAAAGATTAAAGAATGAAGAGCTGTTCTTTGCCACTGTTCAGTTTCACAAAAATTGGAACAGAGTATCTCAGTTGAGAGTGTATATACCACACATACAGAATATACACTTCTACTCATATTTAAAGTGATGTGTATATATATATGCAGTGTATATACAAACAATCCTCCTTTTAGCATTCATGTATGTCATTTAGCTGTCATAACACTTGTTATAAAGCTAGACATCATTTAATTTTTCATAGTCCTTGATCACCAACCCAAAAACATATGATTAATTTGCACCTTTAAATGTCTATACCACAACTCAGATTGTTTGTCATCGTGCTATATTTATTTTAATTTGTTTGAGCTCTTCATGCAGTCTCTTTCTGTTCTTCTGATTAGGCACCAGACCCTGAGGACTCCTCCATTTCACAAATAGATTAAAAAATGAGTAAAAATAGATAAAGCAATTTGATTTACTTAGAACCTTTGCTGAAAGGAAGAACCAAACTAAAACCCTATCCTCACTGCAAACAAAATAGTTAACATATAGTCTTACTGGAGGCAAGGCGCTAACATTTTTTTCCTCAAAATCCAACTATTTCTTGTTGACAGTTTTCACAGATGAATTACGAAAGAGACGAGAATGATGGTTACCCTTAACCCTTAACCAAGGGAAGAGCACTGGAGCGACGTCAGAGAAAGACAAAGTGTTGTAAGGCCAACAGACCCACASACAAGAAAGACACAAGGGAAGAAAGATAGGAAAGGTCATAAAAGTATGTCTCCACACAGGCTTATATTCCCACGAAGTGAGTTATGAAGGCCATGATCTATTTAAGTGAGGGGCTTTGCACAAAGTCCCTTACCATCCACAGAGATCCACTGGGCAGAGAGGATAATGTATTTCCTAGTCATTCTCCTGTCTGACAGCCACTAACTAATTATAAGTAGATTTTTTTTCACCCAATCTCCACAATAAGTCATCAGGATGAACAGATAGTGTATTTAAACCAGGTGAAGCAGTGATGAATCACCAAATCTGTTGCCTGCTGAGATGGAAACCCAAGCCTCACCCATCCACGTGGGATCTGCCTTTCCCTTGTCTCTGGCTGAAATCCAGCTGATTCTCGGAGTGAGAGAAGTCACTAGAGCTAAAACGTGCAGCTTTTTGCAAGTACCTCCAAAAGTAATTTGTGTGTTTGATTCATATTTCAGAAGCAGAAAAATCTTTAGTCCCATTAAAGGAATAACGCTGCAAGCTGCAGTGCAGTGGGGCTGAAGCCTAGTTACTGTAGCTGGAGTGGGAAGAGAAGGGAGCATCCGGTCCGGGAGCCCTGGCTCTGTGCTACATAAGGCACTACATGTTTAGCATGGCTAAAGCATCTGCCTTTGACAGAGATCCTCTCACTAAGGACAGAAAGAAACGTTCATCAACAGGAACAAAAGACCTTGGAGCATCCCTCCTTGGCCCTTTATTTCCTGAGTGTGTAAACCATGAATGATGAGTATGCTGAGGGTTAAAGTAAAAATAAAAAATTGCTCTCTAGGAAAACATACAAGAAAAGGGCAGCTAAATCTCTGACAGATGAGAACACTCTCGGGGTGTCAGCAATGGGAGTTCTGATTTACTTTATCTGGAAGGAGAGATAAGGACTCCACAGTACAGCAGTATCTAATAAATGATGCCTGCAGCACAAATAACAAGAGCGAGCTCTTATTTTATTTATTTATTTTGCAGTTAATTTAGTGCCTGAAAGCAAGGGGTATTTTTTTGCTTTGGTCACTGACAATACAGCCAAGATCTCCCTCACTCACAGCTCTGTCAATAGGCACTTTATAAATAACTGGACAGGAGGATCTTGACCTCTAACCTGTGGGATCCACCACTTTAAAACAAAGAAGAGGAGCAGTGATGCCTAAGAGACACAACACATCCTTGGCCTGCAGCTTACACAGATCTACCTCGTTCAAACCTGGTCATCAGAAAAATAAGCAACTGGGCCATGTTATATGTATTAAGCACATGATGCACATAACCAGCAACAGCCTGCTACGAGAAGTTGAAGTGAAGTCTTGAGAGGGGAAGATCAAATCAAAGTTGAAACACAAAAATAACAGCTCCTCCACTCTCAACCTTCCCCTCACACACAACTGGAAGAAAAACAATTGCTAATTTAGGGGGGTGGATAAAAAAATATCAGCTTAACTAGAGCCATTTCCTTTGCTTTGCAGGGAAGGATTGCTGCATAATTTCAGCCCACTTGTTCAGAACAAGAAGTGTAGCGAACTCCTACTTTGTTTTTGCTACTGCTTCCATGTTCCTCATTCCCTCCAGACTRTCCCTAGCTCATTAGTCATGTTGGGGCAATGATAAGGTGGAGAATGATTGCATAGTTGGCTCAGGCCTTTCCCTTCCCAGTACAGAGTGTGCTTGGATCCCTCCTGGGTGGAGACTGACCTGAATGCCTTCTTAAAACCAAACACATGCAACCTTATACTATAATTATTTCCAGTTTGGTTATGTACCATTTCCCATTCCCAGAGCCTATCTTCCGTAACGGGATGGTACTGATCCAGTTCCTGTCGTTTTTGTTGGTTTGGTGAAAAACTGCAGATTCCCCCTGAAACAACTCACCTTTTCTCAGTTATCTTCAGAAAAATACATTATTATGTACACTCCTCTCACCTGATATGTGCAAAAGAATTAGGCGAGTGAGTGAGTGTGCGTGTTGCGATAGTCCCTTAGGGAACAGTGCCTCTGGGAATAACTTTCTGAGCTATTCTGAAAGCTCTTTCTGAGTGACTGAGTTTGGTGATGCTCAGTGGTGAGACTCTRGTTTCATCTATCTCCTTTCAGCCCTGGGCTCCATGTTAGCGCTAGTGGGTTTTACCCATCTTGAAAATAATGATTACCACTGAGCCTGAGACGGATCAGGGCTCGCTGTGCYAAGCCAGTTGTCCACCAGCACACCACATAGACAAGTAGATGTTTCATCTTTTCCCCCAAAACCTCCTTTTTCCTGCACTTTCTTTTGCAGAAAATACAAATGTCCATTCTCTACCACAGCTTCCTCCTTAATTCAGTCTTTGACCTGACATTATGTTTAATGCCTGTCAATTCTTCTGCTATATGTTAAATTTTAGCCTTTCCTCTCTGCCCACACAGAGAAAACTGATCCAAACACAAATCACCTTCTGACTTGCCTGTAGCAAACTTCCTTCTGGCCAAGGTGCCTCTAGTATTACCTGTTCAAAATTCAGTGTATTCCTGCAGTCGCCTCCAAAGCCCCTCACCGATGGTGCCCTTGAGCTTGTGCACTTTGCAGGGAAGGCAGGAGAAGCGGGGGTGAGGACAAGGAGTTTGGGTAGGGAGCTCATACGGTGACATACAGCACCCATGGGAGCTGGCTGGGCCTCGTGCAGACCCGRAGCGCTGCGCATGCACCAGCCCTCCTCGCTCAGCCCTGCCAAGGTGCTGCCGCTCCAGCCGCCAGCCCTCAACTCCGGCATGGCACTACCTGCTCTTCCAGTCTGCAGCTCCCTTGCCTGGCAGAAGGAATGCTCTGCCTCTGGCCTCACCCACGTAATACGCTGTCCTGCCTCAGTCCTCGCCAAGAACGTCTCCTGCTGCTTTGAACTATCTGACTGCCCASCAGAACGCTGCTCTGGACCTTGCACTGCCCTCTGCAGAGGCCTGGCCCACTCGCGTCACTCCAGCCTATGTCTAGATAAAGTTGGGCATCGACAGCTTCTGACCAGATCCCTGTCAGCTGGTGGACTGTGATACAGAAGAAAACCAGGTGATGCACTTTGCTTGCAAAAGCAAGCAGTTTTGCTTCAGTTTTGCTTTCTCAGACAGAAATAGACCCAGGCCTCAGCACCACCAACCTCTCAAACCATAGTCCATACACAAATGTAGGCCCAAATTCTGCTGGCAGACATTGGGGCAGAGTCACTGGTTAACCCAGTATTATTATTAGGCCTCCATCCACTCCCTCAAAACACATAAAAAGCCAAGAAACTAAAATATTCTAGACAGCAAAATCAGGCATCTGAAGTCACCTCCAAGTTATTTTACTTTTAAGTCCCTTAGCAATAAAAGAAACCTTGAAAGAATTTTTTTAAGCTGCTTTGGGATTTAGATTAATTTAATTTGGGGGTGTGCGCACCTACACATCTTGGGCTGCACTGCAAATCCCAAGCCAAACTAATTTCCTATGTGGGAGAAGATGCCACTTCCCAGTGTGAAGGGAACTGCTTGTCTTGCAGCTGAGGTCCACAGAGCTGAAATGGGTGGGGGCTGCGGAAGAAAGCAGGGAGGCACATTCGCACTGCGAAACGCTATTGATCCTTGGCCATAGCAGCGATAGCCAGTAATACTGCAACATGACCTAACCTGCCCGTCAGAGAAAAATGCTCAGCGATTTGTAAAAATCCCCTCTAGAATGTAAAGAACAAGACCAGAAAAGCTATTTATGGTTTGCAGATTTCCTCGGGCAATGAAAGAAATAGAAGCCTGATTAATTCTCCGATTTGTTACTCTGCAGGCGAGTAAACACATCCGCCTATGTTCTCGCACAAAAAATTGCTTGYGAAGGGCTGGTGTTGGGTTTGGTACTGCTGAGCGAGAACGTTCAGAGAGCGGGAGAGAGCAAGCGAATGCTTCCCCTGCCGTGAGAAACGCGCCCTGAACTCAAGGCRCGGTGAAGATCTCCCATCTTAGGCTCACACGGCTTACACAGTCACAGCAATACTGAACTTGGGGGAAACTTTGTGTTTTCTTTGCCTTTTTCACAGGGCTCCAGGACTGTAAGTTGCTAGATTCACTCTTAGGACAGTGCTAAAGAAGAAATTCCCTTTTGCACAGAAGAGCCAGTAGCAAGATTTGGTATGTTAATGTATTAGCCCAGATGCAGGCTGAAATGACTATACTACTGTGCAAACAGCTACAAACTACCAGAAGATACTGTCTAGAGAATTACTGGAAACCATTTCCTTCTCAGAGGCTGGCCTTCTGCCTTTTTTTATGGTCAGCATTCATCTACCAGCATAGCAGCTAATGAGCTATATGCTGAACCACTGCATAGCACAGGTGTATAAAAGCCACTGCAAAGAGAGGATTTCTGAGAYCTTTTATCATGTGACTTGAAAGCGAAAGAAACGCTACGCTAGACATCTACTGACTTCAGAGGAAAGTGGATCAAACCATTTATTATTATTATTGTAATACAGCAGTGCCCAAAGGGCCTGGGTAATGAAAGAGGCTCCACTGCACTAAGTGGTGTATCAGCACATTACAACAAAAACATTCTGTGCTTCAAACAGATTGCTAGGTATGAATGAAAGAAACAAGTGGGTACAGACAGACCGGGCAAGGGAGCACGAGAATAAATGAGTTTTCAGTTCACTGACAATTCTGTAAACATGAATGAGCAATTTTGCCAGAAATTTTAAAAGTTTTTTTAAAACGGCCCTTGGCCCTAGACAAARATGTTTCCCCCTGGACTTTGTAATAGGCAAACTGAAGAACATTTTTTAAAGGAGGGATTAGTCTGTATCTAAAACAAACAAAAGAAAACATGTCTCGTTTGAAATGTCAAGTGAAATGTCTGGACATTTTTTGCATCTTTTTCAAATGAACAATTCAGTGAAGCCATTTTTTTCCCCCTTCAAATCTTCTGTTCTTACAAGAACTTCTCTAACTATCTCTCTCAGCTCTCTGGGAAGACCACATGGAAACAAGACCAGGTATCTTAACAGCATGTCAGCTGTCATACCACTGCTGAGGTTTTGGGTGCGCTTTTGGGGTGAGGAGGATTTTAAGACAGAATGCAGAAGAGGAGAGGGTAGCCTTGAAGACACCAACCCATGCAAGAGAGGCTGTAGGATGAGAGTATATATTAAAAATGGTTTCAAAATGAAAGCAGAAGGCAAAACAGAGAATGGATCTGAGCTCTCTACTGCCTAACAGAAATGACAGGACTGGAATAGTCTAAGAAAAGCAGTCAAATTTCAGGGATAGTCTAGAAAAGGGGGAGCCAAGAGTAGAKGGTGCAGTGAGAGATGCCTGAGGGATGAGCCTGGACAGCTAGGGAATGGACCCCTGTATCTGGGATGTTTTAAGACTGAAATACATCCAACTCAGAAAGCTCAAAAGACTAAACATCATTTCAAACCCAGAGCGATGGCACCAGCCAGCATGGTGTGATTCATGCTGAGATCTGACTTCTCAGAGCTAGGGAGGTTGATGTGGAAAGTATTATATCGACACAGAACTGGAGAACCAACCTGTCCATTTCTGGTGAGCAGAGCAAGGAGACACTGACCTCCTTGACCAAATGTTTGCGCAAGGCCTGGAGAAGCGGAGGCTGTGTGCTGTTGCCAGATGTCTTCCGGGAGCTTTGCGTCGCTGCACACTGGGGCGAGGAGTTACTGGTGGTACCAGGCTCCTTTGCAAAACAGAACCAAGCATCTGCAATCATTTATTTATCAGACAAGTCTGGGACAGATGGCAAGAGTAGCATGTGTCCACGTGGTTGCACCATCGCTAGAAGAGGCTCCAAATGGGATTCGYGAGCCAGGACCCAAGCATGTGATAACTCCCTGGTGGTCCCTGCACTGAGGCRGTAGTCATGCAGCGAGGCAGGGACTTACAGCCTCTCCTGTTCCCTACCTGTTTTCTGGGTCTCTGCACAAGGGAGGAAGTAGCAGCCTGTAAGAGCAGACAGGCAGGAAAAGGTACTTGATAAACAACCCAGCCAGGGTGTTACGGGTTCAGGGGAGGGGAGAGGAACTTGCAACACATGTAGGCCAAGGGGGACTTTGGGTGCCACGTGGGACTTGGCAATGAACAACAACTGAGGCCCTGATGCAAGGTTCTAAGCAGGCCATCATGGTTTCTCCCCGAGTTGGCAAAAATATCTGCCAAAACCGTGTAGAAGCACTGGCCCATCAGACACACAGGCTGCAAGAGGTCTTGGCAAGCAAAACTCTTGTTCCCTCAGTTTGAAATAGCCCATGAGCAGGCAGCACTTTTGTCTTTTATTATTCAAAATCATTTGACAAACTATTTACTTTTTACCCTGAAATCAGATATGCAGGTGCCCAACTGGAATTCATTCCTGATCTATCATGTGAGAAATAAAACTTGTGGGGCGTTTTCCCACTGTGAAAGCCCACAGCAAGCTCATATAAAGTTTGCTCCTCTGCAAGTACTTGCCTACGTGAGCACAGTGTTTCCACCCACACTGGTGCAAGGACTCCTTAGCCATGTGGGAATGCCTAGAGAAGGCCTTTGAAGAGGGCCAGATCAAACTGGAATTTCAGTTTTAATTAATTACAGTAGAAAATGTCACTGGTATTATTCACCCAGCTGTACTCTTATGTCATGTTTGCCTGAGACAAAGTTCTCTCATGTACTGTAATGAATCATAATATTTAAAATGAATATGGAGCCGTGGTGACATTCACTGGGCCTTTCAGCAGCTGGAGCTAGGAGGTGAACTCCACCGCGCTGGTTTTCCAGCCTGGAGCTGGCTGCGCCATTCCACCTCACCTGCCAGCCCTGCACAGGCGAGGAGGCTGCTGGATGTGCTGCAACTTGACCCCGTCCCAAATTTCCCGAGGTCTTTTCGTGCCAACAAACATTCAGCAGGCGGGCAGGCAGCCCACACAGCACCTTCGCAGGGCGTTAGCCATGGGCAGAGCCTGTCTCCAGCCCTTTCTTGCTGGGAATTTTAGCCCATGGTAGGATCCATTTGCCTGCTGGGCACAGCTGGAGCAAAAGGAGGTGTTCTAAGGTCATAAATCACTTCAGCTTCCTGCCAATCTCCAGAGCTGCCAGGGATCAGTATGCTTCAAACCAAAGAAACTGTCTAGTGTCTAGCTGAGGGTAGAAAGAAGCTCATATTGTGCATGATCACTGTATGCCGCAATTAATGCCTTTTTTTTTCTAATACTCTTTTGCAGAGCAGGTTCCTCTCTATTCTCTCTCTTGACTTAAACCTTCCACCACTCCCATTCCTGCCAACACCCATTGGTTAGGAGTGCTGCAGTGAAATCTAATCAGAGCAGAGATCAGCTCATTACCCTGAGAAGTAAACGTGTCTCTCAGACAAAGCAGCAATTTTGTCTGAGTCATTGCAGCATCCCTGAGTGTATCCAAAACAATCAAAACCTGGATAAACCAGTCCATTACTAGCAGAGCCATCACCTTTTCCTCCTGCGTAGTCCAAGGAGAAGCTGTGCTCTACTCGCTCTGCTCCTGGCAAGGAAACCGCCTTCTCCCTTGTTCCCACGATTAATAATTCAGAGAAATTCCACGGCCAAGCACTCAGGTTTCCCCTTTGCTGCACAACTGAAAAAGGTAGCAGAGAATGGGCACTTCTAATTCTTGGGACAAACTGGTGGTGGGCTGGGAATGGTTATAAATGTCAGTACAGATGAGGATAAACAACACAGATTTGTATGTGCACATATGGACGAACATAAACAGGACGAGAAAAAGCGTTACCATAGAAATGAAGAGCTGCCCATGCAGACATTTGTCACATCAGCATCTCTGCCACTGGGTGCTGTTTCGGGCCTCAATACKGTAAGGAGGGTGATGGTGCATTTGTGTGCACAGGTGTTCACATACTCAAAATTACTTCCTGGTGCAATTTTGGAAAACTGATACTGAACTCCGATAAAGATCAGGAATGTTTTTGTGAACRGTCAAATACGGTATCTCCTGTGCCATGCAGGAAACAGGTTAGGAGCTGTGGCAGGAGGCAAGCCTGCTTTCCCAGCCACAAAACCAGGGCCTGGAGAAGGCTCGCAGGAGAGGGAGGCCAACAGAGAAATACTTTGTCAGGAAGTGGATGTGCAAAGAGGGGCCAAGAGCTTTAAATTCCTTCCTCAGTATCACAGAGTTATGTCTCTGGACTGCTGCCAGGCTWTAATCTAGTCGGGAACCTATGCCGTCCTCGAGTGGGGTCGTAACACCGCGGTGAGTAATCGACCTCATTTACAGCGAGACGGAAAGGTCTGAGGGTGCACTCCTTCACCGGGAGCTACCTAGCCAGCTCTCCTTCGTCCACTAAAACATCCTCACTTATTAGAAGTAGAAGCACAGGCAGCGTTTCCTAACAACCCTCCCCAGGGGACAGCTGGGGTTGACAACACTAGCAGTTTTCCTGCAAGGCTTGTGGAATTTGGTGTTTTTCRTGAAGCCTCAACTCCTGGACTCTTCTCATTAACTGAAAGTCTTAGCTTTCATTTTTCTCTGGGTCTCATGACTGCAGAGAAAAGCTTAAAAACATGACCCTTAAGCCTCATAAATCAGAAGTTAAATAATTTCTTTTTTAAACTCAGCCCAAACATCCCTATTAAAAAAAAAAGAAAGAGCGAGAGGAGAGAACTCATGACATTTTTTAAACCAGAAGCTGCAAGACCAAGTCTTGATTTTTCAATGCTTAGAATACATATACATATATATATATATGTAGTATATATAAACATACGTAATATATATATGTATTTCAGCTCTGACCTTGTGAGTCCTTTCTAGCCTGTGAAGAGAATTTATTGTCAAGACATGGTCTCCCCTTGACCTCTCTGTCAAAACTGCCAACAAAATAGGACATTCTTGGGAAGAACAGAGGAGCTAGAATCATAAGCAGCTATGACGCATTYAGAACATACAAGCCTATAAATAAATATACCTGAATGATAACAGCTTTCACTCAAGAAAAATTTTGTTGACTAGTAGCCAGCAAGTTGGCAAATGGCTGTAGAAAACAGCTCTGTATCACACTACAGTGTGTAGTGTCTCTCATGCAACAGAAGGCTACGGAAAAGGCTACAGGATTTTGTTTTGCCCCTTTTGAACACTGCCCTAGTAAATGATTTTCCTTGATCAAGACTTAATCCAATAAGGGAGACACAATAAGAATGTAAATGTCAATTTTAGTTGAGAAATTCGACCTGTTGGTCATAAAGGCAGCTTAATTTAATTAGAGCTACTTACTGGAATAAAATAAATGCCCATTGTATTARGACTTACAAACAACTCTGTTTAGATAATATACAGACGAGAGAAAGGGAGACCTGACTTAAATTGCCAAAAGCAAGAAAGTCCGAGGTCATACGTAGGACACACACCTCAGCTCACTCTGTTGTTGCATCCTGGACTGCATACAAAACCACTGTAAAATCCTGGCACAGTACTAATAACATTTCACATTTAGAAAGCATTTTTCATCAAGGCTCTAGGAGAGCTCTGTTGGCATTGATTATTTAAGCTTCACACTAGCACACTGTAGGCAGAAAAGCTGCAGCTCAAAGAGGTGAAGTGACTTACCCCATGGTCACCCAGTGAGTCACTGGCAGAGCTTGGAAACAAAGTCCCACATGACACTTCCAGTTCTTTTCTCCAGCCAGCATGAAATATTCCCTGTTAAGAGGCAGTATTAGAGTGAGTGCGATTGCTCTCCACAGTCTTTTCTTCTCTTGTCCCAATTTAAGTTAGACTTCAAGTTTTTCTGCTTTCAAATTTGTGTGTATAGTATTTTGGGGTTGTGTGAATTTCCTGCTGCTTTAAAGATACGTCATGGTGTCGTTAACATCCTATCAATAGCTTTGAATGTTAAAGGCTTGAYATTGCTTTACCAGATCAAGTAGTTCTATGCGAGTAGCCTAAAACCCCCCAAAACAACGGGATAAAGCTTTAGGCCAAACAGACTTGGTCTTATATGATTGCCTACAGGTACTCCTAAGGCTTGATCTTGATACTAAAAACCTGAGTTTCTCTCAAGAAGATGAGACACTTCAAAATTCACCTGCAACTTGGCAAAACAAATCAGAGTAACTCTTTTAACACCCRGTTTTCAAAACAGGCCTTCAAAACCACCTGTAATTAGATAAGCACTTTGATATGGCCTCAATAAAACAATCTCAGAACATGTTAATGCCAAACCCAAAATAATTTTATTGCTTCAGCTTGATATTAAGCATTCAGGTCTAGAATCTTGGTTCAGATGCAACTCCAGAAATCAGGAGACCTAAATATATATTTAATCAAAGAAGCTAGAAGAAAACTACTTTAAGAAGAGATGCTAAAGGAAAAGGAGAGGAGGGAAAAAAGATAAAAATAATTATTTCAAAGCAAAAAAATAAGGGCATCTGATACAACCCTTGCAGAGGACGGTAAGAGCTGAAAAACATGCCTGAGAAAGTTATGGGATTCCAAGACATGGCTTCCACCCAAGAATTCTACAAGTATGGCACAAGCAAATCCAGATAAAGACRTTTTTAAAAAGCCCCTCAAAACAGAAATTAACAGAAGGAGCTGAACTAGAAAATGTTCACATATAACTCTAGAGCAGATGGATTGTAAGTCTCTGCAACAGAAGGTCTCACCCACAGAAGTTCCTATCCATCCTTAGAGTACGAGACAACAAAAACAACATTTATAGGGATGGATGTGTTCATGTTCACTTACCTATGAGACTGTGAGTCTCAGTGCACAGATTCGGAGATCTCACCCACATTGGGCTGAGTCCTGCAAGGCACACAGCTCAGTGGTCAYGATGGAGCAGACCACTTAAGCTTGATTGCAGTCAGATCCCAGGTCCTCCTCTGTACCACATGCCTATTGAGTGACCCTCTCTTGATCAGGGAAGGGGGCAGCAGGACTCTGCACACTGCAGAACTGGGCCTTAGATCCAGAATTCATTAGTGTGTGGATGGAAAACTGCAGTTTGTGCCCACTTCTTCCATACACAGGAAGTTAGACCATTGCTAGACACTACACTGGTCCCTGCACAAATTGGGAAGGACACAGTGGATCCACAGCCAGGTGCGTGAACACTGCCCTGCAAAGTTACACAGGGCATATAATGCTGTACTGTGTAGCTCAGGCTTCTCCAAACCTGAAAAAAAAATGTTTTTATTCAAGATGCTTTCCCAGTAACAGTATTTTGTTAGKCAACCTCATGGAGTGAATACATTAAGCCTATATTTACCGTCATACACCTTACCAGGCGGACAGATGGGATGTAAAGCAACTTGTCTGGGAAATTGCCTGTAGTTGTATTTGTCCAGGTAAATTATTAATTGCAAGAGATTAGGTAACATACAGACCACTTACCAGTGCTTCAGAAACCCTGACTCCTACATGAATTTGGTAGGGTCTGGGCACATCAAGCTGTTAAATGGCCGAGTTTGGAAAGAAAAATGAAAACATCAGTATCTGGGGCTTATTGGCACATGAACAGGCAGGATCCTCAGGAGGGGGAGGCGAGTCAGAAATCCTAAGAGATGGAGGTGTTGGATTTGGGGACTGCACTGAGAGCACTAACYCTACCTGAACCAATAGATACGGATCTATTGAACTGGTTCTTCCGGCACAGCCTGAGYGCCTGGACTTCGAACATTTTTGCAGTGTAATAGCATACACATGAATGGCAAGGAGTGGCTGAACGCAGAAAGCACTGCGGCAGAGGCAATGATTTTGGATTCCATTTAACAGACTGGCTTTCAGGGCTATAAATACCTGTGAAAGCTTCCGGTCACAGGGCCAGAAGCAGGAGGCTGGAAAGTCTCCTCAGCAGGGCTGGTCTCGGTGCCGCGCTGCGATGGACGCCCCACCGCTGGGGCTGAAAGCGGCTGAGGCCGCAGGGGTCCCGCAGCCCCCATGTCCCACCGTCCCGTCGAGCACGTTGCACCACAGGCCAGACCTGCAAAAGGTCATCTGGGGTGGGTATCGCATTTCCCAACATTCGGGATCCTCAAGACATGAGATGATTTTCAAAAAGAAACTATTTTCTATTTAGGCACCTTAGTTGCTGTTAAACTCATCTATGAATCTGGTTCAAAGAACTTCTCTTACATCCTGCTGGTGCTCCAAGAAGCTCAAGGTACCCATCCCCCTTCCTCCCCACACCTCAGTGATTTCGCCTGCCAGCCCTCATAAACATAAACCTGCATAAATCAAGCGTTTACTGCCGGAAAACTGAACACCGATCACAATTACTCTAGCTCCATACGGTAGGCCTGGCTAGAACATGGTACGAATTCTCCCCTGCGGGGACTTTTAAGCAACTGCCAATAATTTCCCATGCTCCTGGTGCCAATAATAAATAAATAAATAAACAAGGGGAAAAAATGCAAATGGAGAGGACACGTAAAACTGCCAAACCAAATTCAGGACGCAAAAGGAAAACAAAACAAAACAAAACAAAAAGCATTGAGAAGAGCATAGTCTAGCCAGTAACACTTTCCAGTCCCATCCATAGCTGAGCTCAGAACAGTAATTCCTTGTTTGCAGGCCTCTCTGTTAGAAGCTAAATGTGATTGCAACTGAAGTACATTGATTAACCCAAAATAACTTTCCCTCAATTTGCTGGCTGCTCAAGAATACTCAGGAGACCTGCTTTTGTTCTGAACTAGTCACTCAGGAGCGCTGGCTCCGGTCCTTATGCAGCTATTGAAACTGAGTGAACCAGAAAAACGCCAGGAACTGCACAAGGACACACAGTACAGTTTAATTAGTTTAGAGAGAGGAGATTATTTTTTTTCCAAGCATCACTTGGGCAAATTGTTGTTGTTGTTGTCTTTCTTTTCTTTTCTCTCTCTCTTTCTTTTTTTTTTTTTTTTTTTTTTTTTTTTTTTTTTTTTTTTTTTTTTTTTTTTTTTTTTTTTTTTTTTTTTTATGGTCTTGTTAAAATAATTTCATGGTTGCAGTTTTTGTTCCTGTGCTTAGCAAAGCAAACTGTAGCGGTTACAGCTGGCGGAGGCCTGAGGGGGAGGGCTGGGCCAGTCTCTCTCTTCGTGCAAAAAAGTAGCGCAGCATTTTATCGCGCCGCTTGCAAACTGATGCGTTTAAAGGGCAGAATTGTCAATGTCAGATGCGAGGCTGAGGTACCTATTAATAAACAGCCTCTGCATAGGAAATTCTTTGCAGACTTTAATCAGGAATTTTCCATAGTAACGCCGTGTTCCTACAGTTAGCTCAGCGACAGTGGTTTAAATTCCACCCAATGGACTTTGCATTCGACTTTGAAAATAGAAATAATACATGTGAGATCACAGGTGCTTCATTCCCTTCATTAGCGAACATTTTATGATGGCTTTTTATTTCTCTGCTTTCCTCCCCATATATATGCATGAGCTGAAAGAGGAAGTTAATTTTAGGAAGACTGAAAGATCTGAAAGTAAATCTGGACTAAGATTCTYGTTCACATTCAGTGCTGTCACTATCATAAGTCGATCTATGAGATACTTCCACAAAATGATGGAAATCTCAGAAGAGCCCTTGCTCTCGTGAGTCTCATAATGCCATACATCAAATTCCCACAGGAGTACCTGTTGTTATAAGTTTTTAGTCGCATTTAAACAAGGAAATAAGCAGCTTCTGCTTTGGTATTTAACTCGGAACTGAGAGAATCAAATCTCCAGATTCTACAGCAAATACCTCCCTTTGACCAAGCCTGAACAACTGCTGGGCCTTTCCCACCTCCRAATTTAACCATTCAGCCACTGCACAGCACTTTTCAACCCATCTTGAACGCTGGAGGTGGAAAAGCCATACGTGTTACATTGCCTGCGAAAAAATGAATGTCAGCTGCCAGTGTCTCCCTCTTCTCTTCAACAGTTTTTAGTGCCTTTAAGCCAGTGCCAGAACACAGTCTYTGCAAACACTTGCCCTGCCTTATTGTCTCCTGAGTGTGGTTGTCCTCCCTTGTGCTGCCGAGCTCTCCTTTCCCCTGGACCTCCAAGAGAGCTTCCTTGGGTTTTGTACAGCAGGAGGGACTGCAGTCCAGGCTTACCCTTCTTCAGTTGACAGGTGGAGCCTCCTTTCCCAGAGGTGTTACCTGCTGTTCCTCATAATTAATTATCTTGCCTGCCACCTATTGCCAGATTAAGGCCTCAAATACCAGCATAGTCTAGTGCCTTAGATCTGACTTCCAGGTTAACCTGCCTTATCCCAAAGGCGTTTTGGTTGTCAGATAGATTCCCTAACCGCTCTCCGCTAAGATCCATGTATGTTCTATGCCATGTGTATCAGGCTAAGTAAAAGCTTTAATAACCCTAATTACCCTAAGGATAGATTTCTAGATGAACATCTGGTCATATCCTAACTGCACCCTATTCTTATGCTCTTATAAAGACATTTCCTATATGACCTAACAACTAAAGGTGACCAATAGGGACTTCRTGCAAGCCTACTCAGAGTGCTGAGGAAAGCCTGAAAAACCGTATCTATAGCAAATATTATAACAAAAAAATCTCAGATTCTGTATCTTATATGCCAGCATCAATGCATTCGAAATAAGCTAGAAATAACAACTGCCGAGACAATCTAATGCAAGTGCAATAGGCTTCCTGTGGGTTTATTTCTTTTTCAGTAGCAAGTATTAATGAATTCAGYAGCAAACTCAGACCCCACGTTCAGCTGAACTTCCATAAGCAGCTTAAGGAGTGATTGATGGGTAATTTTCCAGATCTCAACAACAATAAGGACAGCAACAACATGAAAGGATCCAGCAGCATTTTTGTGCAGTAATGTTCAGTGGCTCAGTGTCCTATTGTGGCGATTGTTCTCCTGGTCCGCAGGGAGAGCCGGTTTTAATCAATGGAGCCCTTTGGAATCAAATGCAGGTATTTACTCGAACGCGACACACAGACCACWGTTTGTCTAGCTAGCAGTCTGCTTGTGTCAGCTAATGCTGTGTTTGGGAGAGGTTTCTGACTCTGACAAAGAAATGGATAACCAGACATTTCCTCATCAGCCCATCTAAAATCAGGGAGTGGACTACAKCCATGAATGAGGGGAGAGACTCTCTGCAATCAATAAAACTAAGCCGGCCTCTGAATCTCAACAAACAAACAAATCTATGGTTCCAGGTCAGCCCTCAGATTTTCAGGGCATAAAGCAAGCAGAGCAGACAGGCTCCTGATTGTCAGTATTTGGCTGTTTGTCTGCTTTTTCTCCTGGCGCCTGTGGGAACTTCAGCAGACGAGGAGGTCAGGAGAGGGAGCAGCTCTTAGGTATCGCAGCGACAGGAGCCCAGACCCTGAGGATGGTTACGAACCTCCAGCAGCTTAAAATAGCTACTATTAGGCTCTCCAGGCTTTTCCCAAAGAACAATAATTATCTCCTCTTTCCAAGCATACTGACATGCCCAAGGTCAAACACTAAGTGGCAGAGCTACAGTCCCAAGCCCAGGCTCTTGAGGAAATGCCTAATCCAGCAGATTGCCACAGCAGATAATTTTCATTTGACACAGTGCACCATTGCCCCATGATCTCTGTCCAGGGAACTAACCTGAAATGAAGCTGAGTCACAGTTCCTAACATTGATTAGTCCAGCATTACTAAATGATGATGTTTTTTATTACTCAGTGCTTGATAAGGACAGGATCCCATTTCAGTTATAAGGCATCTTTGGACTCTGTCTACAGCTTGTAAAATAAATAAATGAGCATCTGTTACACCTCATAGGTGAAATCAAACTGAGGTAAAACCTTATCTGGTTCGGACTGTTGTCACTAGACATTTAAGCTGTACATTAAAGCAGTATTTCTGCAAGTTAGGACAGCGATATGAACCCAGAATCAGAGGCTGTGAAATCCTTTGTATTTGTACAGCCACTGCCAAAAATGCTTTAGTAGCAGGTTACAAAGTCTCATAGGCTGGAGTTTCTGCAGTAAATTGCATTCAGGCCAAGCTCACAAATCATTAGCCATGCAATCTTGTTTATCCTACTAGGACTTGGAGTTTGTCCTATTACCAAATCAAAGCARCAAGGTTGAATGGTTCCAAGTGAAAAACCTAATGAGTGAACAAGATTCTCTGAGGAGGGGTGTGGGGGCTGCAGGGACAGTCATTTAATGTAATCATGGTCTGGAGATAGCAGGCGAATGGTCCTGTTAAGSAGACAGCCCCATTAACAGACAGAGAAGCACCCCACTGTAACTAAGGGCTTGTTTATTTATTCTCCAGCATACTGGGGAGCTGCTGTAGATGTCAACAGCTGCTGGAACAAACTAAAAGCAATYTTCATTTTCTCTTTAATGCACATGATTAGGAAGTGTATGAAAGATTCCTCAGGAAACTAAGCATGCTTGAAGTTAGGGAGTTCTGATCGGTGGGGCTGCAAGGCACAGAGGACTGGCTCATGGAAAGGAGATGAGGAGGATGAGTTTATTAAGGATGAGCTCTTTAATTAACATATATAAATTAAAAGACAGAGAAATATTCTGAATTTTATTAAGTGATATCTCTCCAGATTTTGCTCTTTAGCACTAAGGCATGACCATAATTSACGGATCTCTTCTAATAACTGACACTCTATAGCCCATTGGGCAGGGTTGAGGCAGCTGGCCATGGCCCTTTYGGGGATGCAGCCATGAAATGGGAAAATGTGACAGTAATGCAGCAGCAGCAGCAATACTCTGAGACCCTCTGCTGATGCAGCTCAGCACACCCCACCCTGGAGGTCTACATGGTGAGGGGTCTGGAGAATCAGGCACGAGAGGATGGAGGAGCTGAGAAGAAAAGCAGGAAGCCCAGGAGAAGCTTTTCTATTTCCTAGTGGTCCCGGAGTGACAGTGGCCAGAGCCTCCAGCTTCCAGCTGAGAGCTGGATCAAATAGCATGGACCTTTCACTCCTCTAAAACACCAGTTTTTACCATTGACTGTCAAAAACTTAAGACAATTGCTATTTTATTAGKGAAATTTCAGGCATTACCAAGACTACTACCAGGGCTGCATCCCTCCATACTGTTACTGTGTCCCCCCACACCATGCTGCTTCTCAGGCTCAGGTTTGATCTTTGGTTACTTCTGTGTGTAGTGCTCTACACACTATGCAGAGCCCAGCCTCCGAGGGGATTCGTTGGGACCTACTATCGTACAGATTATAACTAAAATAACTACCAACTTACTCTTCTGCACCAGTCACCTGCTATAATTGGATAGCATTCTCCTGTTTAAAACCTGTAGACACTTTTTCTGGGAGCAGCATTGTGATTCTGGTGGCCCATCACCCACTACAGATCATTAAAGCACCCAATTTGCAAACAATTCAGATTGAAATGTGTTTGCTGCTATTCAGCAAACTCTTCTGCATATCAGCTGAATCTGTGGAAAGCAGATTTGGAACAGGGGAGAGCGACAAGCAGGAATAAAGGTTCATTTTACCAGGTAATTTATTCAGAAAAAAATATTTTTTTCTGCTCCAAGACACTGTTTTGTTAGCTCAGGCTAACTTTGCAGAACCCAGAAAATCACCAAGGCGACGCTAAATGTCACGACTGGCTAATAGCAAACGAGCCGTTGCAGCATTGTTCACGTGGAGAGAACTGTACTACCTCTGCAGTCTGTGAGCAGGGAAAGTCASATACAGCCCCACATTTTGTTCAGCAGTACTTACATAGAAAGCAACACATTACTTCTGAACAGCAAATAACCACAAATGGCACAGCACTGTCTACGCATTACATATATCTGGCAGTGGGTCAGAAATCAAGTTCAGCTGAAATGTGTAATCAAAAAACTATTACATCTCATGTGAAAAGTCAAGATTTTCCTTTCATTGCAGCATGTATTAACTTTGCATGTTCCCAGAATAAGGAGAGATTTTTGCTTTTTCCAATCAAGTAGAACACCCTTCTATGCTGACATTTAATATTACCTTCTCCGAGTGTATGAACCGTCACGTAGGAAAGGCATCACATTCATATCAGCTCATTCAGGAACTTATTTTGTGATAACCTGCAAGTTCAGTATACAAAACGTGGTCTAATTTTACAGCAAGTGTATTAAAGTGATGGATTTTTTAAACAATGCTAAAGGTTCTCCTTGGATTCTGCCTACTACAATGGCAAATGTACTGAGAATAGATGCCACAAACAACGACTGTCACACTTTCTTCATAGGCTCCCAGGTGTATTTTCAGCATATGCTCTATAATGTTATATAAACACAGAGTGGGGTGGAGGAGTTGCACATCACCTTTGAGTATTATTGCTGATAATTCACAGATTTCTCTTTTCATTTTTCAAAGACATACATTTCTTTGAACACACCTGTGTAGTCCAAGGGAAAATCCTTTGCTATGGGAGATTTACAGCGAGAACCGCTTTTACAGGACTGTCAAAACCAATCAGGACTCAATTCTGCTACATGGTGTTATCAGTCTAAGGGCTGGAGTGGAAAGAAACAATCTCTTAAGAAGCGTCTGTGGAGCTAGGCAGGAATTTTGGCCCAGCATCTCCAGAGGAGCCCATGGCTCTCTCTAGACATCTCTATCACATCATAGTATCGTAGCTCTCCCATCATCCATGTGAGTCTAGGCATTAGAGAGCCAAAACCTGCATGTGTGCTTGTACACACACACCTCCAGCAGCAATCTTGACATCAGAGTCTTCATCAAGGAGCAGGATCAGGCTCTGCCCCCACATGAAATCGTATTTTAAAAAAATGAAATAAAACTGACAGTATAGGCCAGCTGGTATTACGGGGGATGAGAAAGCAAGAGCAACTTGTAGTCCTCTAATGTACTTGAATTGTGTTAGACATTGCACAGCTCACACGGTTTTACAGCTCCAGAAAGGACAGCAGTTACAAGGGTTGCAGATAAAAAGGCTTTCAAACTACAGATTTCCAAGAAAGTCACTTTATCATGGAGTTAAAATGTAAAAGCATCTCAAGAACAGGGAAATTTGGCAAAAACTCTATTCAAATGGAGATAGAGACTGCACATTTCCTGCTTCCCTCTTCCCCCACCAGWCTGCCTTGTAGCAACAGGTACAAATTCAGGCAGCAGAAAGTGCTCTCACGAAGGTCCAGCAGTGGGAAAGGAGAGCGAGCAGAGACACACTCACATGCATAAGTCATAAATAGGAGCCCCCCCAGGCAGCAGCAATGAGGCATGGAGACAGCAGCAAAGCGAAAGGTTATGGGGACGATTGATGTTAGTGCTTGGCTGTGAGAGAGATAACATCACCGGTGCCTGGAGCTGCCAGAGTTATGGGCTTCAGCTGGGCAGGGGAAGAAAGGCCAACTGATCTATTACCAGCAGGACAAGYGTTGCGGCAGCACAGGTGGATGAATACGCAACATGGGACTCACCTCATAACTCAGAAACACCCACATGTACAGCCCTGAGCTGGGTGCTGGGGTGTCCTCTGCTCCCAGGRCCGTTCACAGATCAAGGCAGGCTAATTCAGCCACGTGGCTTTACTTGGCCAGGGGCAAGGATGGAGGTGAAGGACCAAATCTTCAACATGGCCCCTATACTGGGGCTACAGGAGGCTGGCATATGTCCAACCACAAAACAGAGCATCATGCAGGGCCAACTCCACACTCCCCTCTCAGCTGCCAAGTCCCCCTGCAAGAGGCTATTCTGGGAGCTGGAACAAAAGACAGAGCCACATCCTCCTGCAACCCAGATAAGTACCTCTGCAGTTGCTAGTAGAGGCTTTCCAGCTGGGGAAAGGTTATGCTGCCCATGCACCTGCTGYGGGTTCCCCTAAATATGGAAAGAATTTTCTGGGTGTTGCTAATGAATTTGCTACCTGGCAGAGCTATAGCAGATGAATGCAATCCTTGAGATCTAGCTGAGCTTTACCGATCGAATTATGCAGCGAAAGCATCCATGCACTGCACATCCAAGCCATACCGCTTCACGCGTTAGATTTATGGTTAAAGTAGCAGTGCGTTGCCTCTGGGGGGAATTTGGAAACTTAGGGCTACTTGGCAAAGACAAGTAAGGAAAGGGTCTAAGAACATAACAGAGCACATTGCAGAGCGTACTGCAGTGCTTTGGCTTGGGTCTGAGCTGAGTGTGTTTCTGGGAATGAGGCATTGCAGCCAGAAAAGCCACCTCTTTCTCGCATTTCCATGAATTCCAGATGCACTGGCAGCTCACCTCTGGCTTGGGAACAGAGAGCCCTGCTGGTGGGGGGGCAGGAATAGACTGGGCTGTTTTCTACCCATGTCTCCTTTCAGGGACTTTTGAGCATTCATTTTTTTTAAAGTCTTATACTACCCTGAGCTGAGATATATAAGCATTGTGCTTTAAAAAAAAAAAAAAAAAAAAAAAAAAAAAAAAAAAGGTGGCTTTTTATGAGACAGGTTTGTGTGACAAAGTTAATACTGTGGTTGTTAAGAAGAATAAAGTATTGATTTGCCCATGTTTTTTAAATGACTTGAAACTGCGATATGATTCTGCCTTAAAGCAAAAATCCAGCCTGTATTTCATCATTATAGAAGAGGAGAGAGAGAGATTCCTGCGGAGATTATTGTATTTGTAAGACTGGGGTTTTTTTTTTCCTCTCTGCACATGAACAGCCCATGTGAGACTAAGTACTTTCCATGTGACTAACTCATTCCCATGCTTGCTGTGTAACAGGGCATTTAAAGCATCAACAGGCAAGGTCAGAGCCTGTTTGTTGATGCTAATGTGAAAGCAAACATTGCAGAAAAGATTAGGATTATAAAAGCACAGGTATGTTGCCCCTAAATCTGTTCCTTTTGGGGGAACCTTCCCAGAGTTTGCTGGGGACTCTCCTCCTCTCTGTCTCTCAGTGCTCTCTAATGTCTGAGGAGGATGCCCTGCTAGAGCTGCAGGGAAGGAAAAATGAGCTGCGGTACATAAGGGCACTGGATGGCATGGAGAAGCATAGGGGTGTTCTGAGCCCCCTGCAGAATTTCCTGCTTCCTTGAACAGCTGTAGCACATCTCTGATTTATCCCGCTGCTTTAATGCAGCATGGTATCATCAGAAAGCTGAGAGCTTCTTGAGCTCCCACTTTAAAATGCATTATTTAGATTATTTATATTTATGTTACATGTTCAAATTATGCCTTTCCTCCATCCAGTTCCTTGCGCTGGATGGCAGTTCTGACAAGGCATTAGCTGAGCAATCCCCCATTGATAAAAGCAGCAGATGAGTTGGTTAGTGCCCTATCTCAAATGAAGATCTGAAACATCTTGAGATTTTTTTGATAGTTTTCCAGRTATATAATGACAATTGAAAAGAAAATAGCAGAGGTGTCAGATTAGCATATATATTTCAGGGTTATGAATATTTTGGATAAGTATTGCATTTTTAACCTGAACCATAGCCATTTCAGTAGGAAATCTTATTTGACTGCCAAAGCAGCACAGTAGAAATATCAGAACAACCCCCCAGAGACGGATTTGTTCCTGTGTCCAGCCCAAGCCGTCCCGCTCGCACTACCCTCTGAAGCCTGCCCAGGAAGGGAGATCTGGCCTCAGGCACCCCATGGGTTCTTGGCTTCAACTCTGACATTGCTACGTTATCACTTTAACACCAATAAACAGGATTTTTTTTTTAAGACTAGTAGAGTATCTTTTTAAATTTTGGTTTAACCTTAGAAGCCTACAGATGGTGACAGCACAGTGACTATTTTCAGCTCTTCCTGGCTGTTTATCGCTGACCAGGCAGAGACAGGGCTCTGGGCCGCTGTGACTTCTGCAGCCTTAGGGACAAGTCCTGACGCCTCCAGTTCTGGAGGACAAGGGAACAAATGGGCAGAAGGCACGAGAGATGAACATTTATTGAATCATTACTGAAAGTTTATAGCTGCTTTACGGCATTATTGACAGTGAGGGGGCAATTATGCTGATTAAAACAAAGTAAAATGAASACAAAGTTATTAAATATCCCCTAGCAAAAAGCAATGAAGGTGTTCAAAGCTCACATGACAGATCCCGGTCTGTAGGATTTCTAATGTTCGATTAATCACTAGCCTAGGCTTATAAATAACGCTGGCGAGACACAGCACAGAAGTCACTATTGAAGACTGTTCAAATCAAATTTCAGCCTCTTCCTGATCTTTGGCTTACGCTGCAAGCAGGATCAAATGCTGTCCTTCTCCTGGTGCACAATCTTTCCTCCATACGGTCACACTGTTGTCATTCAGCAACTACTGGGTTTTGCTACAGAGCAGCAACGTATGAACCATGCCATTGACATTCAAGTAGATGGAAATGCACAGTTATACTGACTTCAGAGTCACCAAATGACTTGATTATGTGCCAAATGATTCTTGTTTTTAGCGATCAATTTGATCATCAGGCTTAAGGTCAGGAAATAATTTTCCTCTAACTTAACAATTCCTTAGCAACTTTCTTCCATCTCAGTGCATCTAAAATCCTGGAAGTGGAGATCAGGCTCCCTTTAGCCTCTCACGCTTTTAATTCTCTGTAATTCCTACAACAASAGGTTAAAACAAGAATGAATCTCTACTACCTAAAATGGCACTGACCAGCCCGATTGCCATCTTTTTTGCTTTTGTTTTGCTAGAGGATCAGCTATGTAGCTGTGCAGAAACACAGTGGACTGGGTTTATTTGCAGTGTGGTTTCTGCTTTTCACAAGGATGTTGAAAGTGATTTGTATCTTTTTGCACAGGGAGTAAAACTGAAACCAGAGAAGGGTTAAAATGCAGGACGGAGAAGGAACTGGATGTGAAATTAAGAAATGCTAACTCCGTCACCCTTGAACACAGTGGCTGCAGCAAGGGAAAGGTGAAGTTATTTGGCAAGCACAGAGCAAAATGAGAGGCAGTTGAAAGGCAGGGTTTTGATAGGTACTAATTGTTAAACTGTAATTAGCACAAGGATGCAGTGATCTGCTCCAGTCCCAGCTAAGCAAACAGGTAGAGGTTAAAGACAAAAGCAGCTGCAGAGCAGTCTATGCCAACCTTGCGGCTGCGGATGCTCAAGGGGCCCTGCACAGGCAGCGCGGCCGTGTCCTGAGCTCCTCTCTCGGCACCCTGGACCCGCAGCGTATCACTTGATGCCACTGGGGAAAAAGAGCAGGCTGGTTAGTTTTGAAGAAAAAGAAAAAACCTCCGCTCAGGGGGCAAGGATGGCAAGAAGCCCGGGGGAGCTGAGGGGCTGCTGGGCTGCTCGGCCCAGGCAGGCGTGCAGCGGCAAGGGAGCAAGCGCTGCAGGGGCACCTCTGAAAATCAGGACAGCAAGGTTTAAAATCATTCCCTCCAATAAAATGGCGGTTTCAATCGTATTTAYCCACCATGGAAGTGAACCATTTCAAAAACTGAGCCTTGGCAAACCAAGGTTAAATACACTGTGTTACTGAAAGGTGCCACTTTCCCTCTCCTGCAAAGCTGTTCACAAAACTAACCGGCGGCTGGAAACTTTTGTCTTTGCCTTGAGGGAGCAGTCAGCCTGTCACTGAATCTAAGAATAGTCTCCAGTGTATTGATTAACCCCGCTGAAGCAAGCAACAATGAATCAGAGACAAGAAAATGAAACCAAACAAAGCTGTAGAACATATTTGACAGCAAGATTGGGGTTACGAGTACCAGAACATCTTTTATTACTTGTGAGTGACTGTTGCTTTGTAAGGATCCTGTATGTTCATTCATTCTCAGCCGCCAGCGTTGTACCTACAGAGGTCTGCTCAGCATGGTAGGGAGACCTTTCTCCTGGGGTGGTAATTTATCTATTCGGCGATTTTCTCCTGACTCATTTTTCACTTGTTTCTTTCTTTCTTTTCTTAACACATGATGATTCTCCAGTRCATAATCTGGAGTTTCAGAGTTCACCTAATTAGCCTTTGATTATTTGTGTATACTTAAGCATAAAAAAATTACAAAGAAAGCAAGCATCACTGAGGGCAACCTAGCCATTAGAAAAAAAGAAGAAAAAAGAAATAAAGTATAAAATTCCACTGGGCATACTCAAATCTCAGGGAGAAAAACTATGACAATACCTAAAAACAGAAAAATTATGATCTTATTGCCTCGAGATTTTGCACAAGATCATTATTGGAGTCTATTTAAATTTCAGAGCTAACAGAGGTCGAAGTACTCTTGTTAATAGCACAGTTCCACTGCAGGTCAAAGCTAGCATATGACTATRCGCAGCATGCAAAAGTGCAGCGTCAAGTGTGGATTCCTCTGCAAACATTCTTATGTTACCAGGAGAAATCCAATTACAATAGGCATAGATACCTATAATCACATCAGCGTCATGATAGCTCTTATTCCTGAGTCTTAGCATCTAGCAATAAAACAACAATCAGTGTATGTAAACACCACATGATGTTTGATCTCAGTTATTATGACCTTTCTCATAGTGAGTAATCTCATCTGCCCTCACAAGTGAAGATAATTGCTAGATTAGATTAGTGCTCACATATTATATTGAATATCTCATAAATATTTTTTCCAGTTGTACAGTACAGTAGGTCTGACTGGAAAAAGTTCTCCACAGCTGGCATGCTGAGATCCAAAAAGGGGGATATGCAAAGGATGGAAGACTCCAAAGACTGTCAAGGCTGTAGTAAAGTGTAAATGCCATCATCAGCAAAGTGGAGGTTTAACTCCTTATCTTAACTCATCTTCACGTGCTTTACTGAGCCAAGGGACTTAAACTGGAGCTATTTGACTAAAAGTTCACTAAACAAACTGCAGAGTCTGGAGRAAGAAAAAGTTCACAAAAATTCCTGGAAAGTCTAAAAACAAAACMAAAAAAATCCTCACTATTGCAAGATGGGCCTATCTCACTAACGGGGGAGCACAGTACCCTGCAGCTCCTTCAAATCGGCYGGAGTGATAATGACCACAGCGGTTTTCAGGAAGCTGCCTTGCTACACCTGCAGGGACTCTTAGGAGGGCAAGGCATACCCAGGCCACTAATCGGCTTCTTGGGCAAGCTGAAAAAATCCCTAGCATTGAAGGTTTTCAAAAGCCAGACTGAAACGTCCTTCAATCACAGAGACACATTGAGCAGCCATTAGACAGTGACCACTTTTGGCTACCGCCAAAGAGGTCAGGCTCACTTGGCAAATATACTCAGCACAAGCTCAAGCTTGCCTTCAAATTTAAATTCAGTCTGTAGCCATCAAGTTGGAATTCTGGTCTCTGCTTAAGCAAATGTTTTTAATATTGCATGAGGAGAAGTCTCCCTCTCCACTGCCATCAGCCCTTGCACTGGTGACACATGGCCAGCAAGGCAAACAGACTGGCCACGAAATCCTTCCTCGGTCTCAAACTATAACATACTGCAAATATAGGTTTGCTCATGCTCTTGATAAGGGCTGCCCTGGATAAGTCAGATGGCCTTTCTGTGAAAGGCAGTGTGTTTCTGCTGACAGAAGTTTGAACAGATGCTACATGATTTTGCTTCAGAGATGTATGTTTCCTCTTAGCCCGACTGATAAGATACTTTAAATTTGCCTAGGTATTGGGAGATAAGCAAAATAAAATAGATCTTTTCTYCAGTTTGTTCTGTTCATTTAGAAATTGCTCATCATTTAATTCTGGAGGAAACACTATTAGACATAAAGGAGACCCAGCAAATTCCTAAATATTTACAGTATCTCTGAACAGAACAAATACACAAATACACTTGCAGTGTCATGAAGCACGGGACCAGACATCTAGCAGATGAAATGTTTGTTGTGGTGGGATTTGCTCCAGCTCTCTGCTAACTGAGTGCACTGGAACTGCCCTCTACGGTCACTGGAACCTGAAGGCAGCAAAACACCTGGCACCATTTTGACTACAAGCTGGTAACTACTTAATGCAAACTGTATAATCTTTTCTTTCCTCTTTTTTAAGAATCTATCCCCAGACCACAAACCACTTTACCCACAGTAAAGGAATTGAGCCTCACAGCTGTCTAGAGAGCATTAATATCCTCCTTTCACTGAAGGGGAAGTTGAGGCACCAAAGATAAAGCCTTGAGCTGACYCTAGGCAATGGCTAAAAGATCTTTTGATTTCAGGGCAACTAAGATCTCAACTCAGAAGTTTCAAATGGCCTTCCCAAAATCTTAACGCAGTGAATCTGTAATAAGCAGGAAGTTGTAACTACAAGCTCAGCAGTGCCGGCATCACGTCGGCTCGCCCCTGCTTTCCATCTGAGGATATTAGCTTCCCCCTCAAGCGAAATGCTGAAAATGTAAAGACACCTAAACCAAGACACGTGCTTACAAGTCTAGTACAGAAAACGAAGTTTCTCACTGATAGGTCTTGTTTCTTTTCTTCCCACGTGCTAGGGAGAATCCCACAAGGCAGTTTGGTAATTACTGCAGGAACGAGAAAGTGCCTCCCGTGCCTCCAGAGTTCACAGTGCAGTTGGCATCTCTCAGGCTTTCCCTGTGCCCTCTCCAAATGCCTCCTCCTGGGTGTCACCATACCCACGAACCTCAAGGGGCATTTTCTTGGCGGCTGACACTGKCTCTGCTTTGCCTTCCAAAAGACTGTTTCAGGAGGGTTAAATCCCTAACTTTTGCTGCAACTTTGACAGAGCTCATCAAGTTTTTAGAACACGCAGAGTTAAAAAAGGCATTTGAAAGTTCACCCCGAGACCTGAAATCGGCATGTCACAACTGATGTAAGAAGAGATCTGGAAAAGAAATTATTATAGAATACTGGTGTCTGGATACCTTACAGAACTGGATGGCAAATTCAATAAATACACATATTACATGCACCTAGAGAGCTCATTCACTGACTACAGACTACAGGTGGGTGCTTGTTATGTAGCAATGTGGGAGGAGTTTGTCCTTTAGGAAGCAGAGGGTAGCTGGCCTTCTTGTTTATTTATGTCTTTTTTTTTTAAGATGAAGGGTAAAACACACCTGCCAAAGAAATGAACCTGGGTTGCAAACAAATGAACTCATAGAAGGAGAGAAATATTTATTTAGCTCCCTTTCTCTTTGTGTTACACGTGGCTGCCAGAGCCATTGCAAAAACCCTAACAATCTTACCGGGCTATTTCCATTTAAATCGCTTTTCCTGACATTATGTAAATCTCTTAGTAGAGCTGAAGTTTTTTTTACTCTAGAGAGCTGCATTCCGTGGCTTGCTCTCAGTATGACTGTTCTCCTTCCACTGTTCCACTGGGTTTTATTAGCACCTCATGAAATTCTCTGTGAAGCCCCCGATCACACAGGTTTCGTTTGGGGATGGGTCAAAGATGATGGTATCCTGAGCTCTCAGATCTTCCTAACAAAATTGCATTACAAATGAATTGATATTTGGGTCTAAAGAAGAACATAAGCTCGGATTCAATGTTGTCAAAATTCAGAGGTGCTCTCATAAGATTTTATTTCCAAAGCGACTATTCAGCCTTGTGGTATTTTCACCATTAGCTATATAAGGATTCTTATGTCTTGGATTGCATCAGAAGAGTGCTCTACCAGTTGGAGAACTGTCTGGATAATTTCTGAGTCCAGAGGGTTACATTTTTCCCCTCTGCAGATTTCAGAGAGCTGAAAAGGGAGTATCAGGTTTCCAGCTCCAGCTTCAGTCTAGTTCCAAATACAGATCTCTGTCCTCAAAACTCTGTCCAGTAAAACTCCTAAACTTGAGCAGATATTTGATTTCATGCTGAAATTTTGTAAATCTTGTTTGGAATGGCAGTTGAAAAGAACGCTTTAGCAGCAATAGAAGTCCAAAAACTGCAAACTAAARGTAGATACAGGGCAATGTTAGCTGTGCTTTTTCTAAAGCCTTCAAGTCAAGACAGCTAAGTAGAAGCAACCAAGAAGAAGATGGGGAGAAAGTTGTCTCTGCCCTAATTTTGATCTTGCCGGGAGACCTCTCTAGTCCCTACCTCAAACTACCACAGCTCCAGGATTTTCCTGTTCAATTCCTATAGTTCCTATACACTGCAACCCAGATGAGATAGAGCACAGAGAGACTATAGTTCAAACTCTTTGGATACTGAATATTCAGGCACTCGTAACATCCTTCATTGCCTAGATGGAGGCTTGCAACACAACACCATTTGCCAAGCTCACATTACCCAGAGAATGCCCATGTGTCAGGGAAATTCCCAGCTGGTAGGTGGGATGGGCTACTTTCCATGAGAGCAGCACAGGGAAACGGGAACAAAGACTTGGATGGGAGCCAGGGCTCACACACACTACAAAAAAAAGTCCTCCAGATATTTGGGTGGGCATGGGCACCTTAACTTGGAAAAAAATAAAACCTCATTATTATATCCCATTACTATCATCATAAATGTAAAAAATCTCAGCTTTAACATCAGACATCCAGTCAGAGACCATTACCTTATATTTGTTAGTCATATTATCATAACATTTTACAGCATTCTCTAGCAGTTACGATGTGCTTTTTACCATGCTCTCTAGGTACTGTGCTTTTCACCTAGGTATTCTCTAGGAGAGTATACGCTAACGTTTAGTCTTTTGCAGGCACATTACTAATTTTTGCCAAGTACTTTGAGATCATCTGATGAAAGACTCTACAGACCCGCAATCTATTATTTCTTAGTCAGAAAAACGCATTTGCTAAACAGGAAGAACAAAAGAACGAGCAGCGGGCCCCCAATAAGCATTCAACACAAGTTAATTTGCTCAGCAGCTGTATTTTGCTGAGACAGAATGCATATCTTCATTGTTAAAATAAAAATGTCCACTGGGCTTGTATCCTTCATGCTTTACATTGCTGCCTGCTACATTCCGAGTCTAGTCCAGTGAACAAATTCAATTCCTTTAATAAATAAGAGATCCACTTGAATAATTTTGCCTTTGTCCAGGCAAAATTAATGAAGCCAGAAGACATACAAGGCTGCATAATCTTCTCCCTCATGGAAAAAAAATAGTGGAAATCTGGCAACTAGCAAGGCAGGCTGTACGTGTGAATCATGGCTGCCTGCCGACACTCCTGATTCAGAGCAAGGCAATAAGAACAATAATCCTGCGCCACACCAGCTAACCTTCAAGCTTAGTCACAGTTTCACACAGTTAATGAGAAGAGGGAGCAATGAATTTTCGATTTATGGTGCTCTGTTCCAATAGATTTAGCCTGAAGACAACAGCAGCATTTCCTTGCATCACTACAGACTTATCTTTTTTTTCATTCTTTCTTTTTTTTTTTTTTATTTTTCTTTTTTTGGGGGGGGAGTCATTTTCTGTGTTGGTGAGGTTTTTCAAATCACTATTGAATTTTTTTAACCCTAGTGTGAAAAATCTTACCATCAACTGCTACAGTAAAAATCTGGAGTAACACTCATGAACCTGCCAGATTTTGCTCCTTGTTGTTTTTCTCTTCTCTCCATCTCTCCCGCATCAGGCTGTTTACACAGAATTATCAGTGCTGCCTTGTGATACTCTAACTATGTGAGAGAAGATGCTTTGGCTCCAAACTCCTGTTTTCATGCATACTTCTGTAAATCACCCTGAAGTGCCTCCTGTTTTATTTTTAGCCTAAAGGTGAATCATTCAGGAAAATCTGATAAATGCTGTTTAACCACAGTTAAACTATCAAAACTTGAACAACTCCTGGTTAACTTTTAAGAAGATTTATACGTGGTTTATTTGAGGTCACATGATTAAAGTGAGTGTGCATTTATTTTAACTGTTCCAGAGTGGCTCTGGACTTAGGACTCATGGAGAACTAGGCCCGTGGACATACCCAATGTTACTGTATAGAGGTAAAATTGAGTCAGAACCCAAGGGAAAATGTCACAAACAGCACCACACTTTGGGGGAATTTGCAGAGGAAAAATATGCTCCATTAACATCACCTCAAATGAAAGAAGTTGCTTCCTTTGGAAAGCAATCATCAGGCTTATTTTGAGGACAGAAGCAATGAGATGACAACAGTAATGTTCATAGTATGCCCGAAGCACAATTTCAGCCTAAATGTGCCTCATAKGTGGATGGATTTGGATTTGTACCTACCTGCTCCAGATGAACTCAACAGTTCACATGAAGCAAGACCCTGGGCTAGGCTTTGGAGCGGGCCCAGTGGCAGGGTAGGTAGGGAGGCAGAAAAACTTCGCTCTGTATCTCAATCTGTCTACACCAGTATCAGGCAGAGAAACCGGCCAGGCTCTTCTCTAGAAACATCTGCCAGGCGCTGTGAGGTTGAGGAGATATAGGATGCTGAGGTATAGATATGCACTCTGCAGGCGTGCTATGCACCTCCACCTGGATGCTGTGCTCCACGTTGTTCCAGCCTTCCTCCAAGAGGCAGTGCAGACCCCAGTTTTGTGAAATAATCAAAAACAAACAAAAAAAGGAATATAASAGAGTCCTACACTACTGACACCCAGCCAGTGCAGAAGAAAGCTGTTCAAAGGGTGGCTCTGTGCATTAGATGTGACCCATGAGACAATTCTGTCCAGCCTCCACCCACATATAATATTTATACRCCCCCAGAGTAAACTCCTTTTTATAATCCTGCCACAAGCTGTCAAGTAGGACAGCCCTCGTCTAGATTTTGCTGCTGTTGTAGACAGAGAAAAGCACGTTTCATTTTATCAAAATACTAGAACAATCCTATTGTATCATAAAAATTTAAAAATAGTGCAGAGTACCTTACGTAAAACACTGCCCTAAGCTGCCTTCTATTCATGGCATCACATCCCAAAATATACTGTAATCCCMAAACAAGCCATGGACGAATAAAGGGATCTGATTTCTTATATTTTTAGACACAAAAATGCATGTCTTCCTCTCCTAGTCTGTATGCAAAAACTAAAGAAAATGACCATTTTCTGTGCAATTAAGCAGTGTACCCAGCCAGCCACAACAATCTTTCATTCCACTCAATTCTCACTAACAAGCTTAATTTAATTAACTGTTTTTTTCAAAGATGCCCAAGGGAATTATGTGCCCTTCAAAAAACAGTGGGACTCAGCTTTGCACTTGCCATCTGTGCTTTTGAATAGCCTCTTCAAAACATCCACGTGAGAAGGAGTGGGACCCACAAATACCTGGGGTGCATAAGTGACCTCTCACTTCACCAACTCCAGTGCTGCCGTATTAGAAGGGAGAGCACTGCCACACTGCCACGAGTGGGTTGGTGCTCTCAAAAACTTCAGTTTGACTTGGCCCCAGCGATGATGGTCCCCTTTGAGGTTCCTCAGGGTTAGCATGGAACAAATGACTACTCCCTGCCAATAACCTCTCAGGCTGATTCAACAGCAGACACAAGAGTATATCTGTCTTCACTCATAGTTTTTGATCCCTCCTTCAGTGKCATATATAGTAGGCAGTGGAGGAAAGACTCTTGGTCTGTCCACGTAACATAGTTGTCACACAAACMTTGAAAGCTGAACAATCAAATATAAGCTTCTTCCAAAATATATTGCTTACGTAGTCCTGAATCCAGAAACAAGTCACACTGCACTCATGACCAATCTGAAACTGGTAAGGGGTTATTTCRGGCAGGTTGGGGTCTGACTGGCTATGCAGCAGCTCTGCAGTAAAGGTCTTGGAGTCCTGAAGGATATCAGGTTAAACACGAATCAGCAGTCTGCCCTTGCAGCAATGAAGACTAACCATATACAGGCTGTAGTAGCAAAAGCACAGTCAGCTACATTCAAAAAAGGTGATTATATTCCCCTCCTCAGTACTTACAAGGCTGCGTCTGGAGTACTGGGTCCAGTTTGGGGCTACCTAAGATGTGAGAGACACTGACACACAGTAGAGARTGCATCAGAAGGACACTAAGACATTAGGCGGCATGAATACAGGATGTACAAGCCTGGGCTGAGGGGACTGAGCTTGTTTAACCTTCAAAAGTGAAGGCTAGGGCAGTATTTAATTGTAGTCTTCCACAACCTAAAGGGAGATAATAGAAAAAGACAGAGACAGACTCTTCTCAGAGATGCACAGCAAAAAGATAACAGGCAACAGCCATAAGCTGTAGTAAGGAAAATTCAGACTAGATATAGGGAAAAAAATCATGAGAGAATTTAAACACTGCTCAGAGAGTCTGTTCAATCTCCAACCTTGGAGATATTCAACACTTGACTGGGAAAGGCCCTGAGTAACATGATCTAACTTTGAAGCTGACCCTGCTTTGAAGAGGAGGTTGGGCTAGATGACCTCCAGAGGTCCCTTCCAGCCTAAATTATTCTATGATTCAGATGCAGAAGCTATCTTGAAAACACTTCTCACAAAAATTCAGCTAAAAATGAGGCTCTTATGAGAATAGCCATTCCAGTACAGTATCTGCTCCCCATAGCTGAATTCTCAGGAGAATGGCTTGTRGGACTGTACTGCTGCAAAACAGGAGGCTCAGCCCTCATTCATCACTGAATACTGAATCCTATTGCCTGGACTGATCCAACTCAATCCAAACAGTGCTCTCTCTGCTCTTCTCTAACGAAGATACAGTTTTTTAAGAGTTCAGTCTACAGAGTTATCACAACAGCGGTTCTTCCCCGTCACATTTACCTTTTAAAAGTCATTAAAAAAGAGGGTGGAGAGATTGTGAAGGGCTATCTCTGGACAAAAGCAAGACTAAAGTAAATCTGTTTCTATAGTGAGGCTAAGGAGTAGTAAGGGGAGACCATGCTCTCGGGCTCTTTGGAAAGAGCAGCAAGTTACCTGGAAGAACCAGCTCTCTTTCTGACCACCTTCCTCCCAGGAGCTGCACTGGCCCCTCACTCTCACCTGCTTCCTCAGGAGCTCTGCTGCATGCCTGGCAAACACAGTGCTGKTTTTTTTGTCCAGGATCACTTTATCCCGGGCATTCAGGGTGCCCAAGGTTTCCTCCCGTGGAACAGGACATCCTCGGCCGGCTCCCCGCAGCACGGCRTGCCGTCGCATGATGCTCTCCATAAGGCAGGAATGGCTTCACCTGCATTACTGCCTTTCGCAGAAAATACTTTCTGTCTTAACATAAATTCACCACTCCAAAAATAACTGTAATTATCTAAGAAGCAGAAGAGCCTATTTACAAGATTTAAAGGGGAAGAGAGAAGCAAAAAAATACAGTGCCTGGGCCTCAAAGTACAAAACTATATTGAAAAAAGGCAGCTAAGAGAAGCCTTATTTGGCAGAAGGCATTTACTACTTTGCTTGTACTTTGCTTATGCGAACCAACAGAAATCGCTCAAGTCAGATGGCAATAAAATACTGTGTGAAAACCAATTACTCCTCATGAGCAAACTCTCTGAAGCAGGGGGCTCTGGCAATAGATCTGTGAAAGTTTGTACGTCATGGTTGAACTTCAGAAACAGAAAAAAAAAAAGGCATGCAAAGGCTTAGGTASGCGCACAAAGGAGTACCAGAAAATAATAATTTAAAATAATAAACTTGTTACAATAGCAGTAATGATTGCTGTCTATCCAAGCCCTGAATAATTCAAAAGGTTCCTGTTTCACTTAGTATCTCATGGTATTTTCAGACCTGCCAGAATTTTCTGCTGGTAAATAATGCATCTGTGGTATTTAAACACACAGGATCCCCAGCTAATACAAAAGACTTAACAATGCTGATTTTGAAATAGGGGAAATAAGTCTGAGGAAGGTAAATGCCTATTGAGCTGTCTAGGCCTTCTGTCTTTTCTATTTTCGCCTTCACCTTCAGCAGGATGCTGAAGCTGCCAGTCTCCCCTGTAGTTTCTGTTTTGACACTAGTTACAAGGATCTAATATGGCTGGTTAATTCAGTGTTAACCTTCAAAATAATTTGTAATAGGAGTCCAGAAAGGGGTGGGGTGGGGGGTTAAGAAAAACAAGAGAGGATTGATTTGTGGCATTTTGAGCTTTCATTTCTGCACTTTGGTTTCTCTGCTGCGATCTCCTGTGTCTAGCACAAACACCCTGGAACAAGCCTCGCACTTTGGGCAGCAGATCGATTCCCCGGGAACAGCGGCTTGCGCTGAGAGCAGCTCCGTCGCGTCGGGCGCTGCCGCGGCCCCGCAGCCGGCAGCGACGTCGCGGCAGCCACGGGGAGCTGCCGCCCCTCCGGCGACAACTCCTCCGCCCTTCCGCTCTCCACCTGATTGTCTCCTGCTGCAGGAGGATAATTTCAGAGACACGGGGAAGAGATCCGAAATGAATATATATCTTCCATAGCGCAGCTTTGCATTCAACGCTTGTGGACCTCCATCTGCTTTTTGTCGGTGAGCAATAAAGACCAGTAGCAAAGGACAGGTAAAAGGCTAAACAGGAAAAATGGTATCTAAAAAGGTGATAATAACCACAGTTGCTTTGAGACATTAAATAATGATGACATGTAAGATGCAAGACCAACAAGTAGCTGCAAAGATAATACACATCACATTTTAAAGGAGGCAGGCTGAAAGCTGCATTTCCATGGTTTAGAGAAAATATCTCCTGGATCCAGACTGCCAATGGGTCCAGCTTCTGCTTTACCTAAACCTCTACTGGAACTGCAGCTGCAACTCTACTGCAACTCCAGGAGAACTCTCTCCAAATGTCCTCCTCCTCCCGTTTTATTGACCATTCCTGTTCCCCTCCCTGCACACTGCTAACCTGGCAACTACAGAAGGAGGAAGACAAGCAGTTCTTCAGATTAATACAGCAATTTTAGGACTTTTTATCTAGTCACAGTGAGATTCAGCTACCTCCCTGGAGATAAAATCAAAGAATTGAGAAAGGAAGCAAGAGCCCAACCCAAGAGAATCTGCAGAGACCTGGGAAATATATTAAAGACAAAGAGAGCCCTATTTTTTTATGTCATATCTGAACTTTTCTTGAATCCAGACAATGTTTCATGTGAATTTTCTTTTGATAAGATCTGAACTTTTTGCTGGCTGCCTATATTCATCGCAGGCAGAGYACACGCTCTTCACACTCCTTGCACCTTGCAAACGCAGTACCCTATGCTTTGGCCCATGCAGCTCAGGAGCAGGGACACAACACTCATGCACCGGAGGTTAAATCAAACAGATTTAAGGATGTGGCTGAACTTTCTCAAGGGGGGAAGGATTCCCTTTAGGCCCCCAAAGGTCTCCTGAATCAAACCCCGCAGCACTGGTGCTGGCTGCTGCACAAAGTGGCCCAGCTCCTYGGAGGACTCACTGCAGCTCTGCTCCATCCTCCAGATGCTACATTTGCTAACTAACCCTTGATGGTATCAGGTGCTCAYGCTCTTATTACTGGTCCCCAGGGAGACTAGCATCTCTGATTTCAGGGCACTTKGTCCAAACTTTTCTAGCCTTGTACATTTAAAATATTTTGTTTATCTTGTTGCTGCAGTTAATATTGTTCCCAAACTGTTTTTCTTATTAAATTACAGGGGTTCAGAGCTGGAATAAACCTTCCTTTCCAAATGTGGCTGCTAGTGATTGGCTGGTTGCAGGAGAAAGAGGAAGGGCGAGGGGGAGGGAAAGCAGAGGAGAATTACAAGGTTTCAGATTCCTGTAAACAGAGAAACATTTTTCCAGTCATCAGTCTGAGTCCAGTGGAAATAGGGCTTCAGTTTCCTCTCGTTAACAYCAGGGATCCGGTGGCAATGCTGTTGACATGCCCCCTCTTCTCTAGCAGTTGCTGGATGCTGTTTTGTCTGCAGCTGATCAGAAACCTTGTGCACTGGCAGTCATTGCTGTGCTTTCCTTCTCCTTCATTTTCCAAGCATGCCCTATTTCCAGCCTGGAGCAGGTGCCTGCACACCGGGGAGGACCCGGCCAGCATGCCTGCTTCCCTCAAATCCTGGCTCTGAACTCCACCGTGCGTTGGAGCAGCTCACAAGTGGATCTGAGGATCACAGCTGAACTCACTTAAAGGGCAACATAAACTTCCTCCCATCCTTCCCCTTTTGCTCCTGCATATTCCCAGCAACTCTTCATCCCCCACTAGGCTACAGCTCTCGCTTCTTGACTTTATATTTCATGGGGTCGAGTGCAGAGTCTTCATGTTCTATATTTATACAGCACCTAGCATGCATGTGGTCTCAATCCATGAACGGTCTGTTTGGTAACCACCGCAGTACAAACACGTGGCAAGCTGTAGCTGGACCACCATCACCAAAGACTCAGGCATCTCTTTAAATCAGTTAATGTCAATATTTTTTCAGTGTGGTCATGCAAACACTGATCGTTTCAGAAGAACATCCTCTAACTTGCCGGTGGCAATATCTTCAGTGGTTTCCCACTAAGCACTAAACCAACTCAGCTCAGTTTTGCCTGTGAAAGACAGCAGTCTGTGTGCAGGCATGTGCTTTCTAAATATATTATTAAACACTTCACTAGCAGAAGCTGAGTATAAAAGACTACTAAAAAATGCCTAATAGAGCAAAAGCGCATTGTGTAGACATTTGCTTGAACATGCGCAGTAATAATATTACTTTTTATCTTTTGCATACTGCTAATACTGATTTTACAACCTGTACATGTACYGTTCATAAATACCAAACATACATAAAAGGGCAAAGAATTATAGTACTTCATTTGGTGACAGTGCCAGCTGACACACTTCGCGGGAAGGYGTCTTGCGGTTAAAGCTCCTGTCTGGGCACCGGAGGAGGTTGGGTTTATGCCGGGCTCTGCTCGAGACTTCCTGTGTCACCTTGGTGAAATCATTTCGCTCGGTTACCTCAGCCGTGAAGCTGGCAATTAGGCGGTTCAGTTCAGACTGGTTAGTGACCCCACAACCATCAAGAACTGGTACTATGGAAGTGATCTTGTATCTGTGCATGCATGCGTATATATATATTTAGGTGCAACACTGAAGCGCTCACTAGGAGAGGGTTGTTAGCTCTTCACCATTCCGGTCACTTATTAGGACCTTTTGTTTGTTGAGGTCGTTTTGCATAATATGTGATAAGATTTCCTCGCCGTCATTGTGGTGAAAGAATCCTAGTTGCACTTAGGGCAAACAACAGTCTCTCTGAAAGTATTCAGGATGCACCTGTCAAAGATTACAATTAACTCATGACTGCTTGATGGCTTATGCTAAATGAGCTTGGCTCCAATCCAGTTTCCACTGGACAAGTGTCTACATCTCAAGAACACCACGACATTTGGCATTTATTGTCGTCTTGGCTGGCACTCCTACCAAAGGCCACGTATGGAATGTGTCAGGAGAACAGGCTTGCTTCTCAGCCCTGAATCTGTGTGGAGGTAGGCCGGCACAGAGGAGCCTTTTTATTGTTATTAGCACATARCATCCCTCTCGGAGGCAAGCGGACGGCTTTATGCTCGGTAGCTGTTCCTACAGTACCTCTCGGCAACGCAAAATTCTCTTCGTGCTCTATCTGATAATTCCCACGTCGGGCTCCTCCTAACGCAAGGTGTTTGTTCACAAAGACTAAACCGTAAGCTGCCGTGAAATGCTTCGATTAGCACGATATGATTCAGTAATTTCCTTTGTTGCAATCTCTCACCCTGTCAGCACATTCACTCGATATTGTTTTAAGCCTAGACCTTGCGCTAGGTTACTGCCTCTCTCCCCCACTCCATACTGAGCCGAACAAAAAAAGTCAGGCAGCAGCATTCCTGTGACAAGCGGCGTTATGTTCCCTGTGCGCTTCTGATAGCCATGGCAACGCAGGTTTCAAGCAGCCGGCCGGCTGAAAGGCTCCGGCCTGCTCCGGAGCTCCCCGCGCTGCCGCACGGGTGGGCTCCCGGGGCGCCTCCGGCGAGGCCCGCGCCTCCCGCCGCCCCGGCCGACGGAGCCTGCGCTTCTAACAACTTCACCTTCGTTTGTGTAATAAAGGCTAAAGGCCACGTTGCCAAAGTCGCRTTTGTTCCTTGTCCGGGGTCAGCTCGTTTTGTTGATACAACGGTTAAGCAATGAGGAGATTAACTGTTTGCTCTGTCCCAAGGAGATGATCTCATCTGCGGTGGATTTTGCTTTTGTTGCACGGAGAGAGCGCGACGTACTTGCAGCAGGGAGCCGCGGCGCTGAACGCGCGGCCGCGACAGGCGGCACGAAGCGGGCCCCTGGCAGTTCAAACAGAGCTGCGAACACGCGGCGTTTCAGGCAGGCGACTGTATGTTTTGGCCGTGTGCCAGGAGCAGAGAGCGAGCGAGCAAGAGAAAAAAAAGCAAGAGGGGATGTGTGCGCGTATGTTTGCGGAGTCTCTGGGGAGCAGGAGCAGGCCGGGGAAAATACACCTCTTCAGGAAGGACAGGGATGGACAAGGAAAAGTAAACGTCTGCAAAGGAACTYGGCTGAAGTTGCCTTTCCAGGGATTCCTCCCCAGGGAAAATAAGAGGCAGCGGGTTGTTAGCAGAGCTGTCCGGTCATCTCAAGGAGCGAGGCCCCTGCACGCCTCCGGCCGCGTTGCTGCCCGTGACAGCGGACGGCAGCCATTTCGGCTAGACTGAAACACCGCGAAGTCCCTGCTACCGCTTCTTCAGCCCGGGCTGTGGAAGGAAGAAACGAGGGTGAAAGCCTGGCTCGCTGGGCGGTGAAGAAGATATGTACCACTGAAGGTCAGCAGGGTGAAAATTTCACCCTAGACTCTTTCGTGTAAGGCTACAGATTCATTGCCTTGTAGAGACCATGCAAAAATCCTACACCGACCAGCTCACATCTCAAGGCTGCCCTCACTCCTCACTTGGTCCTCACCAAACTTTGAGGATTTACCAGAGCAGCAGGACATACTAGCAGCCTTGCTTCATTTCTAGAGATAAATTCTCACTGAATGGATCACAGCTAGCTCATATCCATTTACTCCTGCTACAGTCAAACCTTGGAGACCTCCACAYGTTTCTCCTTGCCCATATGATGACCTGCACTTCTCTGTGTAGTCCCTGAACCAAGGAGGTACAGGTYTTCTCTCCGTGGCCTCAATCTATGGCTCAGAACTGGGAAAATCTGTTCTCATCTGATGTTCCTACAGGTTTAGGAGACCAATTATGGTTTCTACTCCTTTTAAAAAGCAGTGGCTGTATGACCAAAAAAAAAACCTGCTGCAATTAACCCTCAGCTGGTGGCCAGCACCACACCCCGGAGCAGTTGCGTGCTGGCTCGGAGTGGTTTCCCATTCTCYGTAACAACATGGACTTGCTAAGCAATGCTTCGCACGCTGGTTCACCAGGTGCACTGCCTGGAGAAGCCCACGCTCCCCTGTGCCCACAAACTACAGCCAGTCTCACTCATCCGATCTAAACTTGCCTCCTACACCCCAGACTCCTGAATTCCAAGACTTCTACAGGAATGCGTCAGCTCCTAACCAGTGGGAGTGAAATATCAAATTTTTAACAGACTAGAGTTTATTTTTAAGCAATGTCAAAATAAATCAAAACAACTTTCTCCCAATACACACCATACAGAGGTGTTTAAATCAACACRTGGAAACAACAAGCACAGCAAAACAGCAGGACCTTGACGCTGAACGCCATCGGGCTCCCCAGGCACAATCCCAGCCCACCCCAATGACTTATTTGTGAAATTCCTGGAGGAGGAGTGCGGAGGAGACGGCCACGGGAAGGCCTCCCGGCTGCTGGGGAGGTGAAGTGCCTGCGTTAGGATCTCGGTAAACAGGAAAACAGGAGATGTGAGAAACACGTTCCTCTGCTGGGCAAGCAGGAAAGAGCCAGAGCCAGGCTTGTTCCCAGAGATCACGGTTCCCACGTCCCAGCACTGGACTGTGCCCCCTCCGCCCCGCGTGCCCAGYAGCGCCCACCGCCGGCATGGGGAGTGCCGAGCCCTCCCAGATCACGGGGATTTGGGAGTCTCTTGGGGTCCCCTGCCCTATCACCTGCCTGGAGGTAAATGAGCACCTAATAGGTGACTACTCAAGCTGGGTTGGCAAATGTCCGATCTCAGCGCCTCCTCGCCAGCACAGCGAGGCCGGTACGTGCTGGGAGGACTAACAAGGCACTTGTCGGTGGTCATACTAGCCACATCCTTCTCATCCCGGTCACAGCACCCTCCCTCACCCCATGGAGCAGAGAGACCCGATAGAGCTGGCACCAGGCGAGGAARAGGATGGGGCAGGTTGCCCAGCCCACGAGCAGCGCGGCGTGCTGGAGCCCGCCAAGAGCAGGGCTGCGCCAGGAAAGAGTCACCAAGATGTGATCTGATCCCCAGTGTTTCCCTGGCAGGACGCGCTCTGCCGATGCACAATGGGGCCCATTCTCCACCGCGATGGCTGATACCGCCGCCCGGCTGATCCCTGCCCCTCTCRAGACAGAGGCCCTCAGTTACAGGCAGTCAAGGGAGCACTGTAAATCTCATCAAGGCCTGCCGAAGACCCCACGCACCTCCTTCCTCCAGCACAAGCTAGAACRAGTTTCACCAGGGCTCTCTTGGTTCTGCTGTATTGCAAAAGATCAGTCAGTCTTCAGCTAGAATCAGATGAGGCTCAAACCTGGGATCAGTGGATGGAGAATCAATGGCTCTTTTATACCAGCTGACACTGGAGATTTTCCTGCTGACCAGATACAGCTGTAAGAGYGGTGAGGCTGGATGCTAGAGAGTTACCATGGTGTGCAAGGGGCCCAGCCCTCAAATCCTAGCAGCAGAAAGATGCCTGCAGAGCCCTGCTAGGACACAAGTGCTTACAAGCTTCTGTGCAGTACCTGGCTCCAGCCAAACTTACTTTCCTCCTCAGTTCTGTAAGCACCATATCCGGTCATTAGTTTTAAAAATTGGATGATATACACTTGAACAAATTCTGCCCTCACTGAGGATTTCTGCTAATACTGTCTAGCTTCCAGCACCTTCATTATGCTTCCAGTTCAGCTTGCATCATGATAACCCAATTGTATTTTAAAGTAGCATTCCCAAGCTTCTCATACAATAAAAAATAAAACTCAATTATGACTTGAAAATGTTATTCACTGTCTTTCCCTTTAAATAGCAATCCATGCATACATGGATGTCAGAGAGGCAAAAGTGTTATTAAATACCCAATCCATTCTTTTATGTTTTCTCTTCTTATGCTGCCCATTTTCCATAAAATATTTAAGATATATAGAACTGGGAGACCAGTCACAAATGGTGTTSTTGAAGAAGGCAGGAGTTGTCCATAAATTCTGGGGTACGCATCCAAATGATGAAGATTGCCTTTGAAGGACCCAGATATTTGCCAAGATGAACTCTGTCTGTATAAACCTGCTACAGTTAGTGCTTACAGTAATAACACAGAAGTGAGATGTGCTGGACACYGAGCAGGAGCGCATGAAGAAGACTGCCCCTTTACACAACCAGCACGCTGTATGAGGGCCTTTCCTGCAGCTCTTTGAGCTCTTTGCTGGGGACAGTGAGGAGCAGCTAAGCAATCATCAAACCAAGCTCAAAGGCAAATGCTTCCAATGGGAAAGGAGAAATAAATTTGTTTGGAAACGCGAGGGTGGAGGGTGCAGGCTATACCAGACCTGACTTCCCCCTCAATCTGCCTTCCATGGAAAAGCCCTCAGCAAGACCTCACACCACACACACTGGGCTATGCTCAGACCTGGTGCACAGGACCCCTGGGAGGTTTTCAGCCCTGGTCCTTATCCCAGCTCAGCTGTGCATTCAGTGCCTGACTTTTGACTGCCTCAGCCCTCATGTAAAAAGACAGCATTTACTCCACTTTAGTTGTTCCCTTTGGTCACTCTGAGTCTCTGGCATCCATGGCTAGTGGTGGGCTTTATTGGTGTCTGAAAGACACAGGAATGTTTCTAGGGGCCTACAGATACCTGGAACAGCAAAATCAGCAGTGCAGACAGGACATGAATAACCTCCTCATTAAGCTCCTGTCTTGTGCTACTGAGGCACATAAAAAGCCACCAACGTCACATCCCAGCCRCGTACAAAGCTGTCTCCGTGCTACATAAATCATGCATAGCCGCATCATCTGTTAGAGATGCACAAAGCTGTAATCACTAATTATGCCGAGGAGTATACCATTACCTACGGGATATGGCTTGTAGAGACTGCAGTTTAGCAACATACACATATGGCATGTGTTTCTAGATTTGAATATTACAGCTCTGATTTTTGCCTCCTTTAGTATGTGGCAGTTTATGCAACTGGAAGAGGGTGCTGGGACTTTCCATTAAATTAACACCAAGGACTTCTGCTTTATCACTCTAGGAGGGAACCAAAGCAACAAATGGGACCAACGCAAGACCCCAGATGAGTAAGTCCCAGATGTCTTATTACACTCATGCTTTTCATAGCCTATTTCCAACTTGGAAAGCAATTTATGCAGCTAAAATTATACCCTATCTGCTGATGCTAGGTGACTTCTACTACCCAGACACAGAGTTGCTGTGAAAAGACCGGAACTAGCATTATGATGGACTCCTAAGGCACTCAAGTACAAATGGAGGTCAACGTAAGCATACAGTGTAGAACCAGCATGTGTTCTCGTGTGAAGAAGCACGAATGCCAAATGATGGGTATACTAGCAGTGCTATCAGTGTAACTAGTTGTATCTAGAGCCCAGTTTGGAATATATAAACCTACTCAAAAACTGCAGTAAGGGGTAATAAGGTTCACTGTGCGCTTTGTTCTCCCATGTATATACCTGGAGGTACACAYATGTGCCATCTTCAAGTATCGTGGAAAAAAAGAATCTCAAGTTGAACAGCTGCCCCTTGTAGCAGAATTTCCTTTAATGTTTGTCCCTGGCATCTTTTACTCTCTGCTAACACTAGTTTCTAGGCTATGGGCTTGTGCTATACTCTCAAACTTTGTATAATATGCTAAGAATCCTTTTTGCTCTCTTGTACTTGCATTCACCTGGAAAGTTCATTACAAAGGCAAGGCAAGTGATTTACCAACGATATTGCCTTCAGATTCAAATCCAAAGGCTCCACATAATCAGGAAAGAAAAAGAAGTTATGTCCACACAAATAACTGAGTCTGCTGTCAGATTCCCCAAAGTGCCTTACCACATCTCATGTCCAGCATGCTTAAAGTCTGAGTCCCAGCCTGTGGGGAATACTGGACCAGCACTTGTGATCTGTCCTGGCACTTCACAGCACATCACGTGGCCGTAAGAGGTAGCCAAGACCAAAGTCCAGGATGGAACATCTCCTAATTATTCCCTGTTCTTATGAAAGTCAGTCCCAGAAGCTACACTGATATACACAAGCCATTTAATCATCAGCTACCTCCCACCTAACCTTATAAATGACCCAAACTCGCTGTTTYGCTTTCAGAGCTCCGCTGATCCTCTTCAGATTGCTTAGTCCTGGCTTTACAGCTACTCACACTTATTTTCTCCTCATCCATCTATTCAAAGCACGACCTAAGAAAGCAAAGGTCGCCCTCTTCCAAAACTACAGGCAGAGCTGTATATCTCTGATGTTCATTTGCTGCTCCATGTTCATTCTCATTACACTGGCATATAAATCTCTGGAGAGCTACCGGGGAAATCAGGTGCTTGCTGTCCTCAGACATTTCCCGGAGTGTCCAATAAAGGAATAGCATGTCTCTGATACCAATATATTGCCTGTGAACTGAGAAAACAACATAGAAAATGAGTCTAACACATATACCTAGGAACAGAAAGGCAAGATGCATTTTATGTGGATGTAGTCGAAAACTCTTCAGAACTAATGGCTTCAAATGGCCTGGGAAGCTGACAGAGTACAATAGATGTGACTTTTTTCTTCCTCATCTGTGGAGACAGCATTGATTGACTGGGCTTGGAGCTAGCACAAAGCTGGAACTGGCACAGAAAATTGCCTGTAGTGCAGATAGCCTGAACACCCAATGAGCTCCATGGTATATATGCAATTTTAGCACTCTTAAAAATAGAAGGCAAGCTTGAGAGCTGTGTAGTATAACCAGTGACCCTTCAAAAATAAACTGCAGGCTTCTCCATGGCCCATATGTGCTCTGAGATTGAACTCTCAAAGGTACAACTGCAAACAGCCAAGGCCAAAGTAAGAGAGTTTAACCACCCTTGTGCTGTCTGCAAAGAGCTTCTCAAGGGCCTGGGAAGTTGACTGGGCTTTGAGATGTGTAAGCACACCACAGTTCCCTGAGGATTAACTGCGCTGAGCACAAGAAAGAGGCCCGAGATAAGCYCAAAGTGTGATCCCTGCTCCCTGCCGCACAGCCGCTTGCTCTGCATTCTCCAGACCGCTCAGGGCAGTCCCCCACCTCTGCTGTCTGGTATGGAAAATGGGAACACTGGTAACACTACACAGAAGTTCAAGAGACTAATATAATGCTTTTGCCGGCCCTGGAAGTGTGGCACAAATCCTGCCAAACATCCTGCCAAACATCCTCCAAATTCTGCCCTAGCATCTTGTGCGTGTTTAATATGCTGACATCCCTTGAGCATGACCAAACATGAAGCATAATTTAACGGAAGAAGGGTGGGGTTTTTTCCACTCACTCCCCAAATTTTAAATAAAAGCTGTCAAAAAAGAAACAACCATTCTGGGAGATAAACAGACACAGCAGCGCCTTCCTCGCAGCAGGCCCTGTTCCCCAGGCAGGTACGCACAACCGTGTGTGCTCACAAGTCTTGCCTGAGTCCCGCGAGCTGACCAGAAGCCCTAATTATAAATACTCGGCGCTCAGCCTGTCCTGCTGCAACGCTCCCACTCATGCCATAACACACCCTCCAGTGGCTCGAGGCCGGAGTGCAGCGGTTGCGCGAGCTGATTTATTAGCCTCACCCTGCAGTTCCCCTCCGAGGTTGGGGGCAGCGGGATGGACTCGTTTGATGACCTGCCTTCAGGGCTGAGCAAATGCRATTCATTAGGATATGCAAAAAGCTGAGAGCAACCCTATCTTTGTGTCTGAGCATCTGAGCTCTGCTGATCTGATAACAGCGCGTTGCTCTAACATGTCTGCAGAGGAAGATCTAAAGCTTTCTTCTTCCCAAGCATTCCCAGATAGTCATTGCAACTAGAAGACAAATAGGTCGGAATAAATATCAGCCCCCTCATTTCCCCCAGCATGCGAGTCTGGATGGCTTAAGTCAAGTGTTAATAAGAAACAAAGCTGCTGTAACAAAATGTCCTGATGCACTGCAAGGAATATGGAGCGTAATAGCATCTTTCATACAAACCTCTCACTAAAAGCCTGGCATTACCCAGACGGAAGAGACATCGTTTGCATAGAGAAGCAGACGAAAAGCAGCTTGAATGAGGTGATCCAAAAGGGGAGTCATCAAGTCACTGAACTGTTGCATAAAATAATACGGAAGTATATCTTGCTCGAGTTCAGCATTTCCGTAGCAACACAATGAACAAAACAAAATTCTACACCTAGACGGAGTGATCGATCAGCCTGGACATAAGCCAACCTGTACTCTCTGATGGCACTAAAATACGGCCCTGCCCTGCAACTGGGCGACGGAGAAAGGAAATCCATATTAGAGCGGGGAGGCAGCGGTGGGGGCAGAGGCGCTGCAGCAGGCGATCCCCCAGCAGCGGCTCGCCCTGACCCCACCGAGCACGGAGGCGCTAAAATACCGATTACGGCTCCTTGGCTTTCCCACGAGACGTTTGGCCCTTTTGCTGGAGGGATCTGGAGCAAACCACAAGCCAGYGCTGACCACCCGGTTACAGAAAGCAGCGCGCTCTCCTAAAGCAGGACAGGGGAGGGCGGTGGGGAGAGAACRGGAGCTGGAAGATCTAAATTTAGCAGACACCGCTCAGGCTGTTCACTTCGGGCGCTGTTCCCCAGCCCAGCCGACGGAGCAGGCTCCCTTTTTCATTTGTTTCTACCTAGTGAAGGATTTTCGGTAGCAACCATCACCATGGTATCACAGTGCCRCTTCTGCTCAGCTATTTTGCCAGTCCCCGTGGGTTTACTGACACACTCATGACATTTTAGGTGTGCTGAAGGGGCAGGTGAGTGGGAGGGATGTTTCTTAAAGCACCAGCTCCTGGAATCAGGAGAGGGCAAATGTATTGGCACCTTGTTTTTAAAAATAAGTGTGCAGCCCTCCTTACTGCGGAGCGAAGCTCAGAAACCTGCTGGGCGTCACGGTCCAAGCAGAGGGGAGGAAGTTTTCATGCTGTTTTCCTGACTTCTGGGTGGAAAGGAGAAGGGCTGAGTCAGAACATTTGAGCAGTTGGAATAGGCATAAGCAAGATGGTTTCGATTCCTGTTTCCGACTGTCACGACATCTGTCTTGCAAACAGCAAGAGGGAAAATTTTAAATGCAATTTTCTTTTCGATTTTTCAGCTACCCCAGTTGTGTAAGGGCCATAAAGGCCCAAATCTCCCCGGCCTGTTCCACTCTTTGCATCCCTCCTGCTGCCCTGCACCCCGGGATGACAGCGGGTGACGCGTTTCCCCAGAGCACCAAACCCTCACAAGAATCATCCGTCATAAGGCCTGTCTGACAAAACCGTGTCAGCACTTCGGGGACTTCCGCTCTATTTTTAATCGAGTCTGTCTTTCCCTGGCATTTCCCCCCTGCTGGCTCCTATGTCCCTGCTATTACAGTGCAATCTGCGGGGAAGCGGTGCTCGTGCCTGCGCCGGGATGCAGAAAAGCCTCTTCCTCCGGAGCCACGAGGATGGTGCACATCTGGCAGCACGGCTGCTGCAGCCAGAGCTCCCTTCTCTCGCTACTCCTCCCGCGCGGTCAGCATTCGCGATTCAGTCCCTTCTTATCACGGCCTTGCAGTATCGCATCTTGGCTCGGTATTTAGTCTTCCCAAGGCTTGAAAGGGCAGCTTCTCCTTGAGTTTATCAGCCCAAGTGGGGGACACTGCTTGAAGGAGTGCCAGCAAGCTCCTGTGAGATGGCTTCTACGCCTTGACGAAGTCAGTGCACCTATTTAATTAAAGGGTTGATATAAAAAGCTCCCCTTAGATAAAATCAGGGGGAAAAAACAAGCCACTGGACTCGCCGGGGAAGGGGGATAGATCGGCTAAGCAAGGGGGGCCCGAGGAGCCCGGGAGCGCGGGGCTGTTCAGCAGAAGGGGAGGCAGCCACTGCGCTGGCAGAGGTCTTGGAGCAGAGAACCGTGGAGCTCAAAATCGACGGGCTGGCTCATTGGGACGTGGTAACGTGGGCAAGACGGGGAATTGCTTCATATGGGCAAACAGTGTGCAGAATGGATAAGCATGTTCAAAACCTGGTGTAAATCCAGGCTCATTTCTCTGAAATCTGTCCTCTACTCTCAGTTTGACGGTTGGGGTGGAAAATGCAAAGCCCCAAGTAAGGTGTTGAAGTTTTCTGACACACAAAAAAAAAAAAAAAAAGGCAAAAAATTCTGCTGAAATTAAACAAAATGAAGGCATTGAGGAGAGGGTTTCTAAAAACAACCTATCTACTGCCACACAGATCTCTGACCTACGAGGCGAGTCTTGCAACTTGGAATAAACAGTTTTGGTTCAGACCTCCAAGTCGACATGCCATCAGGGAGCTGAATGGGCACAGAAGTGCCCAAATTCCCCACTGCATTTTTTTTATTATTATTATTTTGTTGTTGTTGTTATTAAATGCCCCAGCAGTACTTCTCAAAGCAGGAACACTTGGGTGAYTGGACTCTGCCAAACCCTCACTTTGCTTTTCTCTCCTGCTTCATCTGATTCGATCCAACTGTTCCTTTGTCTGGAAAAAGCTGAACTATCATCTCCTTCAGCCATGCCGCAGTCCCAAGGACTGAAGAACTTTAGCAGAGGTAGTCYAGGCCAAGTAACAGGGACACTGAAGCTACAAGGACAGCAAGGCCCCAGCTGAAGCAGCAGATCCTGCCCCGGGCAAGGCTGATGTCTTTGCCATTTTGCAGGGGTGCCTCTTAACGAAATGACAACCATCAGGATTAAATATTTTCCTAAAACCTCTGGGAAATTCCTCATTTTCATGAGCTATACATCCACTGAAGAACAGTAAATGCTTTAGAAGCAAAGAATTCRCTTTTTGAAGAAACACAGGCTTATCACAACTTATTTTGCTTTAGAACAGTTCTCCTAAAACCAAACATCATCTGCTAACAAACTAATTTCCATGACAAATGCTGGCTCCACTTTCATTTGCCAACCTCTCCAGAAATTTAACCAAGTGTTTGATCTTCCCGACCTCTCTTTCTCCTCTGTCACTCCCCACTGCTCCAGCACAGGGGGAACCCTAATGGAGAGCCAGGACCTGCTTCCCCAAGATACAGCCTTGAACTTTCACGTCACACATGGCCAGCAGTAAGTACGGGCTACATCCCCCTTTGCAATTTCACCCTTGCTTCCTTCTGGAGGGCCCTAGCACAGTCRGCCCCATCTGCCCCCAAGGACCTGCCGCAGGAAACCTGGACTTGCAGGACGGGAGAGAAGGAGGCCTTGAGAGACACCAGCAACGGGGTGCAACTGGGACTGGGAGGGAGCATTGCTTCATTCTAATGCAGTCTTGCTTCCAAATCCAGTCACCCAGAGAGCTGCAGGAGCCAGAAGAGAAAGCTCATGGTCGTAAATTAAAACAGTTGTGAACAAGAATAATCTGCACCAACAGATCTGCCTTTTTCAAGGTTCTTGGCTGTCACAACTTGTGCTTGGCCCTGCCAGTGCCTCCTAGAAACATGTCCAAGAGGTTCAGGCATGGATTCGCTAGGCTGGGCCCCAGCAAGGCTCCTCCAGCCTGAATTCAGTCCCTGGAATCAACACAGTATGCTGCTGGTTTGCAAACCATTTAACAGTAGAAAAGGGATAGAGCACATTAGAGAGTTGTTACGGCAGTGAGGGAAGCCAGCTCCACCGACCGCATAACCAGATCCTGAATCTAGAACCTTTGCATTTATATTCCCATGTGGGAGGAGTGCGCAGTCCAATATAACTAGTGTCTTACAGTCAGAGAGACTCTAAGGTCAACATCTCAGATGAGCAACTGCTTTATATCCCTCTAGAAGACTGCCAGGCTAGGGCCAAAGGCATGGTAACACATGCAGCACTTTTCAAGAAGGCAAACAGAATAACATTAGAAAGTAAGCAAAAGGACTAGGGGTCGGGGAATAAGAGGACAAGCTGAAAAAGAAAAAGAAAAAGAAAAAGAAAAAGAAAAAGAAAAAGAAAAAGAAAAAGAAAAAGAAAAAGAAAAAAGAAAGAAACCTGAGGCATGGCAGCGTGTAAGTGCACTTGTTCAAGAAAACCTAAAGAAGTTATATGAAGGGAAAGAGAAAACTGTTTCTGAAAGGATTCTTTGAAACGGTATTCATGGCAGTGAAATGGTAAATGGCAAGCTACAGACTGAATACCGTTAGAGGGAGTTCAGCTGGAGGATACGTCTGCAGATCTACCGCGAGACTGCTTTCCAAGTCAAGGCGTGCACAAACCACTGCAAGGAGAGGTTGAATTGATACGTACAAATGCAAAAGTAACCCTAAAAATATTAAGAGCACATCACTCCTTACACAGTACTTGGGTTGCTAAACAAATGCTTCCTTTTAATCTAGGGAGAGTTCAGAATTATACAGATGGTTAAAACATATCTATAGTAGTGGTAGTAATTTAGAAACCTCTCTGGGGGAAAACAAAGTTTTAGCTTTTTTTTTTTTTTGCCTTAATGCACCTATGTAATTCTTACAAACATCACCTTCTCTATTTAAACTTTGAAAAGCTTCAGTTCCCCAGCCCTAAAGCAGCTGAACTCTGTCGTGGCTGCCACAAAGAAAGCTCCATCACCCACAGATAATGCCAGATGGCGAGCCGTGCCCAAATCCATCAAGCACAGGCTTAAAGAAGAGGTTCAAAATATAACTGGGGCTGGTTCCTTGGGAAACACAAAATGACTAGGCTCACTTAAGTTGAAGCTATCGCTCAAGGGACAGTCAATGGAAACAAAAACAAAGTAGGCTGGATATAACCATTGCAGCACAGATCCATGGGCTGCCACTGCACTCCAGATAACTCCGCAAATGGTAGACCGACCTCTGCGGCAAGGCAGCAGCATGGGGACTTGGGGTCCTCCGAGATGAAGCTCAGCAAGGAGCCCGCTGTTGTGGTCCCAGACACAGAGCAGAGRCATGTAGGAATCTCTAAACTGAATTTCGTAACATTTTAGAACAAATCTAAAGCCCAGACTGAAAGAGGAAAGTTAAATGGCTTTTAGTAATGGGGGAGTTCTACACCAAAGACTGGTAGACAAGGTGTCCAGCTCAGAGGGAAATGTTCTGGCAGCAGTTCCTGGGTGATTACAATGGTCACATGGAAGGACAGTATATTCTCAGGGATAAGAATTCAATGTTGTTCTTCGCCAGTGGGACAAAGGACGACATAGAGTTAGGAAACCAGATGTATCCAGTGGCATGGCTGAATTAGGGACAGTTTTATTGAAAACTCTGTTAGCTTACTGATATGTCATTAAGGTAGATGAATGGTTACATGGCTCAACAGAGCTGATAATCCTTTGACCACATGCAGTTGCAGAGGGCATAAAATTTTCTGGAGATGGGAGAGGGGAGTCTTGATACACCATATGGTCTCTCCTGGCCCCTGCACTGTTCAGAGGCTTGTGTTCTCATGTGACACACCATTAACGAGTCACATGCAGCAGAAAGCAATTTTATGGCCAGATCCTGCTCTTAGAAGCTATGATGACTAAACTAGCTAATCAAATCAGCATAAATTTGCAAACATCGTTTTAGCAGCTGTGACCGTAAATATCAGCAGCAGAATGTGAATAATCCTGAGCACAAGATGACTTGAGTAATGGGTTCCCAATAGGCGGKGGAGCCATCAGTCCGCTGCCTGGCAACTCGGGGAAGGGGGTGATGGGGGGAGGTTTGATTATGATGAGCCGAAACAGCAGATGTAGTTATCACGACAAAGCAGCTAGAGCACACACACCAGAAAAAAACACACATACACATTTATTCAGACAAATAATTGCAGTGGATGCCCTGTTCTCTGCCTGTCGCCTCCCAAGTATCGGCACACGTGCATGTTCCACATGGAGAGACGTTAGGGGTGTTTTAGCATCCTCAAAGTGACTCATTTGGCATTTTCCAGGGACCTGCAGCAGACTCCCCACACACACATACCATTTTGTCAACAAGCCATAAAAATAATCAGCCGAGGTGAAATTCACTAAGAACACAGACACCAGGGCTAAATTTGTTTTTAATTTGTGCCAGCTTTTGCTAATGAGAGCCAGGGTGCAAGGCTCCCAGCACTAACAAAAGGAAAAAAAAATAACCTGCCAAAATGAGCAGTACAAGGCAGTCTTAACCTCCCCTCTGGTGAGGACTGGTCATGTATGTGGTCCCAGAGCAGATGGAGCAGGCTGGAGTAGGCATGGCCAGAGCGGAAGGACTATCCCGTGAACCGCTCTGGCAGGAGCCCCAGGGGAGAAGGAGGCTGGAAACATAGCCAGCTTCTCCCCTCGCAAAGCTCTTTAGTGAGGGAAGCAGCTTTTGCAGCTCAGGAAAATGAATATACCTCCCTGCACCTGCCAGCAGGAATCTGGCTCAGCCATATATGTTTGCAGAAAACATGAGGAAAAGACCAACCATAATGTCTCAGTACTGAAGGCTTTTGGTAGCCTGTTTAAAATGCTTGGCTATTAGGGAATAAATCCTAGTCTGATATGATATCCACCACACTTTGAGGCAAGATCCATTAATGAGAGGCTACAGGACAAGAGAACTGTTGCATTGCACTGATTAAAGTTAACCCATGTTTGCTGAAGTTGTCAAAATTTAGTGCAGAAAATGCTTAAGAGTGGGTATATCTACATGGTGGTCATTATGTGAGGATATGTATCTTTACTAGTTTTAGTCTGGCAAAGTTGTGGAACTGCAGTAGTAGAGAAGCCAACAAAACTAGGAATGAGAGCATTTCCCAGCTTTCAAGGAGCTGCCAGCCCAACTTGAGGTTCACCTCACTACAGTCACATTACTCAGAGTACCATGTAAGTAGAAACTCTAGGTTGCTAGCTTAAAGCTTACATACACACAAATCCACAGTCACTGCAAACTCTTAGTTTGCTTGAGAAGCTGCTGCCTCCTTAGCTACAGTGATTACTAGTATATTTGCTCTCAAGTGTTTCCAAAACACCTAGCTGTGCCCAGGACCTAGGGCCAACCTTTCTGAGCTCACGGAYAGGGACACTTGATCACACAGGTCTCCCTATGCAACTGGCTATTCTGATGGACCACAGAAGTGAATGTGGTGGATTCAGCACTTAGAAAACGGAGATGGAAGCTGAAAGCAAATGAAATGTCTTTCTCTGGCCAAGAAGCAAAAGGATGTTGATGGACTACCTTGATAGATCACAGAGAGCCTCTGCTACAACCTGACGTCTCCACAGAGAGGTTGTGCTGGGTCTCATTCCTCAAATCACGGCAGTCTCWCATTACACCAGGAGGGCTCATCCAAACACCAGCATCATTATTCCATTTTACAGACAGAGATTAGGAGACACTGTGAGGTTTAAAAGATGTGCTTAACTGCACACAATCTGTTAACAAACCAGATGAATTGCCAGGTCTCCCGAATAACACAAGGTGTGCAGCTGAGAGCAATTTTGCCATCTCCATGGGAGCACAAGCTCTTCCCGTCAGGGATGGTGACATCTCTGAGGAAGGAGAAGGGACGTGTGCACTGCACTGCACTGCTTGTGCAGTACTAGTGTGTGTCTGCACAGAGAACTGCATGTCCCACACAGGAGCCTTCCGCCAGTACTCCGTGCATGGGAGAGTGTCTCTGTAAACATGTGGAAACACCCATCGGAAGAACAGGAAAATATCAGAATTGAGCGCACTGGATCCAGCTGCCTACCACACTAGCTCTTAAGGTGTGTCTCTTGGCAGCTTTCCCTAGACAAGATCTGTGGTTTACATTTGGGTGAGTTCCCCCCTGCCCCATACACAGTATTGTAAATAGCCTCCTTTCTCCTAAAGGGGAGCTTCTTTCAGAGGTGCTTATCCACTGAAGCTACCTCAGCTGTTAGCTTCCCACTGACCTGAAATACTCCTGCAAGACTGCTATGTGCTGCTGATACCAGAGGTGAAAGGGAAGACTGAGGGGAAAGAGTTGCCTCTCTTGCTGCACAGGAGAACTGGTCAAAGTCAAAGCTTGGTAAGTCCTGGGCTTGAGCTGCAAAATCTGCATCGGTGTTTCTGCAGAGCATAGAGATTGTCTGATACATAGGGGTTAGTTCAACACCTGAAAATATGCACTGATAGTCCAGCCTGAAAATATACCCCGAGGTCTTGATCCATGAAAGCATACCTATCTTGAGCCAGACCTATTGCTAGCAACCATTTTCTCCTTAAGTAACACACCCCAGCTGGAATTCTAGTTACTAAAGCCAGGATGGAGAATTACTGGCAGAACTAACACAAATTCTGGCATACAGTTTAAAACCCTTTTTTCAAGGTTCAGAAAATTCCAGCTCACTCTCTTCAGCATGTTTCACTGCAGCATCAGCCTCCGATTGCCTGCACTGTGACTAACGCCAGGATCGGGAACTGCTAGCTACTACAAAAGATTGTTCTTGTGCTATTCCTGGTTTGAGCTGAAACAAAAAGTACTGGAAATCTTGGAAGAACATCCGTCCTCACGAAGCATCCAACCCAAGCCTCCAAGAGACACAAGATCTGGATAGTTCAGTGAAAAAGCAAGGAAACACCCCAATTTGTAGAAGCAGAACCTCTGGCAGGGTTTGCCACTCTTTGATCTGCACATAGCCCCCCTGTCCTTCGCGATCCTCTGCACACAACTAGATCATTTCATGGGGCCTCAGTGGGGGTATAAAAGAGCTGCCATTCCCATATACATTTTTTTTAAAAAAATGACATAAAGATGAAGGAATTGTTCCCTCATACTGAGAATACTTAAGCCAATTTTAATCAATTAATGTATTTATTTGGGGAGAATAAATATGGCTCTTCTTATTTATTTGTGGTACAAGAGCACATCCAGAGCATCTCCCAGCCTAACAGTTGTGCGAGCCAACCACAGGGCCCATGTGACAGGCTCGTATCCAGACCCCAGCCAGCAGGCCCATGAGATAAAAAACATTTCTTTGGCTGTCAGTGCCTTCACACAGGACGTGACTCGCAGAAAGCCCACCCACAACAAGCAGCAAGACTGTGAGGGAAATCCTTGCCATCGTGCCATGTGATACTTTCCCCTCCTGGGAGATCTGGAAAGCAGCTCCCTTGGAGCTATTCCTGGAGCCATGGCAGGAAGGCTGGACTCCGCCTGGACATCATTTGCCCTAGATAATTCCCCTAAGCCTGATGTCCCACCAAAGTGTGTGAGGACAAGACTTCCCGGATGGACTGTATGGGGTCTGTGTATCGTCACACTGCTGCAGAGACATACAGTGTAAGACAGGATTTTGTGGTCCAGCCTAACAGCTCAAACAGAGATGATAAATAAAGCAAGGAAAATCTATTGTTTCTGCTATAGAGAGGAAGTACTGAAAAATACAGACAGCAGCTAGACTGGAATTATGGTACTTGCTACACTGTTGTGCCTGTAAGGCCAACATCAGAGCTAGTCCCATCTAGTCAGGTTGGAGATGAGCAGAATAAACCTATGTCTGTCTACACCCGCCTGTGGAGGTATCTCTTGGGGGCACGGAAGAGCAGTTTACAACCCAACATTCAAAGATAAACCCAAATTAGGTTGACTGATTACGTTAAAATGCTGTAAGAGTTCACAATTTAGGAAGTGCCTACAGGGGCCTCCTTGCAGCAGGGCTGGGAATATCAATCCCAGGTCAGCAGGTACAGAGCTGAAGGCAGGAGCATCTTCCGCGAGGCCGTGCTAGGATCAAGGAAAGTGGTTTCTGGGTCAGAACCACTCACTTTGCACACTGAGCCTCCCAGGAGGCCTCTGGGTGAGGCCCCACTGCAGCTGCTGGAGAAGGGCGGCTTCTTCTGCTCCCTGCCCGTGGCTAGTACCAGAGAGGGTGTAATGAGGGGGATTAATTCTGATTTCTTCAGAAAAGAGGATGTGAAGTGTTCTTGTAATGTAGCAGTTAGAGAGAAGTATGTGTGGTACCTGTTTCACATACAGTATTTTTTTCCCAGTAGCAGGAAAAAGGATTTTCCGTTGCCCACTAAATCATCAGGGCTTCTTGCACAGCTGTTTCAAGCTCTATTTTATTATTCCCTACACAAACTTCTAGGGCACTTTTATTTTCTCATAAGAGATGAYAAGAGTTTGAAGTTCTATGAATGCTTTTTGTCAGCCACCCTGAATTTGTTTCATTTTTTTCCTGATAGGGGAACCAGTGACATTTCAAAGCAGTGCATTTGCCGTTTGTTCACTCTGAAGAAATTAAGGTCCTGTCTCTGTACTACCCCTTAGAAAACCTTTCCCAAGCTTGTGGCACTAAAAAAAAACACACACACAAAAGAAAACACAGCTTTCACAGACGCACAAAGACAYAGCTCACTTCACAGCACCGCCATGCAAACGCAAACCTATCATCAACTACAAGAGGCTAGAATCAGAGATCCCATCTCTGATTATATCCGTTCCTCAGAAGTTTTGTCCAAGTTAGAACTACTGCATCAAGCCCATTCTATTCCCACCATAGCAACAAACCAAACAGGCTCCCTAATGTGACATCTTCAACACATATGCACAGGGGTTTGACATGACATAAGTTTACGTTAATCCTCACAGACCTRGATATCTTCCCATAGGAGCCATAACTGCAAAAGTTCATGCACTGGGCTTAATTATAATAATTTTACACAGTTATGATAATCCTAGCACAAGCAGGGAGATACTAACATTACCTGATCCACCTCTCCGCCTGTGCTAGACACTGSCGAGGCTTCACGCAGCCCGTGCCCGTGTCTGGCCGGCGCCGGGGYTCACCCTGGAGGCCCCCCAGCCCGAGGGGTCTCCCTGCTGGAAGTGTGACCTCCCGCCGGCACCGCTGCGGCGGCGGCAGCACCAGCCCCCGTGAAGTGCCCGGATGCGCCAGTCGTGCCTCATTCGGGAGTAAAACCAGGCTCAAGCACRAGCAGGTCTCCACCCAAAGCAAAGCCACACGCCGCTCGGCTCAGGAATTGGAAGCATGCAGCCAGAGGTTTGCTCCAGTTACTGGTTCGGGTTGCAGTGAGCAGGGAGGGGAGGAACAAAAACCAGTGCAGAAACAGTAGGGGAAAGCAGCAGAAAGCAGGCACGGGTGCAGCGGCCAAGGCTCAGCCCGAGGCCCCGGTCCGGGGGCACAAACGAGCGGCCGGCGATCCCGCCACGGCCGTTCCTGCTTGCTGCAGCTCCTTCCTGCCCTCCTGTCCCACCTGCGCCTGCACAGCCAAGCCCTGAACCAGGTGAAAGAATCAGTTTGGCTTTAATGCTTATTTTTTTTATAATCAGGCTTTTGCTAAGGCAGATCAGGGAACGGGCCCCTGCTTCAGGCAGTGCCTCGACAAACCATTTTGTTTTGGCTCGGAGAGGGCACGTCCCAGCAAGAGCATCAGGAATGAGCAGGGGTATTTAATCCCATGACTGGCACCAAACTTCTTCAGATGAAACCACAGCCTGAGATAGAGCCTAGGAAGAGGTGTCTTTCGAGTTGTGCACTTGCTGCGATAGGATTAGTGCTGTGAGCAAAGAAACTGTCTTCTGACGCCTCCCGAGTCCTGGTTTACTGCTAACACGTACCAGCGTGGGCCCACCAGCTCGATCAATCTGGGCAGCTCGGTAGCCTTCTGTTATCAGCGGTACGCGGGGCCTATCGCTCCGGGAGGTGTGATCTGCCAGCCRCCGAACGTGTGCAGAGCCTGTGTCACATCACCCGCGCGGGTGACATCGGTTTAGATTTGCGCAGACACCAATCCATTTTGCATGCTCACTAGACAGTGGGACCAGACGTGGGAACGTCTGAACAGGGAGGATATCAAAAAGACAAAACTTAGAATTTTTCTTTCCAGAAGGATGCTACCGAGAAGACCCTAAATTTTCAGCTTACTATTTCAGTTTAAAAGACGCAGCCTGAAGCATGTTGTGTGCTCTATAAGATATGTTACATTTTTTCCCTTTCTTTCCAGCTCAGATTAGACTTGACATTTTTCAGTCCGATGTACAGAAACATACCACCACCAGCCAGGAACCCCAGAGCTATGGAGCAATCAGTGTGAACGATCCTTTCAGATCCTTCATAATTAAGAGCCTTCGTGCAAATTGTGCCCAGAGTCTGAGATGAGGGACTGTACCGTGACCATCCTGCTTTCCTTCCAGCATTGCCACTGAGCTCTCAGCAAAGAGAGCAATACCTCGCTGGGCAGAAAGCTCACCACGCTCCTCATCCCGGCTGCTGGCTTTTCCTGTGCAGACAGGAGAGACTCAGGGTGCAGTGGTATTGTAATTAAGCCGATTTTAGTTCAAACTGCCAAGAAAAGGGACATTTTCACTTTCTCCCCACTCCTGCCCCTACCTGCTTCCTTCTGTTGGCATGAGCATCAGCCAAGCCAGGGAACCGATCCAGCTGGAAACGGCTTGTCTTTTCCCTTTCTGCGGGGTTACTTTTCAGAGGGCTCAGATTCCTAATCTGGCAGATCACTCGAGAGCTGATATTGGCACGAGGGAGAACACGTGACCCAGCAGCAAAGATGTAGATCAGCTTAAACCAAGCATAAACCCGTCCCCTCAGAGAGCACCCACCACCCACCCTGTAACCATCCRTGCACAGACTCTCTACCTGCAGAAGGAGAGGGGTTTTTTCCACGGTACCGCTCTGTTCCCAGAGCGAAGCAGGCACCTTTGGGGAGGGTTAGCTATTGCCCTGAAACATCACCTCCTTTCTCTACCTGCTCCGCTCGGCCACCTCCCTTGCCACCGCTCTGCTGCCCCCGCTCAGTTCTTCGATAAGCCTGGAGCTCTCGCTCCAGCCTTCCTTTCAGGTCAGGATATCCTCCTCTGAACAGTACGTTCTTACCTATCCAGGTATTTTCTGTCCTCACGGACACCCACGTGTTTACCAGCCGCCACCAGCACGTGTAAGATGTGCACGCACATGCCATGGGATAGATGCACGCAAGCACAGACCCAGAATTTYGCTGAAATATTCTGGCTCCCCCAGGCTAACGAGACAGGGGCTATATTGTTCTGAACCATTACCACTAAGCACACAGTGTTTCTATGGCTACACCTACCCCGTCTTTCTCACTCGYGCGTTCAGCAACACGCTCTCTTTGTCTTTGACTGTCCGTCTGTCTCTCCCTCGCACGCACACGTGCACAAACCAGACATCCGTTCTTCCCTCGCTCTGCTGCTCCCTCTCCTCTCCAAACAACACCTCTGCTCGTCCTGCCACACACAGCCTAAAAATTTAGACTGGAGGTTTCTGGAAACCCATCACAAGAGGGTGCAAAGACTTTGACTGGAATCGATTTCAAGTATCAGTAATTCCCCAGCCGGTCTYTTGAGCCTCCAACCCTATTTATAGGAACCTGGTAGAGTTTACTGGAGATCTTTACTGTTATTTATGGTGGCATGAGACCAAAGCAGCATGCAAAGAGCAGGCAAACCCCTTCCTGCCCCAGAGCCCCTTGCAAGAGGCTGGAGAGCTGCCTCGCCGCCTGCATTGCACCTCACGGTGCTCTAACAAGAAACCTGCGGCGCAGGGGGTCACCAGTACCTTGGCCCCAAGGTGACTTGTTTACCAGTGCGAAATGAGATATCAGCCAGCTATTGGGGAAACGCTAATGGCTGGGAGCAGCTCATGTCAAGCTGAATAAATCCCTTGCTCTCCATCCTACAACACAACAACACACGAATGACTAAGCAATCCCRATAACGATTCAACAGGCAAATGCCAGCTTGCGTGGATTAAACATTACTTCTGGAGCTGTTTCAGGGCAGCTGAAGGCACATCAGCTTCTGCCTCGCGCCCTGGTCCTCTCTCTCAGTCCGGCAGCCCAGCCGAGGGAGAGCGACACTCATTTCACAACAGCGATAACTGATTTTTTCCCAAAGCAAGTGGAATGCCTGCAACGTCTGAACTAAAGTCTAGATTTATGCGAGCACAGCTGGGGGAAAAAAGGCAAAATAGCCCCTCTCTATTTTAAGATTCCAGCTCCACTGTCACTTCTCCCTCGCTACCTCACAGTTATCCCTTGGCATAGTAATAACACAGTCCAGCTTTGAGATAAAGATGGAACCGAGCCATGTAATTACCGCATTTCCACATATATTCTTCTGTATTTGCAGCGCTGAAGTCATACTCCCCTAGTGCAGGGGTAGGCCAAACAGTTCGATTTAGGAATGTGGCTAAAACATCAGCTAGTTTTTTATACAGTGCAGGGCTAACCCATGATTTAACTCTGCCCAAATCTGTGCTGTAGGTTGGCCCTCTGAAAATAATAACCACTGGTTTTATTTTTGCAGAGACCATTTAAGTGAGCGCCTCTTCCTGATTTGAACCTTCTCCGCTGCCAAGCCCCAAATCGGTTTTGAAAGATGAAAGGAATAGCCTCAAACACACACATATGCTTATGCCCTTGCCTTCAGTCAGTTGTGAAATAAGCTGCTCAGCGCTGCATCCGTAATGGGGACTGCAGTGCAGATGGCAAAAGCGTAGTCRCAGCCCGTACTGTGTCTCCACCAATAGAGGTGTATAATGCAAGCAGAGCAGTTCAAAGAGGCATCGCACTATAGCTGATAGCTAGGAGGGAAGGAGAGGCCTGTACTCCTAAAATAGCTTTACCTCTTTCTTTCTATCTATGTAGAGGTAGCAGCTCTCGGGGTAACAACTACATGGGACAACGTCCTGAAGATCCTAAGTGAAATACTGTCTGCACGGAGGTCAGTGGGAATAAGGATCTCACCCTGTGGTTGCTTTTAGGTTGCGTTTCAGTGATGCTCATTGCTTTATAGTGGAGAGAATGCAGAGAGAAAAAGAAGTTAAGAATTTTCTACACCTCTACCCTACTAGTGCTGGATAAGTAAGATTCAAAAGCACATCCTTGCAAATGTGCGCTGCCACCACCCTTCCCAGGGGCCTCATTGCTGCCATTGACCTATGGCAGGTGATGAGGCTATTTCTTTAGTAATTGGCAGGTGATGTGTCCTACAGGCAGCTGCCTCAGAGCAGACGTTCACACTGAGTACGCACAAAGATTTTGTAGGGACAACAAATGCTCGAGTTTGTGTTTCAGTACAGGTCCGTATGCAAACATGCACAGTGAGAAACTACACTGCAGGACAGTCTCGCTCGCCCCTAGCCTGCAAACTGGAGTTTTCAACTGATCTTTGCAGCTCCCATTTGATAGCACAAAGCCACTTCGCCAAATCACCAGGCTGGTCCTTATGGCTTTGTTGTTTCCAATATTCTTTGAGAGTTTCCTCTGATGCCTGATTTGCTTTATTAGAGAAACCTACTCAAAGGGATTTGTGTGCCTGCTCAGCTTGATTTGTGAACTCCAACAGGAGGGGCAGCCAGTAAAATTAATGAGGTTCTGGGCAAATGATTGCACATGCAGACCCACAGACATAAAGCATTAACTGACTGTCTAATTAACAAAGGCCACGTGCCCGATTAAGCATGCAAATGCTCCTGCTTATACACGCACATTGACACACACTAATGTCTCAGTGAGGATACATTTGCCAGTGTCGTTTTGGAACCACGATGAAGCACGCAACCTGCTTCCATAAACAATTTTCAGTATGCAGAGAATATACACGTGCGATAATCTGCAGCCCATTTCTGTAATGAGCAAGAATTCTTTGTGGAAAGCAGGATAGCAAATTGCCAGGCTCATGCAGGCACTGCTTCAAAACCACCTTCCAGAGGGGTGAAAGTGAAGGATGAAGAGGCCTTGAAAGTAAAATTTTAACTCAGTTTCAGTTGTCTGGTCACTGTAAGTGAAATTCTGGGTTGCCATCTCCTTCCTAGTTTGAGGATGCTGCCTGCTTGATTAAAGTCTTTTTTTATTTTTATAATTCATGCCCATAAAATTTGAGAAAGAAAGAAATCTAAAACATCTGAGAAACGAGAGCTAGAAAAGGCAATGCCTCTTTCTGAGGCGGTGGTGACAGTACTGGATACCTGTTCTACATCAGCTCAATTAACTCAATTGACTGTGCTGCCAGATCCCATAATTCGGGGACACAGATGTGAGCACACAGCTAGGGGGGCACAGCACTGCAAATCCTGGAAAGCTACTCACAGTCCGCGGGTGTCAGAGAAGAAGTGTGCAGCAGGGCCTGTGAGCCYGCGCTCACGTCGTGCAGACGAGTCCCCGTCCGAAGGACCTGGCAGGCCACCTGGAACTGCTGCTCCTAAGAACGCTGTAAGGGCTGGGAAGGATGAAGGGGCTATGAGGGCTCCTGATCTGCATAAAACAGGGGTGGCATTTGGATTGCTCCTCTCGGRGCCTGAATGGATAAATCCTGCCCTCTCCTCCCCTCTGTGCCCCTCTGCTATCTGCTGTGGGAACTGCACAAAAGACCCTGAGTCTTCCCTTTGAATTTGCTTGTGCCTGGTGGGTTCACTGAACTGGAGCTCCAGGTTCCCCTCAAGCCCTTGGCTCAGCCCAGCTCCCCCCTGAACKCTCAGAAACTGTTTCTCCAAGCAGCCAGGGAGGCCAAGGGTTGCTAGAAAGGCCAGCAATGTCTGCGGTGCATTTCTGTGCTGCTGGATGGGCTCCAAAGACATCTCAGGTGCTGGCGAGACCTTCCAGAACATCCATTTAGAGGCTGCAGTTTCCCTTCCTTCCTGCATTATTTACCATACAATACAGGGTTGCTTAAAGGAGTGTTGCAAGCTATTTTCTGAATCCTCCTTTCCTCTCAGTGCTGCTTTATGTAATAAGCTCTCAGAAATCTATTTTGGGAGTGGCGTTTTGCAGCAGAGGGTTGTTTTGTTTGTTTGTTTTCTCCAGCTCTTGTGTCACAGACATAGAAAGCTGGTTCATTAATGCAAAGCTGCTGATGAGGACGGGGTTGCAGATACGGTCTCCTAACAGTCGCTCTTTGCTCGACTGCCCTCTCTGGAGCAGGGACGCAGAGGCTCGTAATGACAAGTGCAAGGCTGCACCCGTTAATTTGTTGCTGCAGAGCTGCTCCTGGTTATCAGAGCTGCAGGCGCCAGCTTGTTGTCAGAGTTGCTTGAGGATGGTAGGTCATATTGATTTCTTAAGGCAAGGTCCCTGATAAAGGTTTGGATCCCTGAATTATTCTTATGCTATGCAGAGCATCTGGGCAGTCTGACTATTAAAGGGAAAAAAGGCATGGACTTTGTAAGCAGCTGCATTAGAGAATGGAAARTAAAATAAAAATAAAACATGGGGTATATTTTGAGCTGGCCAAATTTAAAAATGCTCTTTTCAGAAACACCCAGAAATCCTGAGCCTTTATACCTCAGACCTTATCCTGGAAATGAGGAAACATTTTGCATTGGAGAGGCTACACTTAATTTCAAAGTTTCTCAACCACCCAGCGTTCATTTGAGCTTGTTATTTCACACTCAGCCACCCTGCTCTTACCCCGGGAGCATCTGACTGGGAAACGATTGCACTGCCACACCACATGTTCAAAGCCAGAGTGCTTGCTGGCTTCAGCAGTTTTTGGCAAAGTTCAGCGGAGTTCTCAGCTTTGAAACTTAATTGCCTCACTGCAGTAGCAACTCCAGTCTCTAAAGGCCAAAAGGAGAAAAAGAAAGGCGGGAGGTGGGAGGACAGCTGAGGATAGCACATTTCAGACGTGAGATACAATTATTTCTTTTTTGGAAGCCTATTTCTGGACACCGCTGAAGAACTGGACAGTTAAAACAAGAAAACAAATATAAAATGAAAGATCGCATTAGAAAGCATACACACCCAGACAGCATGGCAGGCAAGAGCTGGGGGACCTGTGTAATCAGAGCTATAATGATTCCATAATTTCACATCCAAACATAATTAGTTGAGGTACGTTCTTTGACAGCTAGAGATTTGTAAAATTAGGGTCAAGCAGGTTCATTTTTTTTAATTGCTCTCATTTCCCCCTCAGTGTTGTTTCTTGTCGCTTTATAACCTTCTCCCTGGGCCAAATTCATCCCTGGGGTAAACCCCTCTAAAAAAAAAGAAAAAAAAATCATGAATTTGATCCTTCTGTACCTTGGAAGCATGAAAACATGGCAGCAAATAGCTTTCTGCCTGCATGATTGGCCTGTCACGTGTATCTGCACATCTGAAGGACTGTGTGTTCAGCTTGCCAGCCGTACAAACCCAATTCCCTGAAAAATCAAACTGCAGGCTGTTCTCTGCTTCATACATTATTGCTGTCAACGACAGCAATAGCAGATAGCAGGAAACTAGCCTGCCTAATTCCAGAGAGATTAGTGTCCCCAGTTTCAGATGGCAGCCGAATGTGCAACGGGTGATTTAATATGCAGCTAGGTTTCATTAACTAGTTTGATTCCGCCTAACTGAACCAGGCAGGATCAAAAAAGCCGTCCGTGTTCAGCAGCTCGGTAAAACAGCCGCTGGGAGCCAAGGRCGCTGTTTCATTCGTTTAGGCACATCTGGATTGTCTGTGCGTTTGCTCACTCGTTCTTTCTTGATTTTCCTCCCTTATCTGAAATAGAATTGTATCATCCACAGTCTGTCAATAGGCTAAAAGTTCCTATGATTGTCGAAAACACGCATCACTTGCGCTTATGCCATCCCCAGGAAGCAAATAACAGCGACTCCGTTAACTCCATGCAGGCCAGATCCGTACAAAAGGCTCCCCAGTCAGAAACTACGGCCCAGGTTAGGGCCGATGCAGCTAAATCAACTAGCCAGGAGTGTATTTTCAGCTTTTTCATGCCAACAGCTGAGAAGAACAAAGCTGACAGCTCCATCACAGCACAAATTAAAAAGGCCAAAGATGTGTCTGGCTGCATGCGGCATAGCTGGCACCGAGTGCGGATGCCTCCCCGTGCGCTCTGCATTGCAAATGCGACAACTGCAAACTAACGTAGGTAGAAACTACGCGCGCACACACGCATATAGGTATGGATTTTCTGTGCCCTTCTCCGCAGTACAAGCCCCTGCATTAACTTAACAACTGGGAGATAGGCAGAAGGATCAAGTGATAGAAACTTTAGATAAACATACCCACATGCCGCAAACATTTCCACGGATATCACGCTGACGTAGTTTTAGCTTTGGGGAGTTTTTTGGTTTAGGAAAAATAGGAGCTCTGAATTTTTCTGGTAGATGCTCCCTGTCTTTTTTTGTACCACAAATCCTTGTAATGGTTGATTCAAATATCTAAGCCCATAAGAAGCCTTAGGTAGTTTGCGATGAAGTGTGCATGAATCACACAATATAAGATGGGGCAACAGAGATTGGATTTGTGCAATGTACAATGCTTTGGTATAAATTAATATTTACATAATCTATAAATATGCTATTTTTATACCTATATTGGATCTTTTGTCCTCCAAAATATGAGAGTCCTTCACAACACCTGAGAAATACAGCTACTTTTAGAGGACAGGATACAGCAACCTACACAAAATGGCAAATTGAAATTCTTGACAAGGTTACCAGGACGTAAGTCTTACTCTTCAAAAAAATTAAGAATCTGTAGTGTCAACAGCTCTATTCAGAAAACATTCCTTATTCAAAGAACAGCCACACGAAAGGAGGCGCAGTGGCAGTGAACCTACATAAATTTCAATTGTACTGTTAGATGTCTTGATTCTGAAGCTCATCAATAAAACAAAAAAATACGTGGGTGTCACGTAAAGGATTTTCTAAGGAGACCTAAGAAAAAGATGTTCAATATCCAGGCCCAGCGTACATACTCATGCACAACGTGCTCCTTCTGCAGCCTGTGACCTTTCAGTATCCCCTGGGAACGCTGAGTGCCACATGTCTCCTGGTCCCACGGTGGCAAAGCCAGCAGCTACTCTCCGACACCCTTCCCCTGTGCCCCAGAGCTTCCCAGGTCTCCCACACATGCAAGCACAAGGGAAGCCAGAGCAGCAGTGTTGGGTTTACTCCCTGTTGTCCTCAAAGGAGCACTTCCTCAAGCTGTTGCTTTAGTCAGACTAACGGCAAACTCTGCATTGGTTCATGGGCCTTCCTCAAGCCATAAAGACTGAAGATTCCCCAAATGTTGTTGCATTTAGCGAAAACTTAAATTCAGCAAAAAAAGATGGTACAGCTACCTTCATCCAGGATCACTCCACCCTGCGCTTCATCCCACACACACTTCATATGTGTAAGGGCATCAAGTACAGCTTTTGAGGACTGATACAGAAGGTAATGATGTGGACTTGAATCAGGATCAAAGTGTGGATGTTTCCTCAATCCAAGTCACCAGGAGTGACTTTTAGATGCTGAGTCCCGTCTACTACCCTAGGAACCTACAGCTGGCATTGCCAGGCCTTTCCATACCCTGGCCTGGGAGTTCACTGTGTTTCCTTAGCTCCTAATGAAAGCGAGGAGCCATCCACTGATATCCTATTTTAGAGGACAACAAGATAAACTCCATTAAAATGGAATTTGGATGCCAGGGAACAAGGTGAAGAGACATTATATAGTCTGGCAGCAAAGGAAACAGAGTTCCAGAAAAATAAATCACGTTAAAGCATATGCAACCACAGCTAGGACACCTGAAGTTTGCACATATGGTTGCTCCACTGGGACAGGCCTGTCTGCTGTGGGCGTGCAAATCAAAGCATTTGCATCTCATTACAGAGGCTGTGAGACATCAGTCAGGGCTAGGATGAGTGGCTGAGATTCCCGCAATGCTGTACTAGGGTGACAGTTTGGCAGCATCAGCAGTCGGATTGGCCTTTATCCTTCACAGATGTCATTGTGCTAAGGACGAGGAGGTGGGCTTTTTACAGGATGATGCTGTCTTGGCCTATGGCACACACTCAGAAATCCCAAGGTCAGCTTTCCATATATTGTAGGGTTTCTTTGGAATTCCTCCTCAGCAGCTATGGCATTTTTGGTTGCAGCAATGGTAGGAGGGACGGTGGAGAGCATCCCTGCCGGAGGATAATTCTCCAAGTCAGCAAGGCCCAGGGGCCACACAGCCCGAGTGAGCTACACTGGAGCTGCTCAGAGCATCTGCACCCAGACGGCTGCTGTGGATCAGAGGCTTTAGATGCAATAAAGGAGAAAATGTTACATTAATATTCTCACTTTTCCTCCTCTTGCCATGACACCATTCATCTCCGCTGATCTCACTTCAGGCGCAACATGAGAAGAGTGTGTGTGCAAAACTCCACCTGGGGAAACCTTGGAAAAAAGTATTTTAATCTGCTAAAGAGATTCTGCTCTCCATATGGGTTTTAAAGTTGCAACAATGTTTCCTTAATAAGGGCCAAATCTTGTCTCATTTGTACTTGCATCAATCTGGAATAATTGCACTGAAGTCAAGTTGCTAACAGCATTATAGAATAACTGTCAACCAACGATTTGAAAACTTTCAAAGTATTCAGAATTAACAGCAGTTAAGATTTACAGTGGTGCAAAGGAAATCAGAATCTGGCTCAATTTCATTACACAGAAAATAGACGAGGACTGAGAGGCGCTTTGCACAGCTCTACCGTTGCGGAGAAGCTCTGACTGTGAGATCTCCTATTTATAGCTCTGGGGAGAAAGGGTCCTGCTTCAAGTGATGGCTTTCCATTCATATTGCACTTTTGGACACACTCCACAGAATCCCATCCTCACCAGGTAATACACCTGCAACTCCTGAAGGCTCCACTACAACGGTTACTGTTTGCACCTTTTAAATACTGCATTAAGCCGTGTTCCTCAAGAGGTGTTACTGCCCGTTCTGCTCTCCCCCTTGATAAAATCACCTCCTGCTTCTGTGCTTCCTCTCAGACTCTACCTGTTTCTGTCTCAGTCTACGACATGACCTACTGAACACCCAAAACCCCAGAAATGCTGACCTTGAAAGACATGCTGAGCTCATTGGATTTTCTCCATGGGAAATATTAATACTCCAGAGAGTACTAAAGCAAACAGTACCTTATTACTCTGGAGAGACGAGCATTAGTGAAAAACAGTTTAAAATGAAAATTGGCTTTATAATGCAATCGACCTTTGAATTGGAATGTCCTCACCTTCAAACGCTCTCCCCCCTCAAACCTAAACAGTGATTGATAGTCCTACGTGTCAGGAGAGATTGAACACTTTATTTTTAATCACACCTTACAACCACGCTATCCCAAAAGCTTTACAAGACAAAGCAAGCAACGGAGTAAAGGGAGAGAAAAGAGTGATGCAGAGCCACAACACGAGGARAAGACTCGTGTGTCAAATCTGAAGCCCTCAAGAGGCAGAGGCAAGAAAGCAAGGGGAGGCTTTAAGCGATGAAGCTTGAAAAGAGCTGGAGAAGCGACACGGTGGAGAGAAACAGGACGGGAGCGTTTTGTAAAATGGATTAAGCTGTAGGAGCCGAACGCATTAGAGGCAAAGGCTTGGGGCAAAGGGAGGGCACTCAAGGACACTGCAGCAGAACTTGCAGGCGCTCGAAGTCTGTGCTGAACTTTCTGTTCCCGGCTGCCTGTTTTGGAGCGCGTGCTGGGGGATGCCTCCTCTTGGGAGCTCGCCTGCTGGAACAAGGTTATGAAGTTGCAGCTCTGCAATGCTTATGTTGTAGTGTGACGACGGCACATAGGCATGCTGTGACGCAGCATCTTTATACGGCCCTGGAAAGTCACGCTGGGGTAAAGGGACGGGATTTGCAGGCTTTACAGCCCCAGGGACCCTGCATATCCCACAGCGGTACCAATTTAGCATATGCAAAATTCAGCTGTTTCCTTCCACAGAGGACCAGAGCGTTTTGCTCAGTTCTGCTCCACGTGTTGCTCGATTCTGCCCTGCTCCCCTGAGCTGGGATTTGAATCTGCTCTGCAAACAGTAAATAGCCAGAAAGAAGCCTCATGCGCTTTGCCCAAATCTGTTCAGGGAGCCCAGGGGCCATTACAAAAGTTAATAAATATTAACAAACTGTCTTGCAAGACAGCATGTACGTTCACTGCGTCAGAGCTCGACCGTTTCTTCTCCCGCAGCACACGAGACGAGGGGCTGTGTTTGGGAAGCGGATCCCGGGACGTGGCGGGAGAGGCCGGGAGCGAGCCGGGGCCGGAGCGCGCGCGCTCGTCGGCTCCCAGCGTCTGCGCAGCCCCGCGCGCCCCAGGCAGCCCGCGGACGGCGAGACGCGAGTCCCACCTCTGCGGCGCGGGAGCGCGCTCCTTCCGCACGGAGCACCCAGCCTATAAGTACAGCCTGTTTTCATTCCTGGGGAAGCCTAGAGCAGGGGGTAGCGAGGCTGGAGGAAAGCGGAGGTGGAGCAGGTGGCTGGTGGAAGCAGAATATGCCCTCGTTACCCTGAGCCATTGAATCAGCCTTAAAAATTTTAAGGGACAGCCTTAAAAATTTGCCCTGGAGGCCTGCAAGATCCAGCCATTCCTGAGTAATAGACCTGCAAGCAGGCTGCCTCCCATTAGCCCCAGCAAGGAGGCATCAAACCTGGTTAATCGGATTTGCTGACGTGTTAACAGAGCTAGCCCCTAACACCGAGTGCCAGGCAGGGGCGTCAGGCCCCAGGCGCGTTTGCTGCCTCGGCCACAGCAGTGCAGGGCAAGCTCTTGTTTTGCAACCTCGGCGCACCCCTCGGAGGCCCCTACCTCTCGCCTGGTGCCCCCAAACGCCATGTGAACTTGGGAGGGAGGTGGGCCATGCAAAATCCCATCTCAGCACTTCTTTGCAACCGTTCTGCTGCATGCAAGGGGCCAGTCCTCCACGCCGGAGTTCCTTGCTGGGGCACACACTGCTTGCATTTTCCAGGAAAGAGCTAAACGCTAACTAACAGCTTATTTCTCGGGAAAGGGCAAGGGGCGCTGCTTCGTTCAGCCAGCTGTGATCTGAGCACGGGCCGACGCTTCTGCACTTCTCACCACCTTATTAGAGACAAACTGGCATTAACCTCACCCACGTGTAGGGCGGGCACAGATGTGTGGTCACGGAAAGCACGAGGGCTGTTTGCACTATAAATCTCAGTGTGTCTGAGACCCTGAGTCGCACAGGATGCACCAACGGCTGCATTTCCCCCCAAGTGCAAGTGCAGACCCCGCAGACAGGGCTCTGCCCCGTCTGCCTGCGCACAGCGTGCCATCCGTCGTCACACCCTGCTCCTTGGCCCAGCCAACGTGATTTCGCTGAAACAATAAATCTAAAAGCCTGCTGAGAAAGCTTTGGCCTTAGCAGAAGAGTTTTGAGAGCACCACGCTCAGACAACCTGCGCCAAGTCCTAGCCAGAACATCTCGTGGGCACACTCACGGTAATTATTATATAAGAAATAGTTTAATATGAGATTAAGTTCCTGCATTTTTTATACTGCTCAGACAAATAAAGTGCAAGGCAAGGCAAGGCAAGGAAGCAGAGGAGCCTTACAGCTGTCTCATGTCCACACACACGACTGCTGCTGCTCACCTCTTAAATAGCACAAACCTGAAATCTGTATTCCCTGAATACTCAATTCTTCCACTAACTTCTCTATACCAAGAATGCAGTGTTGGACATCATCACGCGCAGGGACAAGTCAGTATTCCTCCCAGAGCCATCTGCTTATTAGGAACGTTTTGAAAGGCTCAGGCTGAAATCTTTTTCTATAATGAAGCCGATAACGTTGCTTACGAAAGCTAAACCGCGCAGGCTGATTTGTTTTTATAGGGTTGCTGAGGAGCACCGGTTACTATTATCGATCTTTTAAAGGCCTCTGAACTGCCTATCAAAACAAGTTATTCCACGCGCACCAGAAGTAACGAAGCCTGGTTTCCTACAGCTTTGTGTCCTTTGTCCCCAAACTCTTTCCCCAGTGCGATGCTCCCTCCCCTCCCAAAGGCCAGGATCTCCCTCCTGCATTTTCTGTCTGCTTGACAGAGCAACAGGGAGCAGAAGCTATAGCTGGGTCACAACTATAAACTTGTTTATTTATTGGCTGGTTGGGAGCTGCAAACGGTGGCTGATTGCTAAATTCTGCCTATTTTGCTGTCACTGGGGGACTAATTTTGGATTCTCTATTCTATCCACTCATCAGTTTTCATAAAATTTGTAGGAACTTCATTCTCTTTGAGATTTGATGAGTCTAGCTGAAATTTGACCAAAAGTTCTTTTCTGAGGGGAAAGGGGAGCAGTAGATAGTGCTGCCTGACTGCATGCCTATCTGAAAATCAGGGTAAAAGTCCATCTAATAAGGAACTACGTAGATTTTGCAACCAGATACACAGAAAAAAAAACAATCTCATTAAGTCCTAGATACTCTTTACCAGCTTTGTAGCTGTATCTGATAATGATTCTTCTTACACAGACTATTTAATGAACACACCTAGGACCTGGCAACTGTGTGACTGTCAGAATACTGACGTGATGAATATTCACATCAGGATGTTGCAATTTAAATGACACAGATACCATTAAAATGGCAGGGTCCAGAGTGCAAAAACAAACAGAAAAGCTCTGAGAAATGCAAGCCCTGAAGCTGGCCACTTGCTGGTGAGAGCTTTGCACCTCTTCTACAAGACAGGAGAGTTAGTAGCCTTTCCTTTCTCAAGCTTTGGTTTTAAGTGGATGTTTGGGCGGGGGGAAATTTCCTACAGTTGCTAACAGACCTTCAGCTGCGCTGGCACTAGCAACACAGGAGGAGCGTAGGTGTGAAGCAGTGTGGATGCATTGCAACTGTGTAGGAGCACGTGTTCACAGGACAGTGCTAACGAGTATTAATCAGCTTCAGATAGAGTATGCCGATGCACAGACGCCCAGAGAGGCGCGGGCAACGAGGCCAGTGCACCAGATCTACGCACCTGGTTACCTTTGCTGGAGAGCACGTGGTTAAACACGGACACAGGCACGCTCGCGGGAGAGCAGGCCCATGCAAACGCACACCTCCGTGAGCGCGAGTTCAGAGCGCCTAAGAAATTGTCAAGCGTGGCGGTGACAACAGCGAAGTGGCCAGGCATTGGGCTGCGCAAATACTTTCCTCCAAAACCTGAAGACTTCCTTCTCATTGCCTTCCAGCTCTGATCTGATTCTGGGATGAACAGTCTCCACGGAGGAGGAATTTGGTGATGGGGAAATAGGCTACCAGGACTATCACAAAACAGAGGATGAGCTAGGACCAGGGAGTGCCTGGGCCTACAGAGCATGGCTGTGCATCACGCAGGCTCAGCGAGGGCTGAGGTACGCAAGGACAAAGCAGCAGCTATTAGATCAATATCTCAAAGATGCCTTCAAACTTTGTTTATCTTCAGCCACCAGAAGAGTTTAGTCTCGTGTGAACAATTCACTCCTCAGAGTCCCACCACATCCAACAGAGATAATTATATTGAAATAGGCCTTCTATTGACTCTTTTCTCTCAAATAATTGATAAGCCTCACTTTGATGGGCCTCAGCCCCGGTTGCGCCCAAGGTCTGGGCTAGTTCCAACCGATCTCACTATCTAAAGCACCAGAAACAGGTGGTGTTTACAGGACTTGCAAGAAGAAACTGGATTTTTGTGCAAAGAATACAAGTCTGAAAGCTGCACTGGGAAGCATAATTTATCCAAAACAAACACTACCCAGGCACATTTGTTTATGTATCCCTCTGCTGTCTTATTTCTTCTCTTTTTCCTTCTTCTTTCCCATTCTTCCTCACTTTCCTTATGTCTTCTCCTCTCAAGGAGAGATCCAGCATCCATCAAAGTCAAGAAGGAAATATCCACAGATTTCAGTGGTCTTTGAAGGCTTTGAAAGACCACCTTCCCCCTAGGCAGGGGACACAAATCATCTCTGTTAGTTTCAGTATGTCCAGGCATGGGGAGATCATTAAACTAGTGAACTAAATGAAAGGCCTGAGAGAGATTATCTGGGTCCCTCTCCCTGACCCAGTTGAGATTTTTTTTTCCCAGGGCCAAAGAGATGAAGGCCATGCTGTGCCATGACAGACCCAAGAAGCTTTCAGGACACCACAGAAGAGACAGCTTTGAAGGCTGAGCTTGCTCTCATCCACTTGATGGAGTGGATGGACTATTCTGACTGTAATTTCTGTTCTAATGACAACTTAAAAAAAAAAGTTTTAGGCACTCATGTCAGTACCACTTGAAATCTCGAGCTTCATCATGACACCTCCAGTCTTTCATCGCGCTAGCTGGAAAACACCCTTTCCAGCCAGCCTAGCCGAAAGAAGAGATCCAGAAGCTTTGTCATTTACCAGCTCTAGCTAATTTCTACAAACACCTGGAGTGTGCAGTCCAGCTTCAACATCTGATTGTGTGCATGCTCCTTCTCTGCCTAATTTTCTGTTACTCCCTTGTGCTTTTTGTTTAACAAGAATCTGGCCTAGCTGGCAAAGGCCAAAACTTTTGTTGTACTGTGGGGGGTAAGTGATGAGAAGGACAACTGGAAGAAATACATTCAGTATTTCATTTGTCAGGCGTCAGAAAAAAATGAGCAATGTCCCTGCTTCTAAAGCGATAAGGCTACAAGAACTGCCTTAATCTTTGCTATTCTTCCCTGACCATTTTTGTTTCTGTCTTGTTTTTCCTCAAGAAAACAGATGTGGATTTAAAAGCAACAACAGCTAAAGTCCGTTTTTACTACTTTCTTCTCCTCCAGTCATAACAAGAATTAAAATCTCCTGTAAATCATCACACAGTCAAATGAGGAGGATTATTTTGCTGTTAAAGTCATGGAATTCATAAGAAGAAAGGGAATAAGGAACAATTTAGAAATTAAATCCTGATACAGGAATTCTGCCCATTTTCAAAACTGTAATTGCAGGTTCTCTTTTTTCCCCTGTATCTTTATACAGGTCTTTATACAGATCTTTTCTATAAGGCTAGAAAGATTTTTAATGATACTGTCACATTAGTGCTTTTGGATGTGGAGAGCCTGCTCTAGGATGCACCGCAGGCAGCAGTGGAGGGACCTGGCTGGAGCTCAGTGCAGCTCCCTCCAGCTGGAGCACTTGGATTTCCGTCCTGTTCCCAAGGAGAGGGAGAGCGTGCACAGAGATGTCACTCTGTCCTGGATTCAGGATGCAGCCAGGTTATACACCCAGAGCCGAAACTGTCCCTGCGTCCCACAGTTCAGGCTGCGGGCTCTCCAGCTCGCTTATCCCACCAGAATTAACTTGGAAGGCTCTGCTGTTCCCCTCGGCCTCGCTCTCCATTCCTCGCGAAGAGCTGAGGCATAGAGACCCCCCGGAGCAGGCTCCGCGCAGCCAGCGCGCGCCCCGGCCCCTGCTCCCCGAGCACAGCTAAGATCTGAACGCTGCAGCCGAACCCGGCTCTGCTCTGCGGCTGCRGCTGGGACTCGCCGGGGCTTCGAGCGAGCTCCGCTCAGGTCGGGACGAGGCTCTGGGCTGAGCCCCGTGGGAAGCCGCAATGGAACAAAACGGACTACAAGGCTGTTGGACTTACTTTTTCCCTTCCTTACATTAACTAATTAGCTTTCCTGCTCATTAAAGTCCCTCCAAGTGTATCAGTTACCCAGCTCCGATGGCAGAGACGGTTCGAGAGCCCCGAGCGCAGCCAGAGGAGTTGGAGTTCAGCGCGGCACGCCAGCGGGGCGAAGGATTGGGTTACCCGCGCGTCAGCGCGCTCCTGACCTCCCCCGGGCGGCAAGGCTGGACGGTGCTCAGGAGAGCGGAGAGGAAATGCCTGGAAAACAGCGCAAGAAGCATCTTCCTAGGAGCTGCAAGGGGAAACCGGCGTTGTGGCAAAAGATAAGAGAAATATTGCCATTCCTATATTCACCTATTCGCCTATTCCCACAGGTGAATTTGGGTCAGCCCCCGTTTTTCCAAGCCAGTTTGCCCATCATTTGTCACAGTAATTTCGTATTTGTGAACTGCTCTTGTTGCCTCCGTTAGCTGCGTTCTTTGCACTGCCTCGTGCCTGCGCTGTACATTCCCCATCTGCCACAGACTATTTCAGCCGCACTTACCTCAAATGCAAATAATTTCTTGAGCACTAACAAAAAAGGTAACAGCACTGACATTGTATCTGTTAATCTTAAACCACTATATTCAGTTGGTTACATGGATGAAGATGCATTGCTCAGTGCCGCTGAATACTTAAAAGCACTGAGACAATAAGAATGCATTAAACTTTTATCTCCAGTGCTACAGCTACAATAAGCAATCAAAGAAATTGCCACTCTCCCAGGGCTCTGGATTGCCTAAAGGAAACTAACTTTTGTCTGTGTGTGTGTATGAAGAAGGATGGATAAAAGGATCTCAAATACCAGCTGCAGTGTGTTTGGCTACTTTGCGTTAGTTAAATGATGAGTGCTGAGTGTTGCACAAACCTCAGAAGAAGACAATTTTGTACAGTCATGTATAGGGAGGAAAAAATAAGATATTTTGCACTCCAAGGATTTCATGATCAAGCCTTTTCTTTTTTTTTTTTTAACATCACACATTTAAAATTTACAGCAGACAATTACCAACCCGATATTCCTTTCAGAGCCACGTAGTAAAAAAAAAACCCTTCATATAAGTCTTTCCTTCACTTGACTTAACTTTTGGGCACCTGTATCTCACTGCATGACAAGGATATCTCACCTTTGTGTGAGTGATAGCAATAGCAGAACAATCAAATCATGATATAGTTTCTGAAACTACACCAAACTAATTAAAATTAAATTGCATGTTCCTTTTGAATCTATTCTCTGGCCATTTGACAATGTAGAAATTTCATTTCTCATGAAAGATCCACGAAGTGGCCATTTTTCTCATGAAATATGCATGAATTATAAAATTCCTTATGCTCTTGAGAAAATAAATTGCTTTCATCTCAGAAAAATGCTGGTTTATAATGCCAGAACACTTACTTTCTCTTTTTTGACTCTTTTTTGATCGTGGTGGCTTATGAAAAGCAGGTGCTTGAGATGTTTCAGCCTTCTAATGGGAAGGGAAATACTGTTTAAACAACAACAAAAAGAAGGCTGAGAGATAATTCCGAAACAAGCCTTTGCTTTTCAAAATGTTGCCTTGATGGCTTTTTTTCTCCCACATTCCCACAATAGGCAAAATTCTGTGGTAAGAAATCATAGTATTTAAATAACTTTCTATTTTCAATCTACTGTCTCTGGGATTCACATTTCTGTGTTTATGTTTTCTTTGTACAACAGATAAAACCGTGTGAGTATCGAGAAGCTGTTTGCTACAAGGCCTGTAGCACCATTTCCTCAGTTTGATTAATACAGCTCTAAGAAAAAAAAGTCCCCATTGCTCTCTGTGCACAATTGTCTCACTTACGACAGCATTTTTCATCAAAGAATCTGAAAGCGCTGCCCCAAGAACTAACGTTACATCTGTTTCACAGTGTACTAAAAATAATACTTTTAAGAAGTCCTCTAATGTGGAATAACTTTATTTTTTTTTTTTTTTAATCTCCAGCATGAAGCATTTTGGTTTCAGTCTTTAAAAGCGAGAAAAGACTGCAGGCTGCAGGCCTCGGTTTTAAGAGTGCCTCTGGTGCAAGCTGCCCCAAGCCCTGCAGCGCGGAACAGCCCGGCCCCGGGACGCCCACATCAGGGCGCAGCTGACGGTGTCGGATCGTGGCCGTGACCGTGCTCTCGAGACACAGCGCTCAGGGCATCACAGTCAACAAGCCTTTGTGTCAGGCAGAGCTGTTTGCACAAGGAGCGAGTGTGTGGGCAGCATGAAGCTCCACCGAGCAGACTACTTCGAGCTTTAAGCATTTCTAACTCTGCTGGTGTCTCCCTTGGTTCAGGATGCTCATAGCAACTTGGTCTTTGCTTTCTTTCATTGCTTTCCAGCACCAGAAGGATACCAAACTTACGTGCTCTCATCTCATCCCCAAAATATCAGGGGATATTTTAAAATTAGAGGCAGAAAAACATTTCCCTTCGCAAACGAAACAACCATGTGAAAAAGGAGCTGCTCTCCTTCTCATAATGGGAAGGGACAGGGAGAACGGGACACGCAAGCCTAAAATGAAAATCTCAGGATGGAGATCGCATGAAGAAATGTGGTTTTGTTCCTTGAGAAAAAGCAGCATCTTCCTGAGACCCATCGTTTTGATTTACTGTTTCACATGTAAATAATTTACTAGGCTAAAAGGTCACAAGCTCCAGGTCCCTGGAGAAGGGAGGAAAACTGTAAGCTGTAAATAAGGGACAAGTAACTTATGCGGAAAACAGTGTGTTATGAGGCTATGCACAGATATACACATGCATATATCCACGAAGAACCAGGCTAAAGCAGAGCTCCGGAATCAGCCTGTGGAAGCAGAAATGCCCTCTACTGTATGTTTGCTCCCCCTTGAACTTGACTTGAGAGTGGGAAGTACAGTGAGTATGATCTTTGGGGATAGAAATTACACTTTTAAATTAGATCTATGATGCCCAGATGTACTGCTGATGGATGCATGCAACAGAGGGGCAAAAGAAATTAATTTTCAACCTACTTGTTTTCATCTTTTCATTCTCTAATGTCAGGGTAATTGCTCCTCTACTCCTGGATGTGACAGAGTCTAGTCTTTTCCTCTCTCCAGAAGGTAAGTGAACAGCTGTTTTCATTTCTGACACCAGCGTATTTCCAATCAGCTGTCAGACAGCAGTAAGTCCCTAAATGCTTGCAGTATGTCACACTTTCCTCCCGCTCAGTCACTCTAAATATGAGGTTTTGTTCCCCAGTTTGAGGTAGGATGGGGCTGAAGAGAAGAAAAGGGTCAAATCACTTCCTATTACAAACTACAGAGTTCCAGGGAAGAAATCTGGGGAAAAAAAAGATGTAATAAAAGCAAGCAATGGAGCACTGACTAACACAGCACCTTATCCTGACACAGATACTAAAACAGAAAGATCAGAAATAAGCAGCAGTTGATCCCGTGCACATCGCTCCTCACAGTGGTTTTTTACAGCAGTACTGCCCTCAGTAGTAAAATCTGCAGTATAGGAAGCGAGGTACTGCTACGGCTCAGGCGAGAGAGTACAGGCTCTGGGAAAGGTAAATACTGCACTTTGAGAAACACAAATTTGTCTAGCAGCTTGCACAGCTAGTCTAGGTTTCTCACTTTTAGTTCTGTCTCTGACACYGCATTCCAGAGTAATCACAAGTAAGTCATTTTAACGTCAAAAAGCCTTCATTTCCCTGCATACAGGGAGAATTATTGAATTCATCAGCTTAATAGGTAAATTTTTTATAAACATTTAGAAAGCATGTGAAATCCGCAAATAAGACAGTGCAAAGTATTATATTATACAGATACACCACGAGGTTTCATTTGCCAATCTAGCATGGAAAACAACCCACTTTTGCATATATGGCAATAATATTTATATTATTTTCCCTACATGCTTTCAGCCTTTCATAATAATGGAAACAATGATATAAGAATGAACCGCAGTGACATTTCTGTTTGAAGACACAGCATGTGTGTCCTCTAAAAAATTCTGCAGCAGCTCTGCTTTACAAATATACTTTCCCTGAGTACTTAAAGATACAGTACTTAGAACTCAAGGTTGCTTCAGTTATGAGATAAAACCCACCGAAAAGATATAGGGAAAAACCACCATTCTAGAACTGTGTGTGTTATATACAAATTCTGTCTACCTAAGTCTAGACAATGCCCATTACTACAACATTCATTCACAAAAGGTATATTATGCATATACACAGGCATCTACATACATTTTACACATAAAATAAACTAATGTATAAATTGAATATAATATATGGTATCAGTAACATTAAAACTGCCATAGGACCCAATCTTGCAAGCAACAGATATAAATCAAACTTCAAGGGTAAATCTATTGTAATACTTGGAATCATTACCCTTAATAAAGTTATATGTTTGCTTAGGCCAGAGCTACATTTGCAGGTTTGGGGCTTTAGTTTGAGCTGTGGCCAGTTCAGAAAGTGTGCCATACATAGAGCATACATTCCATGGATAATATGTTGCCCAACATGAATGTCAAATGTGTAGGGAATATAGATTTTCTTCCTGGGCTTTGGATCTTTTGAAAGGCTGGCAGGCTGAGTACATGTTGTACATTCTTCAGGAGAGAATTATGGGCTGGGTGAACATTCCTTCGACTTCTCAACTCTTTCAATAATTTGCCACCTGTGTAGCCAAGCTGTTCGTTCTGTAAATCTACGGGATCTAAAAGCTCTGGCACTTCCTCTGGCTGCCAAAGAAAGCTCACTGCAGCACTGACCCCAATCCATCCAAACACGCAGCGCATACTGCATTAACTAGTTCAAGGTTTGATGCAAAGATTAAACAACACGCTTGCCAAACGGACCAAGCTGACACACACATACTTGCTCTACTTCACAGATTTCTGCGCTGCTCTGTAGTTACCACCAAGGTGCACAGGCCTAGGGTTATATTCCAGAACACAGCTCCATCCCACCWTGTGAAAGGCCCAGAATCAGAGCTTCTGCAAAATGATACTACCCTACAAAAGCAGGCAAACTCGGCCCCAAGCCAGTGGGTGTTGCTTGTATTCTCTTAATGGAGAAGAAAAGAGCAAATCTGGTCTCATTGGTACAGCTGCCAGATCACCTTGGTTTATAGTCAGCTTGCACTAAATTGTACTTTCAAGTTCTCATGCACAGATGTATTGGGGCAATATCTAGGTTGCAAACACACCAGGGGAAACGCTCACCTGCTAATAAGAGCAAACCAGATTTGGGTCTGTTCCGTTGGAAGTCCCAGCTCAGGGAGACAGGGAGGTAGCTTCTGCAGCTCCTAGTCAGGAGCAGTTGGGTTTTTTGCATGGTACAAGCTAAGACTGTCTTAGCATCAACCCCAGCTTCAGCAGCATTTTACAAGGATATTGACTTGCTGGAGCAGAAGTGTGCCCCATTCGTGGTCCTCTCCAGCTGCTGTGACCCCCTTCCAAGCCAGAAAACATTTTCTGCGGAGGGAATTGCAAGAGGTGGTGATGTGGTCTAGCACCAATGTTACTTTTAATGGCAAAAAATATCATACGGCAGACGCCTGTTTTAAGCCACTAGGCTGAGGCAACAAAATTTGAAGTGCAACTTCAGAAGGGCCCTGAAATTGTTTCCCTTCATTTTTTGATGGCATGGAAAGATTCCTGTGGTACTTTTTCTATACAAATATTAGTAAGGCAATCATTAAAGTTCATTTAACCTTTTTTATTTGTAAATTGATTGGCTTTACAGAGGGAAAATCCTATTCAGAGACAGGAATGCCAGCACACCTACTGAGCTTTTCCTGATCTCCTTCTGGGGTTGATCATGAATCTCTTTGCATTGCTCTGGCAGGAGATTTGCCTCTATTGCTCTGCTCCAAATCCTTCCTCAGCACTGAGCTCTGCAGAACTGGAAAGGAGGGATATCTTGAAGCACTGAGAGTTCRCGTCTGCATTCATTTTCTTTAAATTTAGATGGACATAGTAGCATCTGAGCCTTTATGCTTATTGCCTTTATCTGCAATTTCAGAACTGTCCCAAGCAATCTCTACTCCCAGCCATTACTCCTAAATTACTGACACAGCTTGTAATTTACTATTACAGTTTTGACATCTGATTTTCCCCAAACATATTGAGCTCCTTCTCCTCTTCCCAAACCCAAAACACACAGGAAATGGAAAATAACAGTCCGTATTCAAAGCTTTGTGGCTTAGTCTATCAAGAAAATCGGCACTGTCGCTACAACCAGAATTTTTAAACAGAAATTACCAGAGTTCAATCATTTTCTTACTAGCAATCTGAATGCGCTTGCGTGAGCGAGCGAGYGGGAGCGTGTGCCTGTGTAGGTTGCCCGCCTCCTCTGCAATGGTCTCCATTGTAATTCAGTCTGCATTTCAGCAAATACAATGCCTGGCTAAAGCCTCCTATTCCAGATTTCTCCGTCTAATCATTGGCAAGGGCAAAGCTGTTAGAAACTAGACTCAATAACTGGCTTTTTAATTTTGTGGCCAGAGGTTGTCAGGACAGGGAAGAGAAAACTGCCAACTATTTCTCTATACAAGCTGTGTCTTTTAACACTGATATAGGAGCTGGGGGTGGAAAACCTGAAGAGAGGAAAATGAACCTTCTCTTCCTCCCAGCCATAGTGATTGCCTCCACCATAAATCCTACGATCAGAGGCTTATATTTCAAATCATTCGGTAAGAAAAGACTAAACACGTCATCTAAGGAAGAAAGCTTGTCAAATGCGCAAAAGCCAATAGTTCATCTGGGATCAGAGTAACAAAAGCACCACTCAAAATATCAGCGAGTTGAGAAGGAACGTAGACCCCAGAGATGCTCCTGGAGATGACTATCTCCTCCAATACTCATAACAAATGGGAGAGTCAGGTCTGTACTAAATGAAAAGTGCAGTGAGGACTTTTAATCCCACTTTCTATAATTTGCTGAGTAAATGAATATCAGTAATGAAGCAGCATTAATTTGGGCTCTTTGCCCATAACTCCTCCCCAGAGAAAAGGGACATTTCACCTTCCTTCTTACTGATGAATAGGTTTCCTTAATCAGTGCTAGCTTGGTTTTTGGCCTAGAGGACAGAGGGGTAACAATTTGCTTCCTTAACGATCCTGGAGCAGAGGGAAGGGGTTTGTGAGGACTGGAGGATCACCAAGCCCTCCTGTTTCAGGGGGAACRCAGGGAGGGCGTGCTTTGGGTCCTAGCTTGGGACCCAGTAAGCACAGATCTGTGTCTGAGACAGGTACGAGACATGCTGGGCTATTGTAAGATCAGTTTTACTATTCATTCTCACCAGCTGCTGTTTATATAATTGGATAACGAACTAGGTGCTACATAAAAGGAAGGTGCCTATATTACACATCCCTGTCTCTGCCTAATCATTGCAGGATGCAAGATTGCAATCTCTTGCATAAATATGTAACTCCATCATTGGTGTTCAGCAAAAGCTGTGGTGAAGTTTCCTTCTTTCAGTTCTGAACAGTCACAATTTAAGCCCTGGCACTGAATAAGACAAAAGTCTCCTCTGAGAGCTGCGCCGGTGGCTGGAAGACTTCCATTTTGTGTAGCTCAGGCACAATGTGCATTTGTGATATACTCTGCCCCACTGGCTAGTTCTGCCTCTACAGCAGCAGACCTTACCCTGAGCGCTGGAGCGAGGCAGGTAATACCAGGTCTGCTACGGGGATTTCCATCATTAAAAGCATAAGGTGAGGTAGAAAGCTGGCTTCCATAGCTCGGGAAGGGAACGGACTCATATCCTCTGGCAATCAGTGAGACAATAAAACAGAATACAGGATGCACCCCCCAAAGTTAACTGCATTCCTACARGCTTAATGAAAATAAGTGTCTGGGTGGAAAGAGAGCCAAATGAGTGCCATCACTGTAGCAGAGGGTAACTTTTTCTCTGTGATATCATAATTTCCGCGAAAAAGAGATGCTAGTTAGCAGCTTTTGTGAAAGCAGAGAGGCAGGAAGGGAAAAAAGGAGGCTGAAAGGGCAGGAAACCTGAAAGAAGGCACTGACAGCAAAATGAAAGAAAAAGGACTGAGCTCTGGCTCTGATCTTCTGTAATAGAAAGCAGGACTCTGGAATGGAGAACCTTTATAAATTCAAACTATGATTAAGTGCCCTCATCTCTCCTGGTTGCCCAAACAGGTTTCAGGAGGGTTGTAAGGCAGGGAATAGTGGTGAAGTTGTTCCTGTTTAAGAAACAGACTAAAAACCAGTGATTTGATTGCTGTTTTGATCCCAGAACATTCTTATATTTTTTTCTCCTAAGCTAAGCTTTCTTCCTCAGATTTATAAGCTTGTCCCCCCCACACACACACACACACCCTAACCATTAAACATATCATGAGAATTGGGTCTTCAGAGGCAGCAGAAAACAGGTAAGATTTCTCCCTTCCTGAATCTCCTACTGACTAGAMCCATAAAAAACTGCCTAAAGCATTTCTGGGTATAGATATACGAGAGTTTCACAGATCTCTTAAATTCTGTATCAGAGATCTGATGGAAGGAGAGGTCCAGAATTCTCCTCACTGGGGCCTAGATTGTTTTATCTAACTCACCCCAGTTTAATATGTTTGCCTATGTGCTATGATGATGGGCAAAAATATCCAGGTAGATTAGACTGAGTACTGTCTTTTTCTTCTGCTTCAGTTACAGACCTCAAAACCTTTTACCAACACTGCTTGACCTAGGTCTCACAGCCAGCCATCCTGTAAAAAGAACTTATGAATCCTTGTTTGCCCTGCTGACTACCAAGTTACTCCTCTCCCCACATCCTGAAACACCAGCTACAYGTCCTTTTGTGCCACGCTGAGACATCAATCACTTCATCCACCTACAAATAAAGGAAGGGGCATAACATAGTGATTGTGATTGGTGCTTCRCTGATAACACAGCATCAGCACCGGYCTCCCACCGCAGCACCGCCAACAAGACAGTTCTGTACGAGCTGTCATGGCTGGGGAAGGTGACAGCCGTTAACACAGGCAAGAGGGTGCTCTTAGTGCTGCAGCTGGAAGACATCCTGGGTAGAAGAGTTTTGCACTAAGGCCTTACCTCTGCGGCATCATAGATGCTCACAGTCTCTTTGAGGCATTTGTTAATCGGGAGGAATTTTCATTTGCGGCAGCCCCAAGTAAATCCCGGACTGGATTCTCCTAAATGCAACATGTTGTTGTCGAGAGCACAAAAGATAGATTGTTATCGCCTCTCAGGTTGCTTTTGGGTGCTCACTCACAGCCCCTCTGCTGTGCATTTGGAAGAAGCACTTCCAAGGACAGAAGAAAATTCATGCAAAAATCACTTTCTCCTCAGCTCCCTTCCTGATACTGAATCTGCCTAAGCGATTGCATTTTATGAGACATCCCTCCGGCTTCTAGTGCTTGTTCCCTAATGACGCTAATCGATTAATAACGTCTCTGCCTCCCAGTGTGACAGGAGAGGACAGGAYGTGCTGCTCTYRCTGCCAGCTCATCTCAGGGAAAATTGCTGCTGTCAGTGGCGCTGCCAGCTTGGTCCCAGCGCACACCCTCGGGGTGCCCTCTGCTGGGACGATCACTTATCCCCGTCTGCCCTTACCTGCTGCAACACTCCCCACCCCAAATGGGGAAAAACTGCACGGTGTTCTGTTCTCAGCCCCTGCAGCCAGTAACCTGGTTGAATTCCTGTCTCATCCCCCCCTTAGGTGACTGATCCACAGGAAGAGTCACAGCCATATACCCTAAAAAATACAGAATGACGAGATAAAGACTCGTATAAAATTTTTGTTTCAAAAGAGAATTTTTTATGGAGCTGGTTAGAGAAGTCGCCCACGTGTCATACACTGCCTAGTGCCTCTGAGCACCCCCCCCCCCTTGCCTGCACGGCACTAAATTAAGAGAAATGTCAGGGCCTGTTCATGCTGCTGTATGCAGTATATTGGTATAAGGCTTGAATGAACAGTACATTAACATGTTCCTGTGGATCTCACTGGGACAGGGTATTATGGTAATTACATTAATGCAGGCCTGTAAAAGGGGACCTCTTCACAGAAACAACAGCACTCACAGTAGCACGAGGCTGTTGAATTCTTAGTCTCCATGATTCTCCTGTAAGCTGGTCACAAGCGACCAGAAGAAATGACTGCTAGCAGTTGTCAGGAAGGAATGCGATGCCACGGATACTTCTGAATGCCTAGATGACTTATGGGGGCTTTATACCCAACTTTGAAATAGCCAGCACTGGCTAGTGACAGAGACAAGGCATTAGGCCAGAGGGACAGCTTCCCCACTCCAGCGGGATAGCACCRATACATCTCTGCAGAACACTACAGTTCCAGATGCTTCTGTCAAGGTAATGCTTAGGGTTTCTAAACACTCCCATCTTTTTTCCTCTTCTCTCTTCATAGYCGCCAGATGGAAAAGGACAGCTCGTGCTGCTTCTCAGAGCTGCTGAATTTTAATCAGGTGAAGGACAATGTTTGCATACACTGTATGCAAAACGCTGACACACCTATGCCATGCACCTCTGCAGAGGACTGGATTATTACATTCCTGAATACCTTATTCTCCTGCACTCAAAATGGGAATATTCTGATGTGTCATATTCTTTCTTACAGTTCCTACATTTGTACAACATAACTAGATCAAAAGATAAAACCAATACATGGAAKTTGTACCCTGTGCTTTGTCATAGCTTCCAGACGTAATCAGGATAATGAACGACACCAACAGCCTAAGAACACACAACAGAGAAGGCACCTTCAACACCCGTCCCCTTCCGTCCATTCGCTCAGCAGGGACCGGTATCTGGGTGGACCTTTGACACAAACCTTCCTCTTGCTAGGTGCAATAACGAATCAAATTCACGTCCTGGCGGAGAGCCGGGATGATCTCATGCAAACTGATTTTTTTCTACATTTGCTTCTCAAAGACTTGAACACCCAGCGCAGCAGCGCCCCGGGCAGGCCCTGCCGCTGCCGTCGCCGCGGCCGGCTGCAGCCTCCTGGAGCAGCCTGCACGCCCAGCGCCCACGCGGGCTGCGGGCCCGCACCCACCCGCGCACTCCTCTGCGCCCTCTCCCAGGAGCACGTTGGCCCCACGGCGTACGGTTGAGCGCAAGCTGGCGGCGTGACAGAATGCTCGGAGCCCTCAGGGGCTGCCGCGCGCGCTCCGGGCTTCCTGCAGCGCCCTGTGACCACGGCACGGCACGCAGCCTCGCCACGGCAGCCGGCACCACGCCGCCCGCCACGGGGCGGCCGCGGCCGCCAGCG
>NW_028185428.1:1661761-1734011 GCF_003343005.1 Rhea americana | reverse complement strand
GCGGCCCCGGGGGCCGCAGCGCCGCGCTCGGGGTGCGTCCGCCCGGCAGGGGGGTCTCTGGCTCGCGGCATGAAGAGACGTCTGAAAGCAGAGGCAGAGAACGGGCCCGGGCTTCCCTGTTCTGACCCCGCACCAAAAAAAAAAAAAAAAAAAAAAGATTCTGCTGAAGAACACCAGCCGCCTCTCCTGGTTTTATGCAAGCTTCCCGCATTTCCAAAACAAGCATTTATCCTTTCCTTTTCGAGGCCTTTCCTCCAAGAGATGTTCCCAGACTATGGACAGAACCATTTTTTTTTTCATCAGTCACAACACAAGCTCTTGAAGTTGGTGTGTTCACAACTGCCCTGTCAAAATTCAGCTTTGGTTTTACTTCCTGAGACTTTTCCTGAGCTGTCAGCAGGACTGCTGTTCAGGAACCTGYAGTCCTCCCAGGCCACCTTGGCAGACCTAGCAAAACCATTACCGAAGCTGTTGGGTCATCCGTACAAACAGAGTAGCCATAGGTCAGAACAATTTTGTCAGGATAGATCTACCAAGCACTTGATCTTGCTGCCCTGGGCAGACCACTGAACTGTTACCATCACCACTTCCATTTATCATCTCATACATGTATCAAATTCCAAAATTCAAATGTTGCCACTCTCTTGTTCTTCCTTGTGCAATACCAGGAGTTGGATGGCCTACATATAAAAAAATATATAAATCAGTGCACATCAGTATGCCATCTCACTGTGAGAGTGACAGAGCACTGGCACAGGTTGCCCAGAGAGGTTGTGGAGTCTCCTTCTCTGGAGATATTCAAGGCCTGCCTGGATGCAACCCTGTCTAACATGCTCTAGGAGACCCTGCTTGAGCAGGGAGGTTGGACTAGATGATCTCCAGAGGTCCCTTCCAACCTTACTGATTCTATGATCAGTATAAATCAGTTATATTAACTTGTTAATTCTAATGAACAGGAATTGAACAAAGCTTCCACTAACAAACTCCCCAAATTCTTAACTTCTGTGTTAGTGTCACATGGAGAGTATAGATAACCGAACAGTAGCATAGGTCACAAAAGATGTACTATGAGCGAGTCTGGCAGGGGATTGTTTTGAGATTTTGACTGTTTAACTGGATGTTTGTTTGTTTGTGTTTTTTTTTTTTTTTTTTTTTTTTTAGCCAGCCTATCAAAATTTGAGGCAGAAAGTGGACAACTTTGTATCTACTCATCTGGACAAACAAGAATGGAATCCAACAATGAACAAAAACCAGTTACGAAATGGGCTGAGACAAAGCGTGATTCAGTAAGTAAGCAACATTCTATAAACTAATAGTGATACTATTTGACAAATAATAAATCAATTATATATATCACYTAGGCAGATAAGAATTTGCATAGTTGAATTTCTCACAACACTTCTTACTGTGCTCTCCTGAAGTTCATTATAACAACAGATGCAGTCTTAACCCTCATTTGAAATGCTTGTATTACTGCTTTACCTGAAACTTACAGTTTTCATGAATTGGATAGTGTAGCACTTGCACACTATCCAGTCAAGTTTTTGTCATGAATCACCAATGCTGCCTGCTAGCAAAACTGTACCTCATGTGCTCAGCTGAATGGCCTTGTCTTTTTTTTCAGAAAAAAAAGAGCTTATCTCACTTAAAGAAAAATTCCTGAAGATTCCAAAACTTGCTTAAGGAGACCTCCAGCCACTAGCAGGCAGCAATCAAACTGGGCTATCCTGATCTCAGGCAGCAAGGGATAGCTTTTGTACAGCTGTTTAAGATACTACACTTCCAGCATGACTGGAAAGCCAGCTTGAACTGGTGCTGTGCCAGCAAGAACTAAAAGTCATAGGTAAAAACATTAGAGTAAAGCTGGGGAAGAGGGGCAGTAGGGAACTTGATAATAGCACTTATGTGCATAAGTTATTAGAATGTCTTGCACAGCAGATAAAAATGTATTTCAAAGCACTCAATAGAACTGCAAATTAAGAGCATGTAGTATTAGTTCCAGGGTTTAATCTGTAACCTGAGGAGGAGGTGTCTGCTGGAAGAACAGAATTTACTGTCTTGTATTGAAGTTCTTGAAATGTCTTGGTCACTTGATGCTTCTTCTTTCATGTCATGTTACTCTACAACTAGAATGAAATGGCAGTTGAAAAATTTTGTACCATAGAGCCTGTAATTAAACAAACAAAATGCTCATTTCAGGTAGGCTGTTAGTACAAGGAGTGGTCACCCAGTATGGGGGACTTTGAAGAGTCCATCTTGCAGTGGTAGCTGAAGGACTGAGCAATGAAGTGTGTCAAGATGTGTACGTGGATAACTGGCCTTTGCCTGGATGCACATCTACACGTGCTGTTACTTGGAGTGGACGTGGTRTGGAATGACCATGCACACAGTCACTTACCAGCATTCATGCCCTTATTAGTCTTGTGGCTACTCTTCCAAATGCTAGGCAATGTCTCCATTTCCTGTCCCCTGCTTTCTTGCAGACATGACTTAAGCCTGCTAGACTGCCTGTGGCCCATAATCCAGGAGTCTGACGCAGCCCCTGAAGCAATAAGTCACTTCAGTTACTAGTGCTGAGTTCCAGAAACTTTGCTGTGTGCTACATGTGCTTGTTTTCTTAATTAATACCCATGTGTCTAGACTACAAGTTAAAAGGCATGAGCGACAGTAATGTTATTAGGGGGAAGGCCTTTTCTCCCTTGAGTCAGCCCCAAAAAAGACTGTGTTCTCACCTGCCCTCCTACTCAGAATAGTTTGTTTCTCTTGTTTGTGCTCAAGTGTGTTTGCTTTCATGTTGACCTCATTTCTGCCTGAGCCCTGTTAAAGTGGCTCTTGTCCAACATGTCATTTAAGTACCTGGGAGACCAGATGTCAGTTGTTAATTCTATAGGGAGAACTGAAAGGGAGTTGGGGGAATAGGTGATTGAAACAACTCCCTGTTAAGGATCTACTGAGTGGGCTGAGTTCTCACCATGTTAATGCTAATTGCAGTTGACAGGAGGGCCCTGGAGAATTCCTGGAGGAGATTGGGGAGAAGTTGTTCAGAGGAGCTGAATGACTCCTTTGTCTTTGTCCAAGGTCAGGAATGCTGGAAGCTGGAGTGGACAGAATTATTTCTCAGGTGGTGGATCCAAAACTAAACCACATCTTCAGGCCCCAGATAGAGAAGGCGATTCATGAGTTTTTGGCTGCACAAAAGAAGGAGGAAAGTGTGCCAGCTCCTCCACCAGAGCCTGAGAATAAGGATCCTCCTGCTCCATCTCAGGATGCATCCTAAAGGTCTTGTATCTATGCACTTACTACTTATAGTTTTCATGTACTTCATCTTTGTAGTTTGTGTAATGTAAGATAGAAAAGGCATTGTATTCCTCCTGGCTTGACAGGGAGGACACTTTGATCATCAGCATGTTGTCAGTGTCAGAAGTCATCTGAGCTGCTTCCACTTAAGTGTCTGCTAAAAATATTTTGGGATTGAAGACATGGGCATGATGTAAAACAGCTATCAAGGAACACTGTGGACTCTGCCAGTGCTGGTTTTGGATCAGGTCAAAAGGCCTTTTATTCCTGTAAAAGCAGGTTCCAGCAGTGATGAACATAAAATTGGCTGGGTAGCTTTCAGAACAATGTCAAATGGATTAAAAATAAATATATAGCCTGTACTGAAATGCAGCTGAAAGTGGAGTGGTGAAAAGTTATCATGCCTTAGCATTGAAAGTTTTAGTTATCTCTTCYTTAGAACACGAACTGGAGTGTTGAATTGTTAGTGACTAAAATATTCACTGCTAGGCTAATGTCCCTGGGAGTGAATAACTGTTTCACTGCAAATTGACTGGTTTAAATAGAACAACCTATATCTTTTCAGCTGAAAGGACTGAGGGTGCCTTTGTTGGAAACAAGTTCATTCTGGCTTTTGTGATTAAAATAACTCAAGGGGCCTCATGGGGCTGTAATGGCTACTGTGTCTTAATACAAATGACTGTACCCCATCTCTGCCAAGGCCCTGTATATTAATGTTGATTTGACTATTGAGGCATGTGTGTGCATTATTAAAGAACCACAGTCTTGATAGAAAATTTGAATCTGCCACTTTCCTGGTGAATTTGAAACTGCAGTGCATGAAAAGAAGTTGTGAATTGTTCTCTCTGCTAGTGCTTTCTGAAAGCAAAAATTTTCTCACAGTCTACAGCTGTTTATTAAGGAGGTAGTAAGTAACTGACTGTAGCTGTTCTTATGCTTGGACTGTTACAGCAATTAGCATGATTTTTTTAACTTAACTAATTTAGCCTGTCTAATTTAGTCCTTAATGCTTTGCTACACCTTTGCATTCACCTTGTTCAAATAGTTTTAAAGTCCATTAGAACTTGCAGTTAAATGCAGCTGTTAGTTAATATAGTCTGATATATTCTCTATTCAGATGCATTTACTCTTGAAGATATACCATCCTGTAAACTCTCTTTTCTCTTGCAGTGAGTTCCTGAGCCTAAGCAGCTACAGTTGCAAAATACACACCCTGTTAGATTGGCAATGGATTATTTATTCCGTTTGGTACAGGATTGCTGTCTGCTTTGTCAGATCTATGGGAAAGCATCAGTGAAATTCATAAAATTCACATGCACCTGGAATCCTGCACGTGGAGGGACAGCCTAAACATGAAGATACTTTTCCTATTTTTTAAGAGAGGTAGAGAGCAGCATGTATTCTTAATTGTGCCTTCAGGCAAGGGAGTGGGAAGAAAAAGAGAATCATCATGTTTGGAGGGAGTRGGGAAGTGGTTTGAGATGATATGGACTTGGAAGCAGGAAGTTTTGGGGGAAGGGGTAGTCTCTTGAAGACTATGCAAGAGTCGTGAGACTTACTTTGATATAGGCCAGATGAGAGGAAGCATCGTGCCTCTGCTGTATAATGCAGCATTGAGTATTAGGTGCCAAGTTAGCTGCAATGCATTGCACTGCCTGCTTTAGAAATTCATTTCTTCTTTAAAACTGGAAAGAACACTTCAGGGTCAATTATCCAGATAAGTTTCTGTTGCATTGCAGGAAAATGTTTACAGTTAGCTATGACTATAGCTCATTTAATTCTTATTTCCCAAGTGACTCTGAGAAGCAAAGGGCACCAGAGCAGGTGATCAGTTTCAAACTTGTCTCTTTCAACTTGAAAGACTGCTTTCCTGTGAAATTTCTCAGGTGCCTGGTGGAAACTGCCCTATGCTTTCAGCTTGAATGCATGCAGTGTCCTCTGGATGACCATCAAGTAGAGAATGTGATCAAGTATTCTGCCAGCAAGTGTCCAGACCTTTTGCAATAAAAAGACTTCAAAAAGCATTTCTGACTTCTAGCTTTTTCAGATTTCTTTCTTTTTCTTTCTTTCCCTTTTTTTTTTAATATAAAAAAAGCTCAAAAACATCCAGGAGTCTCAATTCCTGGAACCCTGATTAAACTAGATTAATCCAGCTCTGACAACACAGGGTTTTTAGTAGGAGGTCATTAAGTAAAATGGATATCACTGCTCCTCTCCAAGAATTGAATTGACCTTATACTGGGTAAGATGCAAATGATATGTTAAGTCCTGAGTGTATTTCAGTCTAATGCTCTTGATAGTGAAGGCATGCTCAGCTTTGTAAAAACAATGCACTTCTGGCTATAGGCTAAAGCTATTTTATTTTTTTCTTTCCAGATCACAGCCTTTTAAGACGCTAATAACTGCATATGTCATTGAATAACACTTCAGCATTGTTTGAATCCTTGCTATTAATGGGCTACATATCTCAACTACAGCCTTATCCGTAGAGCTTGTATGTGAACAGAGACAAGTCCAGCTTGACTCCATTGCCTTTCAAAAAACAGGTAGTTTGCAGGGAATGCTGTGATGTAACCTTGTACCTATATGCTTAGTTATTTTGCTTAGTACATCTTCTRTGCAGAGGTGGAGATGAAAAAACATTTGAAATACAGTGCTGTAAGCTCTTGACAAGAGACCTCCACTAATTTCATCATTGCAGTAGGTTTGCAGTCTGCCCAGTACTGTATAGTCTTACTGATACATGATTTTTTTTCCATCAATATTATCATCCCATTTAAGTGTTCCTCCTTAATTGTGCTTAGAATGGGAACTTTAATATCTGTACCTTTTAATGATAGCTSAATTGGCCACAACCTTCCCAAAATTGTTTGGGAATGCATTTCAGAATAATCTGTTTTTTGTGACTTGACTCTCAGCTGTTTATATAAAGTCTGTGTTCCCACTATAAAACAGGACAAGGAGTGTATGTGAGGAAAGGGCTCTCTTCTGCATGTTGATTTGGTGGTTAGAGACTGCTCTCCAATAGTAGGTATTTTTCCTTAAGGTCTTAAGAGCAACTCTTGGCAGGAAAAAGTTCATCCTGGTAGGGTGTCTTGACCACTTTTTGAAACTTAGCCATTTATGCGGGAAGGGAAAAAAAAGTTAGAGGCTAGAAAGAAAGCAAGTGGAAAGGGGCCTAGCTCTGCCTAAACAAAGCCTGGATTACAATAGTAGCAGTTAGGGAATAGGGACCATGTTCAGTCTTAAGATTAGTAAGTAAGTAGACCTTGAATTGCTGCAATGAGGAGGGAAGCCCATGTTTCCTACTTCTGGGCAAGTGCCTTAGTTGCTATATGAAGCAGATTATTTCAAAGGTTTTTCACTGTTTGTTTGCTTCTCAGATGGGGAGCTGTGTTAAACTCAGAACACTTAACACTGTGTCCACTGCACTGTATTTGTAGGGCTACGCTTTTAGTTGTATAGGTGAATGCACAGTGCATGACTGCAAGTATGAGAACTTTCAGATCAGAACTGAGGTACCTAATGAGATCAGGCAGCTGCTCCACTTTTTTTTAGAACTTCAGGGCTCTAAAGTCCTTTTTTGGATCAGATTCTTGGAATTAACAAACCTTGGAAAGATGCCTTACCTTTGAGGGGACACTGAGAAAAAACACCAAGCTCTCATCATGAGAAGGAATTGGTAGGTAATGTCCTTTGATATAAACATTAGCCCTTGGCAATTGTTGGAGGCAGGATTCCAGTCTTAATAGCTCCACGATATTATAGAAATCATCATGACAGAACATCATAACTTTTGGATACAAAACAGTGCTGCAGTACCTGCAGTAAAAGTGAAATTGTTCCCTTTTTAGTAGGATGCCAGACAAATTAACATATCAGCCAGTTTAAATCACTGTGCTGAATATGTTAAATAGTCAAAACTGCAATAATGCATGTGTGTAGGAGGAAGTGAAGTGAGCATCTCTCACAGTTAGTGGTTGAGATGATACTGCTAATGGTCCCTAGCTCCCTGGCCTGCCACGTACAATTTGACCATTGCATCATCTGACTTTTACCAGATAACAGTGCTGAACTTTTTCAAGGAACAAGCAGAAACAGCAAGAGTGTGGCAACTTTGACAGGTTTAAGACACTTGAGTAATTCAAGAAGTAATTAGATGCCTTTGTGGTGCTGAAGGAGCTGGACAGTACCTTAGGAGGATGAGTCTCTGTGATTCAGACAGGCCTTTTCTTTCCCATAGTGCTTCTTAGATTCAAGTTGACTGTTCCTGTTTCCTAGACAGTCATTTAATACCTCAAATATGCTTTCTCAGATGATTACATTAATACCTTTAATTGGTTTCAGGAAATTGCAGCATTTCTTCATCYGATACATTAATAACATGAAGGAACTTTAAAGATTTTCTTCCTTCTTGGCTTTCGCCTGTTCTGACCACATGTATTTGCTTCTGCCGAGTCACAAGAGACCAGCTGCAGTTTAAAGAAAATATGCAGGGAGTTTGAGCTGTATTCTTGGAAAACCAGCCTTGCCACTCAGTGGCAGCTCTGCCCTATGGAAATACCAGATTCCAAAGCTTGTGGGAACCAGTCTGGCTCAGTAGGTAGGTACTAGATTGGGAACAAGGAAGTATAAGATGTCTGTTGGGTCCTGCTAGGCAACAGTCATGGCCAGTTGTTTCACCTGTTGCCTACCTGCAAAACAAAGATAACTATGCCCTCTTACATAAGTCCTGGGGTGGGGAGGAACTCAAGATACCATACTTAAGGCCCAATATAATAAAAATACAAAAAGAAAGGAACTATGYGATGGGAGCCTGAGACAACTGAGAGGCAAACTAGAAAATAAAGCATATGTAGTCTCTCTTGCCTCTCTAATTTGTAGTCCCACTAATTAAGCTAGATGAAAACTTCAGTTTGAACAGGCTTAAGAATTCCTTCCCCATTTTCTGAAACGCTTTTGATAGTTCCTAGTTCACTCATACTGCCTTAGAAGCAAACCAGCATGGGCAGGATGTATATACTTACAATACACATGTATATACATACACACACCTGTATGTATAGTGTAATTGTTACGCCACATAATGAGAGGCAAAAAGAGAAATATCTTAGAGATCAGTGTGAGTCAAGCTGCAGGATCTGAATTCCTCAGCACTCCTTAGCTTCCAAGCTTTTAAGCCACTTGAAACATGCCAAATGGAGTTCAGCTATGTGTCTTAACCTAAATGTGACAGTCAATGCCCTTTTCTAGTTGGAAGCTTTCTATTCTGAAATTCAGTGATGCCTCGTGTACAGGGACATTCAGTTCAGAAGACAACTTTCCTCCCATGCCCCCAATAAAGGGAAATTGTAGTTTAACATTCTTGAGAAAACTAGTTAAGAACCTGCAGGACAAAAAACCCTGCAACATTAACTTACAGCTGTTTTCAAATCTGCAGTTACCAAAAGCTGAATTATTTTTTCAAATCCATCCCATTCCAAGATTTCCTTTCTCCATAACTTTTTTGGAAAATTTAAGCTCTAAAGTCGGAGGCAGGCACATGAATCAAAGATGAAACTAAAATGAACATGAAACTACTTTTGACTCTACTCAAGATTTCTTTTTGAGGCCTCAAAATTCCTTCATAGCTTTGTGTCTTAATATGTCATCTATAAATTAAACCCTAGTAATTCTCCCAAAGATAATGAGTTCCCTAATTCACTAGCACTTATGAGATCATCTTGGCRTATAGAAAAAGAAGTTGGTACAAGAATTTATACTACAGCCTTTCTGTGTTTATTGGTATACATTCATTCAGTATATGTATATATTAGTAAGCTGTGGTATATTATATAAGTTTTAATGATTAGGCATTACAGCTGAAATCCTATGGAATCTTCTTGAAATCCACATCCTGCAGGCCAGACTAGGGTTTTGGTTATGCCTTTGTAAAATTGTGACTCCAAAATTAGAAGCAGATACAGAGTGAGCAATGAAACCCAGTTACTCAACCCCTATAAAAGAAAAAAGATCCCAAGCCTATCTAGGAGGATTGCATTACTGATTACATTACTGTCAGTCATCCCTGTTCTGTATCAATCACAGCCAAGTGGCATATCAGACAGTGCTATCGTTTGGCTCTTAAAGGAATTGCCACACATCCCATATGACTAAAATACAGTAAAGCAAAAAATGCCCTGATCTTAAGGGAGGGTAGGTTTATAACCTACATATCTGAGTCCCAACATGACAATAAATGCCATTGTCTTTGACTCTGGCTACCCTAAAATTCCACTGGACATGCACTGCTTGAAGTGTTCATAGCCATTGAACTCCAGTGCTCCTTAATCAGCAAATACAAGTGTAAGTGGGTTTTCTGAGAAAACAAATTAAATTCTAAAGTTTTGCTAGTAGATACATGTTGCGATAAAAGACAGAAAAATAAGTGCAGTAACAACATAAAGAATAATCAGATTTGTTCATCCATTGCTGAACTGAGAAGGCTTTTGTAGCTGTGATGAGAGCTCTTATACTATGCAGGGATATCTCAGCTTAGCTGTTACTTACAGCACTGCAGAAGTTTTCTTACTTTCCCCATTATCTATTTTCCCCTCTCCCATGTCAAAATCTGAACTGCAATCTTACAGAAGTTAGGATTTTTCCCTTTCTTTTCAGAAAAACCTGACAGCAAATGTCAATTGCCTTTTCGCTGTTACTCCCGAGAAGTGTACATGCAATGCGTACCGCAGAACACACAAAGCAATCTATGCAGAATCACAATGATATTTTTAACTGGAGTTGTGACACAGTAACTATGCACGTGCAGGCCCTGCTGTAGACTTGCTTTCATTGCAGCAATATAAAGAGGGTCAGCGGTAAAAGTGGCATTTGTTTTTTTAATGGAGGAAAAGGAGGAGGGAAGCAGTGTTAACYTATGTCACCTTTTCCACAGGACAGCGTTTTTAAGATAAAACACATACTTAGAAGAAGATGATGGCATCAGATCACTCTAGGCAACATCAGTAAAGCCGGTAGGAGAGATCAATAACTCTAGTGACAAACCAGATCGCTCGTCTCCACATTAAGTCTTCAGCTGTTTTGCAGAGCAGATGAGCAATGCACAACACAGCCAAGCATACTGTTCTAGGTTGTTCTTAGCCTCCTCTGGGCACACTGGCTAACCACTCTGTGCAGGAGTGTAGTGGGAATGCTAAGCAATCCTGGAGGGAATCTTTTCAAAAGCAGTTATTGAATCAATTAATTTGACCCTGTGCATCTTTTCTCCTAAAAGAAAGGATGATTAGCCCAGTTGGTTAGAGCATGGTGCTGCTAATGCCAAGGTCATGGGTTCAGTCCCTGTTATGGGCTACACTGAGGGTTGGACTAGATGATCTCCAGAGGTCCCTTCCAACCTTACCAGTCTATGAATCTATGATTATAATCACAAACTCACTGTCATTTACAGGAACTTAGGAAAGGGATATCTGAATTCCATMTGGTCAGTTGCTAGCATTTAAGCAGTTGTCTTGAAGCAGCAGCAAGAAAAATGGTATCTTAACAAACATAGCAGAGTAATCTCAATGCCAGGAACGTGAGGCAGCTCACTGGTTCAAGGGAAGATATTCCTTGGAACATTCATCTTCCTTTGCATAGCACAAAGCAGTTTGAAACACACCACAAACTTCACATTCGTTAATTAACACTTTCTCTAATGACTTTGTGGCATAATCAAAGCCATCTTTATAATCAGTCTGATTTATCCCTAGAGCACAGACAGTCTCTGCAGAACTTTCTTCTCCACCCCTCACAATCAGTCTGCTCAGTCATGGTGCAAATATGCCTGTTTTCAAACCCAGGCCTCTCTGCTGACAGCAGTGAACAGTACTGCAGCTAATTAGGGGTAGTCAACATGAGTCTGTGTAGCTGATCTCAGGTTCTGCATTTGAATAATGAAGAGTTTGAGAACTGAATTTAAATTATATTAATGCAAACCCTAGCACCTRGTCTCAGAGGAACTTCTTTCTATTTAACTTGAGACAAGTTACCAACAAACCAAGACAATCACCACAGTTACTGAACACCTTAACAGGACCACACTTTCACCTGAGCCTGGAGCATTTGCAAAGTAGGCTCTTCAGCAACTGATGCATTGCTACAAAACACCAGGGCCTGCACAGCATCAATTAACACATCTGAATAGACAAGCAGTAACTTCAGAAATCTTGATAACGTGGCTGCTTGTGATTTCCAGTCCATAACCTTCAGTTAAAGTAGGCTCATTTAGTTCAGGCTCACTACTAYAGCAGCCTTTTGCATTAATTTAATCGAATTTAACCTAATCAGTTAAAGGGATAACTCACCAGCAGTCAGTGATGCTGCTAAGGASGTACCAAAAATACAAAAGTCTCCTACTTTAGGAGTCCTTACCACTTTTCCATTCTCATCAGCTGTTTTACTAGTATCTGGTCCATGGGCAAGTCAGACACTGATTCAGTAGATTTCACCAAAATTGCCATTATATATTTAGCCTCTGTCTAAACCAGCCAGTATTTTTCCAGGGACACTTATTTCATTTTTAACCACATCCCATTCAAGAATTAGTACTGTGCATTGTTCTGGAAAAGCTGAATCCAACTTAAGTCTTCAGATCTATCTCCGAATAACTAACTACAGGCAGGTTTGTTAAACAGATCCCAGTGACCAAACACCTAAATCCAAACATTTCAAAAAGGGAGGACAGATGAGAAAGAGTAAGATGTTGCTTCTTCTGTTGCTTTCCTCACTGGTACACAGGCCTTGCTCACCTCTAATATATTTCCACATCATGGTGATGTAATTTCAAGTTTAAAACTTACTACAAATTTCACAACCAGACAAGGTTTGAATCTTGATACAAAATGACTGAGATGCCTGGAATCAGACTGCAGGCTAGTCAACAAAACCTCTCTCTGGGAAAGGGAAATAATCACGACTGCCTGGAGACAGATCTGAAGCATAACTCCGAGTCCTTGGCACAAGGAAGATCAAACTTAGAGGACTTATCAGGGTAGTGGATCAAATTATCCAGCACCTTCAAACACTTAGCTAGCCATTGCCCAAGTAGGCTGAAACCACACTGAAATCAATATAGTTCTAGGATCTCAAACTCAAACCATTTCCAGCTCTACTTCCTCTTCTGTTTTTAGGACTAGCATGACTACTTTTAATGAGACACAGCCAACATGCCCGGAAGAGAGCTATTTCAATGTATCATTCTGATTTCAGCCAGAAGATGATGAATGGGTAGGGGTAGACATGACTTAATAGAGCATTTTCCTCTCTTCTCACCATCTCAATAGAAAGAGCAAGAGCAGCACACATTGTCACAGTACTATATGCCATCTGCTTCAAACATGCTACTAAAACAGTGACTCGGAATACCATCAGAATTTTATAACAACAAATTCTCTTTCAGCAAATGGGGTCTAGCTATAATCACAGCTCTGGACCCTGTTGTCAGTTTTTTGCCAGTCTCAGTCACTGGAGACAAGGTTCCRTACAGCTCTTTCTCCCAAGAGGATGTCATAAGCTTGCCATATGCATTGCTTTTCTGCCATGTGTTTAGTTCCTGTTTCATGCCCACAGAGAACTACAGTAGTTAACCCTTTCATAGTATTTTCCTACTTATATTTTATTGAAAAATATATTTTACAAGCTTCCCTAAAAACAGGTGAGCTTAGTTTGTTGTGATCAATCAGGGCCTCTCACATCCACAAACTCCAAACCTTCATGAATGTCAAGGATTCCTTGCTCCCTTTCCTGAAGTCTTCTTCCTTTCCAGAAAAGCTCAGTGCAGTGCAGCCATTCTGAATCTGTCCATAAGAGGGAGATAAACTATTGCTTCATTTTTCAGTCTTGATGCTACCTTAGAAAAAACAAGCAAATACAGAATTCCAAAGTCTTTGCTGACTCCTAAGTGAATCAACTCAACAAGGTGTGGAAGACGTTCTCACAAAACTTCCATGAACTCTGACTATACTTGTCTAATACAAATCACATGAGAAATTAAAATATTCACTAAGAGGTTTAGTAGTGGAAGACTTATATAAATTATGTTCATGGCAAGCTACGGAAAGAAAGTGAACAGTCCAAGCGATCATGGACAAAAACACAGATTTAGGATGTGAAACTGTGCATAAACACTAAGCTTCCCCAATAATCTGGGCTGGCATGAACACAGTGAGGCTAAAGTATTAGTGGTAACCCCTGGGGCCCCTGAGGTTAGTGCCATGAGATCGTATCAGAATCATTGCTTTAGTTCTTGCATTTTTTGTAATTCAAGTTCYTAGCCCACATCATTGCTAAGTCAGACTCAAAAACATGACTGGGCAAACCAGCACAGCAATAACTACCCTAGTGTAGACATCGTCAGAAGCCTCAGTGTGTAGAAATGTGCTACCTTAGCACATCAAACTGGGAGCTGGTTCCACAGAAAATTCTCTCCAGCACTGAGACAACCCTGAGGAAGGACACCACAGCAAAACACAACAAATCCAACCCTTATGTCCAAGGTAGATGAGTTCAAGGACCTTGTATTTTGCTGATTTCATCTTGCCTTTTGCACTGATACCTTTATGGCACATRACTGTTCCCTTGAGGGAAAAAAATAGGAAAAAAAAAAAAAAAAGAAAATATCCAACCCAGCTCTGCTCCTGGTTCTACAGCAAATCCACATAAGGACAGAAGCCTGCAGTTGGCAGAGCTGGGGCCTTCGGGAAGTCCAAGCAGCTTCAGATAGTAAATATATCCATTTTGGAAGGGATTTGTGACAGAAATGTAAAACCATGACATCCATGAGTTTCATATTTCATTGCAACTCTGCAGAAGAGAGATAAAATAATCCTGCTTCACAGCATACTTATAAAATTTCAGATTTTCTGCAAAGGGGTAACAAAAAGGAAAACCAGCTATAGAACTCCCTCCTCAGTGTTCCTTGTGAAACACCACCACATTTAACTACTTCCTGGATCTTCAGGTAACAATATTCACCTCCACTGCATCATCCTGTTGTGACTCAGTTCTCCAATTAAGTTATTTCCAACTTCTTCCATTAAAAAAAAAGAAAAAAACAAAGATTGCTAGGCCAAGCCAACCAGACTCAAAGATCCTTCCTTCTTCCTTCTTGAACGCTAACCTGAACTCCCTGCCTCCCACTTTGCAGCAGCAGAGAGCCATGCCAACGCAATGCCTTCCGAGCAAACCCACGGAAAAGCCCATCCGAGGCTTACCTTGCCTCCACAAGGTGCCCCAGCCGCCAGCCCCACGCACACTGCCCTTCCCAGCTTGCCAGGCCCCAGGTGAAGGAGGTCTTCAGCTGTGATTCACCCCACCTGCACCTGGGCTCTGCCGTCCCCCCTCCCGCGGGGAGGCCCCGCTGCGTCTTCCGCAGATGGCAGGGACCAGCTACCTCCAAGCCCATCTGAACAACCGTTCTGCAAGCTGTTTTTTTTTTTTTCCCCCACAGGGAAGCGTGAATATAGCCATATTCTGATGCACCCTTCCCGAAACGAGGCAGATAAGAGGGATTCGGACRCTGCTGATGCCACGTGCGGTAGCCGACGGCACCCGCCCACCCCGAGTCTGCCACCGCTCCCCCAAACATCTTCCCCGCTTCCCAGGGGGATGCCAGCCACGTGACGGTGCCCACCGGAGGAGGTCTGCTGTCCAGCCCCCGCGCGCGCACGGCTCTCTTGGACACATCTTTGTCCCTCCTCTGGGCCATCGCTCTAGGGAGGGGGTTGCTGTGGCAACGGCACGCGTTATTTAACCGTTATTTAACCCATCACGCCCTCCCCCCCACCTCTCCCACCCCCTGCCGCTGCCGACGTGCGCGAGCGAGGGTACAACTTTTACGAGGGTGGGTTCTTTTTCAYGCGCTGGATTTATGGGAAGTCCCCGACTGCCTGTCCTTGACAGCTGGCTCACGAAACGRCTAGTTTGGAAAACAGAGCCCCGAGGCAGAAAGTGATATTTCTTTTATGGCTCCTGTACCCAGAGATCGCCGTCAGCAAAGGGAAGGGAAAACAGGTGAAAAAGCATTTTGTAGAAAGGACAATCCCAAGGCTTTTTTCCTCATAATTGAAGAGATGAGGGATTTTTTTTTTTTTTTTTTTTGCCACGCAATCACATTTTTGAATGTGATTGCTTTACCCCTGCAAAACGCTGTTAATTTGCCACTTGCCCCCTGCAGATAGATGCTACAGGGCTCCCGCGGAGCGGCTGGCACCCCGCAGCTCATCGACTGCGGGCTGAAACATGGGTCTGTCGCTCCAGAGCGCGGCCCTCCTGGAGCTAGCGTGCATTTTGGTTGGAAAGTACAACGTTTGGTTAGGAGACTCGCTGACTCTCAAATCAAATTCATTCACAGATCAGCTATTTTGGGAAGCCAGTCTCCTCAGCAGAAAACAGAAAGCAAAGGCTTGGTGTGTAAACATCACCCTGTTCCCAGTCGGTTAAGCTGAGTTCTTACAGGTTTTGCATCGCCGAGAACAAAGATCTTCCTGTCAGGGTTTCATTAGGGGCACTGGTGCTGACGTGCAGATCAGGCCAGTCCCACGTCCCTGCTGAGGCCTCGGCGTCCTGTAGAGCTGTCTGAAGTAAATTATAGTGGGAATTTGTGTGTGAAAACAAAGAAAGTGCATGAATGAAGTTCTGCCAAGTATGGAAGAGCCATCTTCAAACTGCGGTGTCCTCAGCCGCAAGGGCTATCAAGGCTGCGTCATGACAGAGAGCACATTGAAGCCTATATGAGGTGCCAGAAAGCTCCTAAAAAGAGGCATTTCTCAGGAGATTTCTTGGCCACTTCTGCAGACACAAGAAATTCAGGGGCGCATGCAGACATTTGTGTATGTTTTGAATTAAATATTTGGTCCTTCTTCAGTTTGTCTATCATTAGCAAAAACCCATTTTAGAGAAGTGCTTGCTGTTTCAAAGCCAGGAAAGTCTTCCAAGCTCATAATAAAGAAACATGGCCCTATAGGACTTCCTGAAGAAGACTATTCCAAGTCTAAGGACRAGTCTGAATTTTGAATTTGATTATCTGTCATCTCACTATTGGAAGCATTCAAAAGATGATTAGCTGCCTTGAACTTTAGTTTTATCAGAGCAGATGAAAACTTTCCAATCTGCCCTCTCAAGCTTAGCACCTTCCAGTATGCCTCAGTGAAAAATCTCTCACACCCAGAAGAACAGTTTTACTCTGGAGAGAGGCTTCAGGATTTGGATGAGAACAGATCTGAAAATCAGTAGAAGCAAGGATGGCAGAACCTGCCTTCTCCTTACTAGTTAGAATCCAGTTGTGAAGAAAATTTTGTATTTTTTATATATGTAACATATATCTCATCCTTTGCCTCTCTAATGATATTCTACTGGACTGCAAAAGAGTGAAATCAAAAGGGTTAATGAACTAATGAAGCTGGATGAAGCAATGGCAAAACTTAAGATACTGGCCTGAAGAACACCAAGGCACTGGAAGTTATTGGAAGCTAATCAATGGGGAGTATTTGCAGCCAAACCAGCAGTTTAAACTCTTGCAAGCATTAACCCAGGGCAGTTGCAATATGAGATCTCATCCAAGAGAAATAAAGGCATGAAAATCATGTTCTTGGGGACTAGAAAAGTGTTCCAAAAGAAACAAGTCTACAAGATACTGGCTCATAATAATAATTAAATCATTCCCACTGAAGAGCAGCTTAGTGATATATATATATATAAAAGAATTGGTCAAAATCCCAGCATTTTAATTAGAAATGACTGGAAAGCTTTTTACTAGTTTCAATGCAGGGAAGAGAACCCAAATGAGCACAGACACCTCTAAGCTAGGTCCTTCAATAGGAAGTCTGAGGAATATTAGAAAGAGACTTAAACGCAAAAATTGAAATTGTCTGTGCTGCAGCAGCGACAAGCCTGTAACCAGTCATGTTCACATCAGCACCTTCTACTAGCACTTGTCTCACTCCGCTAAATAACATATTACTATGGCAAGCACTTAACRTATCATCCTCAAGATCTGAACTATATGCATACAAAAATAAGAGGCAATCCTAAATGGGAATAAAGTTTCAGAAGGCCTTAAAAGATCTAGGAATTCTAAACATTTTATTAGGTGAAATAACAGTTCTGCAGTAAAAATAGCTTTGGGTTTCGGTATTAAAGCTTATTTTTCCACATTGCTTTGAACTTTCAAGTTTTTAGAGTTCAGCCTGCAATGTGCTTTGTGTCATCAGGCAGGGAATAAGTTTGTAAAGCATTATTTGCCTCTTCTGCAGAATAGAGGAGTCCTTCCATCAGCCACGCCATCTTATTTCTAGCTGAGGATGGTATAAAGTGCAAAAGAAGAACAATATCTAAGTAAGGGGACTCTAACCAATCAAAAAGCAAATTATGACAGTTCAGTGCTTGGTAACACCTTCACCTTTCCCAGATGTCAGAGGGTAGTCTATTTTTACTGAAAAAAAAAATGATGGAAACTAGGGCTTATTTGGATATTTGCAGCAGAAAGTAATTTAAAGTGATTTGAGTTTTGAAAAGGAAATTTGGGTTTGGAGGTAACTGGGTGCTGGGTCTATTTTTCTGGAATAAGGGGACAGGCCACTTCACATCTTGGTGCAGAATCAGCCTCTTGACTGGAATTCGTGTCAGTCACTTTTTAATACACGTAATATTTACTTTTTTCACTCTCTGAGCCTAAGCATTTAATAAGCTTTAATTTTAGGCTTTGGCACAGGACAAAATGAAAGTGACACAGGCTCACTTTCTCCTTTTGGACACATCAGGATTCACTTTTTTTTTCAAGCTGTTTTTCTCTGCTCCATATGAATGATTCCTCAGTATAAACAGGAGCTCCAACCATCCCCCAACTACATTAATTCCTTGTTCTCCTTCCATCCCAGTGTAGCCCTAGTTTTGGCTGCCTCTCTGCCGCCACTGTCCTTCCATTTGCAGTTGGTAACTATCATTGCTGACCTAATCTAGCTCAGGTTTATTCATCCRTTGGCTTCATTATTCCTGCTTGGACCTCATGGATCAACCATGGCTAAAACTTTTCTCTGAGCGTCTGCTGAGTGCACCAGGTCTGCTAGTGCAGACGCACATTAGCTCCATGTGGCAGAAGCACTCGATCCATTGTAATATTGAGTTTCATCACGTGGCTTTCAGCTATGTGACCCAGAATATTTGACCTGATGTCAGAAGGGGCCTAGGCCCATTGAGATATTTCCCTCAGACACTCTGCCCTCCTTCTACCAAAGGAATCCGATCCAGCAACAGGAAAGAGTGAGAATTTTCAGCTGTCCCCATCCCATGTGAAAYACTCAGGGAAGGACTTACTCTGTGCTAAATATGCCTAATGTAAGGTTTCTCTGACCCATTTGCTTTCTCCTCCTTTCTACTATAGGTGCTAATTGTGCACTGATTTCTATTGGTTGGATGAGATTTTGTGATAAATTAATTTTTCTCACCTACACCACGTACTTTTCCCTTTTCACAGTATCTTTTGCTTCCAACACCCTACGTGCACTCCAGGCTTGCAAAGTGCTAAGCAGCTGATAACCCTGCTCTCCACGAAAATCAAGGCTAGCCAAAGACATTCAGTATCTTGCAGAATCAAACTCTACGTTTGTGGAGTTTACTTCATCCTTTTCTGAAATCCAGACACCTCYTGGAGCAGAGAATAGCAGACATTTAGCAGAAATAAACCACAACACTTTAGGAGGGAGCATGAACAAAAGTTGCAGCAACATGGAATAACAAAAAAAAAAGGAGTAATATCCCAACACATGCAATTTAGGCTATGGAATCTTAATTGTTTTAACACATTGGCACCTCAGTTGTACAATCCATCAGAAATGCAGGCTCTCCCACAGTAGACTGTGTTAGCTCACAGGCATCACTAAGTAGTTCAAAGGCTTGTTAGCTTCAACAAACCAATAACCTCTAAAAAGCTACCTCAGTCCTTCACCACTGTAAGAGCCACCACTCAGTTATTCTGCTTCCTACAGCAGCCAGTTTTCTGTGGGACCCTCCTGTCTTAGCATTAGCTAGGCCTCTACCTGTTTAACTTTCACTTTACTGTACTGCAAAGACCAAAGTGTGAAATAGAGAGATTATTCCAGATATCAAAAATCAGAGCAGTTGGGACTTGATTCCTCCACTCCCATATCTATTATTCTTCTCATTCCTAACTCTACTGACTGCAAAATGCAAGGTCCAGGACTCAACTGGCTCTAGGAGAGGCAACAATTACCTATTTCCTTGCCATCTGCAAATTTCAAATAGGAGTTTATTTTAATGTCCAAAGGACCTTGAAAATAAACAAAGGTATCAGGGTACAGAATTGTTATTTAAACACTAGTGTACAAAAAAAAGGACTAGTTTTAAACTTTACTGACTAAGATGACAAAATCTCTCTCAAAATTACATGTGCAAAGACATGCCTGGATTCTGCAAAGAGCCACCCTCAAATGGGCTTTTGCCCCTAAATGGTACACATTTCACAGACCTCTGTCCTACCTCCCCAGAGTCAACTGTGCAGGGACACGTCTTGGTCAAGGTGAGTGGGACTATGCTGTAGATGTAGATGATCCAAAACATTCTCTCACAGCTGATGGAATTGTAATTTTTTGGGTCTTTACAATATTGCAGGTGGGAGTGTCAGCTAGTAATCATTTGAACTGACTCACGTGTCCACACAGGATCTAGAAATCATGCTTCATTAGGTAAGACGTATACAGAGGAAGAGCACAGCCTCAGCACTGAGGATGGAGTCAGGATCTCTGCTGCTCTCATTTTGGCTCCAGCTGGGATTCTGTGCTTGGTTTTGGGTAATCTTTTTAAACCTTTTGTACCCATTTTCCCAGTTTATGGAATGGGGGAGCAGCAACAACCTCCCTCAAACCGGTTTTGTGAGAATAAGATTTGAAGTATGTTTTGAACCTTAAGAAATAGTCTCAACACACACCCAAGATCATCACACTTGCTTTAAACTGAATGCAGTAATGAGATATGTGCAACCGTAGAGTCATTTGCAAAGTCTAGACAATAAACACATCAATCAAGGCTGCTTCCTCAGGCAGACATCTAAATAAATGTTAATGACATGATTTATAAAACACCCCAACCCATGGGGGCTGCAGTACTAAAAAGTAATAGCAGCAGCTAGAACAGACTGTCCGTTAAAAAACAAAATAGAACATTGAAAAGCCAAAAAAGAAAGCAACAGTTTGTGAATTTCAGAGCTCTGAGAAACACTGTACCTTTGAGCCAGGCTTTTGTTCAAATGAAGCTTTTTTTTTTTTTCTTTCAGACCTCCCTTACTTTCACTGCCTGCTTTATCATTCATGCTTTTCACTTGTCACGTACCCAGATGCTACAAGAATGGGCAGACTATGGGCCTAACTGAAGTCTACTGACATCAAAAGACTCCCATTGACTTTAACAGACACTGGAGCTAACCCTCTATAAATCACTGAAAGTCAGTGATTAAACAGACAGTCCCTTCTGAATAGTGGAGAGACTAATAAAACGCCCCCGAAATTTACTTCCTATATTAAGTCCAAACATGCATGCTTTGAGGCAATTCTGCAACCTGTCTGCTTTACCTCATAATTTCCCTGCTGAAGGTATTTCAAAGAGAAGGAGAAATAGTTTCTCATTGAGCCAGGACAGTACCTTCATAATTGCACTCCTACTTGGGGAGTTATAGCAGCCTTGCTGTATTTCCCGTGCACGGGCCCAGTGGCTCCCAGAGGCAGAGCTGGGCCCATGCCTGCACCGATGCCAACAGCTGCATTCCCATCCAGGAGTTCCCCAAATCCTGATGTGGACCACAGAGCGAGGGTATCTGGAAGCTGACAGATGACATTAAGTAATCGGTGGTTGAGGTTCATTTGAGGTCTGTGACACACCCTCTGAATCCTGAACTGACTTCGTTAATTTAAGTAACTAATTGACTGGTGGAGTCCTCGCAAGCATTCCCGGTGCACTGTCGTGGAATACCCCCTGCTGCGCCTAGGAGCCTGGCAGCCGTGCCCGTGAAGTCGGAGAGCCTTCACAGCGTGCTTCTCACCTGGGTGCCTTAGCTAATTTTCACAGCTGCATAAAGAACAACGCTGACGCATGCCCCATCTTCGAGGGGTTGAAATGTGACTAAAGCCGTACCTCGCAGTGCACGCTGCGTGCGTATTTGACCATGTCATCTGCCTGAAAAGTGATTGCCCTGCTGTAGTCCACCCTGAGTCAGTTGAGACAACCATCTTTCATTTATCTGTTAGCATCTTCTACCCACTCGCCGGCTCCTTCTGCACAAAATGGCACTGGGCTGACAGGTTTGATGATACGCAGATGATATTTGGCCTTGACTCTTGACCCTCCTAAAGACACATATCTTCAGGAAATCTTATGCCATGCAAAGGSGAAATGTTCAGCTCACTAAGGGGACACACAACTACTCCTAACCCTAGGCCATTTGACATTTATTTTTTTTTATACTTACAGCTAAAGCATTTGGAAAACAAAGGAAAACATTTATGAACACTAATAAATATATAATATCTCAAAGACCTTTTTTAAGGGAAAAAAATACAAAATGACGTGATCAAAAAAGGCAAGGAAAAGCATTCCAAAAAAATTTTTGTTCAGAATTTTCTAAACTTGGTAATGAAAGTCAGCATTACTGTCAATAAAACATACTAAAACATTGAAATTTGTTTTTTTTTCTCTAGTCACTTGTTAGATAAAGGTATTTTAGAATTTTCATAAACTATTATTTTTAATTGTCCTCTCCTGGGATTTTGCACAGTGGTTTGCACATTATTTTCAGCAAGAGCTTTTGGAAGYTCCACCAAGTCATGATGAGAGCTTTGGGAGGCCTTTTACCACCTGCTAATAGACAGCCATTGCTTGAAAATAGAGACATTAAGCTGTATATTCATTGGAGAACAAGAGTTTGGCACTTTTATAAATCACTCGTGTCCACAATCAATTTCCCACCCATGTAAAACCAGCTCGAGCCCCATATGCAGGATCTATACTAGTAAATAACTATAACCAGTAAATAACAAAAGGCACTGGTTCTCATCACTAGCATGGTTTCGGGCGTAGTTCTGGCCTGGGCCAACTAACGCTTTCCCAGACTGTGCCCAAGCACAGTTCAGGAGTTATCACAGACTGAAAACCCTTCCCAAAGAGCAGCTTGGATGAGGCCACACCATTTTGGAGGATGGAAGAATTACAATTTTATAGATGCAGTTTGTGCTCTGTGCTTTGCCACATCCATTTCCATCTGGAAATTATCCCTGGTCTGTATTACTCACTAGTAGAGAACTGGCCTAAAAATATATTTTTAAAGYGAGATGCAATGAGTAGATACCATTGGGGAAGACAAAATAATAGTAAAAGAGTGTAGCTCAAATACACTCCTATGACTGTCCTGAAAACCCAGGGAAGTAAGGGTCATACAGGTAAAGAAGGAGCTGTCAAAAGAAAGCTGCTCTAGGTATATAGTTTCCATCCCACAGAGTACTGAGCCTCAGCAAATGCAGACCAGGAGGGAAGGACAAGCTTGGAGTGGAAGAAAACGTCACTACAAGTTTTTCAGAGAGATTTTAAACAATGAAGGTTCATAAATGCTGAAATATCATTCTTATAAAATACCTGCCCACATCCCTTGTGAAGAGAGCAGTGGATAAACAATTGCTGTTAAGTTTAGAACAATTCAGAGATGAGATCAGGAGTGTTAGCATGCTTTGCACAGCTTCGAGCTAAGTTCTTCAGGCTGCGAGGAGTCTCCCAGTCAAACCCCAGAGCCTGGCAGCCCCTTCAAAGTCACCAAATTGTGTTACGCTGGCTGGGGAAGTGTGTACTTGGTGCACCTGCCTCTTGGCATTTCTCCACTACCAGATCAGTCCTTTGGGTCCCTTGGCAAGTGGGAGAATAAGCAGCAGCCCCATGGCTGTTGGCTTTTTCTGCTAGGACAGTTCCCAAACATCCCTAGGATCAGGGAAACTCCAATCCCCTCTTAGCTACAGCAAGCGAAAGCTCAGTTTTCTTTGTTCATTTCTGTTGCACCCTGTCTTGCTACAAAAGACATTTTTTGCAAGCTCTACAACATGTAACACTAATACTAGAAAACACAGTCTGCGTGTTAGTACAAATTCAGTCCTCAGCATGGCCGGCAATAATTCCTTGGGTTTGCACTAAGCTTTTACATTTCACAGTTACATTTGGTTTGCAAAGAGGGAAGGGGAAAAGCCAGATTCTAGCACTGGGGTCAGATTCTGTCCAGGATGAATCAGCAACGTCCCCACTACGGAAGGGGAGACAAAGACCAGTTCGACAGGAGAGGACAGGACTTACCATCCACAGTAAGTTTTCTTTTCTTGAAAGCATTTCCCCCAGCTGTTAAATTTAGCAAAATGTCCCACATACATTTTTCTGCCTTTCTCCAACATCTGAAATGTTGGCCTTAGCTGAGAGTGCCCTTTAAAAAGTATTRCTAGGACAACCATAGTTTTCCATAAAGTCTAACTGATGTACCMTACTGGGCATTTACCTCAGCAAAAGACAAACCCTAAGAATAGCACCAGCTCTGTCCAGTAACTACTTTTGCACCTTGGCCAGGCCAGGTACTGGCCCGCTAACTCTGAAAACCCCCACTGTATGCCCCAGCCAGTGAAAACTGGCACCAGTTTTAATCTTCTCCGTTCTGATGCCTTTGCTGAGTTTTCACCATTTGCAGCAGCTGCTGCCCCGCCGTTACTAGGTCCCCGACTCAGCAATGTCTCCCAAGGTCCCTCTCCTGCCCTCGCTCCGTCTGAGCAACCCGAAATGCTTCCTCTCTGTCACAGTCTTGACATACCTCTAGATGGCTGTCCAGCCTGTTGCATGGCAGCGAGAACGAAAGAGAGCCCAGACACTGTGACGGGGATATAAGAGATTAGGAAGATATTAGATTTCAGTCTTCCAGACATTCGTACGAAGCTGCTTCTTCCGCTTTAACTACTTTCCTTTTAATTTTTCAATAAGCCAAGAGCTGTGTCCAGACTGTGACCAATATGCTACTGCATATATTTAATGCAGTGGTTTAGAAAGAAGCTGCGTTTTTAGCTGAGCTACACAGTCATAGCACAGCCATGTATTTCACATTGCCCAGAAGTGTAGCTCATAGTTAATTTTCTTTCAAACAGGATTTAGTGTCTAGGGTGAAAAAAAACTGTAGCACAAGCTGCACTATGTCACTTTTAGTCCTCCTCATGCTTTCTAAGCAGTCCTGACTACGAGGATCTTGAGTTTTGAAGCCAGGATAATTTGTTCCCCAYTTTTTTGCAGTATTTTCCATTCTTTCAGGATTCATTTTACATTTCCTACTCACACAGCCTGATTTTGCTCAGTCCTGTTTTGCTACTTCCTTACTGTCCTTTGCAGTGCTTCCCAGTTTAGTATCGGATGGAAATTTATTTATTGTGCTGTTTGCTCATCTCATCTGCAACACGAATAGAGATAGCAAAAGGTGAGAAACAGGGGCTCAGCTTCTCTGGAAGTCCATAAGAATTCATCCCAATTCTGGACAAGATAATCTAGTCCCACAAAAGCAAGACAGATCCCTAATCTCTGGAATTGCTGCAGTGTGTCAGATGAAGAATACATGCTGTACTTTTCCAGTGCCAAGGGAAAGCAGTTACATTCTGATTATCTGATGATGAAGAAGAAAAATGCTTGGAAAAGTCCCTGAGAAAAGAGTCTTTCCATTCGAGCAGAGCGTCCCAGTTTTGCCATTCTACAGTCTGTTTTGAAGAAACACAGCTTGAGCAAGTGGCAGCACAAGGTGCTGTGCAACCAGCCTCAATGTTCTTGTACCTTTGGCAAATTTTAAATTGGGAGCAGCTGCTAGCAAACTAGCACAGATGTTTTATAGCTTGCTGACAATGCCAGATTCTGCAGATATTACAGTCCGTACTCAGTGGCATCTCTGGAGTATTCCTTTTTTACAAGCATTTCCCAACACACAACCAGGAATGCAGAAGAACTCCTCGCATTTGCTCCATAAGGGATTAGGGATTGTTCATCCCCTTCCACAGTTGTCCTAGACCTGCTCCCCGCTCTGCAACCAGCCCCATGCGATATCAGCTCCCCAGGGGAAGCGCTAGTTCCTACCCTCACCGCAGTTTTTATGCAGGTGAAGTGACGATATCCATTAGTTGGTACGGGGTGCTGGCACTGCTTCTGTTATCAAACCTGGTACTCCCTGTTTTAAGAAGTTATTTGTCCCTATAAGGGATAAATAGCTTTAGAAAGGGAGATTATGATATTTATTTCTAGAGGTGAAGGGAGGCCTCCTCAATTATTAGTTAAGCAACTGCACGCCTTTGTTTGGATGAGGTAAAATAAGTATAAAATTATAGCGGGGATTAAGACAGATTAAGGGGTGCCTGCTAGTCAGAAATGATTCCTGTTAGGCTGGAAATTTTTCCAAGCGGGGCAATATAACTTAGTTTGCAACATGACAGAGCAAGTGTCTTGTGTTCCTGCATCGCTCCATTTGCTTGGAGTCGGCAGCTCCAATAAGGTCGAGGGAGGTGATCCTGCCCCTCTACTCAGCCCTGGGGAGGCCTTGTCTCAAGTACTGCGTCCAGTTCTGGGCTCCCCAGTCCAAGAGAGACATGGAGCTACTGGAGAGAGTCCAGCCTAGGGCTACGAAGATGATCAGAGGGCTGGAGCACCTGCCCTACGAGGAATGGCTGCGAGATGCCGCAGGTGGGCATCTGACACCAAGCAAGTGGTGACGTACCTTAACCCCTGCTTACTACTAAATCTGACACTGCCATGAACTATCGCTTTCAGCAGCTTCACTACACAGTTCCTTATTGCAGATCTACCACCTCTGGGACAGCTTTCAAAAAAATTTTTTTTTAATAAAAGTTAGCATCATTGTGAAAAGTATCACATCCCTTTCCTTCGCCATGTGCGCTATCACAATGGTTTGCTGCATCCCTTTAAAGGCATGGTGTACAAGCACGTAATTACACTTCTTCGGTAAGCATCTTCCTTCTTTAGCAATTAAATTTGTGTTATTAGGTTTGGGTAGCTGTCTCRGGACTGTCCTTTCCATTAAGAATACGATAATGCCACCCTTTGCCCATCACAAAGCCAGATACCATCTCAAGAGCAACAGCAAATCAGTCAGTGTAAACGACTATATACAGTGCCAGGGAATAATAATAATTTTTTTTAAATAATTTTTTACTTCTTTTCCCATTCAGCTTTCTTGAAAATTATTCAGGGGGCAACTAATTAAGACAAGACAGTGTATAACCTGCAATTTCAAAGTGCAATACCACACACAAATGTCTCTGGATTATGCATTAAAATAAGACTGTTTATTTTTTTGAAAGGGTAGGGAAACAATATTATGCACTAGAATATTTTGGAGCTCCTGGGACTTCGCGATGCTTATTGACCAAAACTTCTCTTGACTCCTTATACCCTTCTCTCATTAAGCTCTCGTTTTCTTTCRCATATATGTCATGATGTATGAACTTTTAGTGGATATCCCTTATAAYGCTGCTTCTCCTCAAATATTTTCCTCCCAGCAAACTTTCAGATAACCGAACCTGCTGAAGAAAGGCCTCAAAGTGTTGGAGTAACCTGGGAGCTGAACGCGGCCCCGCAGTTCTCCTTTTCTAAGCTATCCAGCAGYGTAGGGTGACTGTCCATCCCCTCCACAGGTGGGCTAAAACCAAACRCTTCACTGATCCATTACAACGTGACCTGCTAGCGAGGAGCAAAGCCCTGCTCGTGCAGGTGGGCACACTCAACAAGCTCAAAAGTCCTTTCAGTTCCCAACCACTGAGGCTCTGCTCCGTGCCGGCGCAACTCACGATGAAGGTTTATCTGGGACAATCGAGAACTTGTGCCAACAGCAACTGGACCCAGCTCAGAAAGGAGGGGTTCCCCTTCTCCATAACACAACCCCCAGCACAGCCAGGGATGTTTTCTCTGTAACCAGATCCCCCACTCTGTAACAAAAGGGAACTCTGTTAGCAGGAACAAGACTCACCTCCCTCTCCAGTTTCCCCTTAGCCCTTTCCATTACAAGGGATCCCTTCTCTTACTAAATGAGCCTGGCAGTGTTACTCTGCGAAGTTCCCTGTGCACAGCTAAATGACCTCCTATTCTCAGTAACACAGCCCCAGCCACCCCCACCCCGAATGGACTGCTGCCTTCCACAACAAGAAACAGCACTGGGGCCAGCCACTTCTTCTCCTACGACCTGGTAGCTCAGTTTCAGCTRCCTCAGAACTATCCTGAATTTATTGAGAACAGAATAAGAGTTTAAGGCAAAGTTCACAGCCACAAATAGTATTTTTGGACATAAAGAAACAGATAGTACATGAAACCCCCCTCTCCAGCTGTTGCAAAGGTCCATACTTCTCATGAAATGGGATAGTAAGGTCATGTTCTTCATTAAATAACCCACAGTATGAGCTCCTATGTCTCTACCAGCTTGGTAMTGCTAGAGGATGCTCCCTATCCCCCCCCCTTCTTTTTTTATCCTGGAAATAGCCTATGATCGCAATTGCCAATTTGAAGAGAAGAAATATTAGTGGTAATAATAGGCCAGTACAAAAATTGAGGGGGAAAAGAAAAGAGCTTAAAACTAGCACTGTGCCTCTCCCACTACAGGAGATTTGTATATCTGCAAGAGTAAGCATCTGAGATAAGAAATAGCCATCTGATGAGTTTCATTTCATCTYTTCTCTGACCCATTTGGATGGCACCCCAGAATTTCTCTGATATACGCTTTTTTCCTCCTATAATCCTCTCAGGCTAGTCCAGATATGTCCATTTAGCTGCCCCTTGAAATCAGTAGGAGTTGACTGACCCTCACCTGGTATGTACTTCAAGTTCACAGACAAAGATGCATGTACAACATTAACCCTTTCTTGCCAAGCACAGCGTTCCTTTCAGGACAGGATGACACATTCCCATTTGCAGATGCATGCCTTTCCTTTGGCTTTGTCAAAATGTGTCATTCCCAAGCCAGCCAGATTATTCTGTGCCTCAGCCCCAACCTCATGGTTGTTAATCATTTTGCAAGTATCAGAGTTACCATATTACATCAATAAGAATTAGTGCTGGTGGCCAAACTTTGGTTCCCTTGCAAGTCTTTGAACAGACTCATCGTCTCTCATCTACTTCACCATGTTTTCCTTAGCTGTCTTTTACCCCTGGATCAAAAAGCAGTTGGAAAGAGAAGAAAGCGTGCCTGTACTTCAATAAAACTGGTGTAGAAAATATGTGGAGCARGATCCCAGCCTCCTCAGAGGTCTCATCCTGATACTGAAAGCACTGAAGTGCAGGAGAGGGAGGCCTGTGGAGCACTGCGGCTGTATCTAGAGCACCGCAGTCAGCTGCCGCTTCCTCTCGGCCCTGGTGAGACAGAACAGCATGTCCCACTGTGTGCTGGGACCACAGAAATATTCCATCCTGCCACGCAGCACAGCCCAACTGGTCTCCCTCTCCACACTGGCTTTCGAAGTTGCCAGTAAAACAGGGGAAACCTATGCTAAAAAACAAACTGATGCCACACAGTAAGAGATAATTAACAATTCTCSCAAGGAGACAGCTCAGAGGGGACCTGGTATTGTATAGATAATAGCAGGGAACAAATGGCAAACACTAATTTAGCCCGTAACATCCATTCCAAGATGGACCAAACATTTAACACTGGCTCACACCAAACCCCTTTAGCACTTGGCACTAAATAAGAAGCAACAGCAATAGTCCCGTGCCCTTTTGAATTCAGAGCTAGATCACTATGTACTAAGGGAACTGTGCCACCCATTACCAGTTAATCCCGCTTTAAGAGCCCCACAGGGAAGAACCCATAGTAAGTAATGAGAAACTTACACTAAGCAGGAGGCTCTTTTCTGAAGGGGCAGTAATACTCCAAGGRGAAGCAGGAAAACACACACGGGACTGCTAGAGACTTTGTGCTGTCTGCTGAGTCCCATTATCATATTTTTATGATTATCACTTTATGCATAATGTAATACAAGTGAGGAGACGTCAGCTCTGAGCAGAGCCAAACCAAATGAGGGCAGGCACTGCATGTTCCCAGTTTACAGCTGTCTCCAAGTGTTGTAACCCCAACCTAGAGCTCCCCAGCTACCCAAGGCTTTGCTCCTCTAACCAGCCCTGCCTGGTCTACAGTGYGGATCCGGCACTGGCCTCCTGCTCCAGGCCCCATCACATAAATACTTCCCTTTGTGCCTCAAAACACACACAAGCCAACTATTCGCAAACCTCCATGGGGCATCACAGTCCTATCTAGTGAAAAGTCACTCCTGCCCTCACCATCACCCTTATCTGCAGAAGATAAGCCCCTTACACTATATTACATGGACTAATACGAGATGTGAGAGCCTTACGTGGTCACAGCCACTTTTGGACATTCATCAGCCCATTCAGTTAGATTTTGTACCARGTACATGTGCTTTGAACTTTCTGAATCAGAAAGGGGCCCAAACACTGCCTATGGCTCTGGCCTCGGGGCACCCCGCAGGAGCCCTGGCAGCATCTTCTCCCCAGAGTAGACACTTGTCCAGGTAAGAAACCCATAGCCTGGACATGGTGTAGTGCAATGCCTATACACATCCATTCCCAGGACATCAGCCATGTGAAACTCCTGAGACAACAATTTTCCTTCTCTAGGATATGTGATAAATGAACTATGTTACATACTTTGCAAAAGGTCAATAATAATTCTTTTTTCTCTRGCTATCACAAGAAGGACACATTGCCACAGAAACCAGCCAGACACCTACCTGTCACCCCTGCCTAATTTTTCTCCCCAGTCGYGACTGCTCTTTAGGATGCAGATTGATGCCTCTCTTCTCAGGGCACCTCTCACCTCCACCTCTGGGCTGCCCTCCCAGTCTACTCCATCCACTTTGCTTTAGCTGGCACACAGTCAAAAAAAATGCCTTCCTTTTCGAACACATGCCAATATCTCTTTGGACCCATTCACTTTAGACCTGTGACACTTCTGGCCCTATAGCCCCCTATTTGGGGATCTTCTGTTCTCCAGTCCCTCTCTCTGCAAGGAGACTTAGGGACACTCAGTTCTCTTTCTAGTTCATATATCTTCTTTGGCATCATCTCTGCCTTGCCATAGCATAGCGCAGTGGCTCCTCATATATTCAGTAGCTACTTCGGATAACATGGGACAGGGACTTCATAAATCCATGGCTTGTTTACAAATAGGGGCGTAAGTCACAAAGCCATTGGATAAACTGTAATTTATAAGGTTTTTCACTCAAATTGTCACATTTCTGTGTAAAATAAGAAGCGGACAGATCCCATGGGCCTACTTTTCTCTCTAGAGTGCTGCTCTTCAAAAGCAGAGGACATTAATTCCAGTTCATAAAAATTGGATATGAACAGCTCCATGCTTATTCCCGAGAACAAGCCTAGGAAAACCAAGCTGTGATTGACAGACAGGTTTTTACCAAGGATCTAACAAGTTTTAAGAAACAGTGGAGTACTATGATCAGGGAAGTGTCATTACCTCCATTTCATAGGGATGAATAACACACAAACATTACAAATAAGTGAAATCTCTCAGATGGCATGGTAAGGAGGGAATGGGAGAAACCAGACTTAGAAAAAAGCCAAGAGTGCCATTCAACCCACTCTGCTCTTGCAGATTACAAATGGCACTGGTTGTAAATTGTACCTCCCCATGGCACCCAGGCACCACTTCAATAGCACCAACAAAACTCTCAGAAAAGAGGAACAAGATTTTCCTATCCTTGTTGGACATCTCCTTTATTCAAGCTGTTCACCAAGATTGGCTACATGACCAGCAGGTCATATTGAGCTTGAGTGAGAGCCACAGGCCCCACTGGAAGGACTTCTGACAAGAGCTTGTGACAGGGTCAGAAGAGCCTCATTCTCCACAAGGTGTTTGTCGTCTGGCCCTCCTGAATTTGATGCAGCATCCCACATGCACCTACTTTGGCTCTAGCCCATGTTCCAACATCCTACCACAGGAACATTCATATTGTTAAGTTCGTTTGCACAAGTCACAGCTACGCTTTTCCTCATTAAAAGGGTGTAYGTAAGCTTTGACCCAACAGGCCAGTCTTTGCTCTGCTGTCAGAACTAGCTGGCTGAGTATCACCCTGTAAAAAGAAAAGCCTTCAGCAGTACACACCRAAGTTTAGCCATGACTGGCAAAAGGCAGCAACACTGAGAGAGTGTTGCAGCCTGTTAAGAAGAATAGAAATTATCCTAGAGAGAGAACTTYTTCCACAACTTCTTGGAAATACCTTTGTTTCTGTAGAACCAAAAAAAGGTTTTGTTTTTTTTTTTTTTTTTCACTGACCTGCCAAACCAGACAAAACTAGTGCTGTGGGGCAAGGATGATCAACAGGGAGGAATAAAGTATCTTTTTTTCCCTCCTATTGGAAAGTATTATACAAGTAACCAGCTGCACTGGCGGGAGGGGGGCTCTTTCAGAAGCACTGGCATGCTCTGCTGTAACTAGACTAAATAGATTGTTGGGCTTCTCCATCCTAGGCTCCTTCTCAAAAATTCTGTGCAAAGTAAATATATTCATTCCAAGGCCAAAAGCCTTCCAGCGCCAACTTTCAGCTCAGAGCAGATGTCTACGGTTGGGTTGCAAAACCCCTGAGGAGCGGGGAGTTTGCACTGACCAGGTGTCCCCGTCTGTGCTGCGCAGCCCCCGAGGCAGCGCGGGCTGGAAGCAGCTGGTGAAGGCTTGTGGTATCAGACAGCAGCACGCTAATGAACTGAGAAGCACCAGAGGAAATTCCTCACTGCAGAGATGGGAATACAACAACCACGCAATCAGGGGCATTTCAATCGCTTACTGTGAAGCCAAAGACTTGCTGCATAACCTTGGGTAAGTCGCTTTAAATTTTTAAGAAGCAGGCTTGAGCTGTACAGTGGGTCTCTAAAGAAATCTGCTCTGTTACTGGCTCTGGGAGGGAGCGTCCTGTGTTAGCGAGAGACAGAAATGGATTCAGGCTCCTAGAACTGCTTCTAAGTTTTAAGCGAGAAAGAGCTGAGGGGAGGGTTAGGATTCCCTCCTCCTGTACCACGTGTGAACTGATGAAGACTGACTTAGGAAATCACTTCTGCCTGTGCCTTAGTTCCTCCAGCTGCAACGTAACAATCATCTCTGCTCATGAAGCACTCTGTACTATCCAGAGATGTAGTAGAAATACCAAAGCACCAGTCTCTTTGCTTCAGGGAACCTACAATTTCATGTGCTCCAAAGTGGGACGTGAATTCTAAGGAAATCCAYCCTGTTGCAGGTAAAGAGTCCAGTTCATTCACAGGACATATACCAAGCGAAAGAGCCAGCAGTCTGTACACCAATCTCTTTTTCACTGCTTTTAAGAAACTTGCAGCGTCAGRCAAAACTGGGGCATTAACCCAACAGCAATGAAATTGCCTTTCACAAAAACTCTGCTTGCATCTGAACTCTGCCTGCATCTGGCGGCTGCAAATGTTGCCAAGGCTTTAACCCTCTGATACTAACAGAAAGAGATATTGATGAGCGTCCCTTTGGCGAAGGAAACCAAATGGTGTTTTTAACCTCAGTGGATTCTTTACAGATTTTCAATTCTTTAGCAAGGCTGTTCCTCCAGACTGGAGTGTAATTGAGATGCATTAGCCACTCACTCAAAAACTTTCCCAGGAATACATGTGCACACACACAGACTATGCATTCAGATATAAATACATACCATACCTGCACATGCATTAAGCTGCTGTTCATGGCCTGTTTGGACATTCCTGCCGCCAGCTTGGCTGCTCAGTCAATCATAGCACTCAGTACTACCAGCCCAACGTTACAAATAAAGTAAACATAGAAAAGCAGCTCATCACCATTGGGTAGCTGACCAGAGTCACAAAAAGCAGAAGAGGAACATTTAAGGACCAGTCTTCAGGAAAGGAATGGACAATGGAAGTATAAGGTTGGGGTGTTTTCACTCCAACCGGAATGCTGAACCCCTTAAAATGAGGCCACATTTGTCTACAACTACCATAGCAAGTTGGTGATGAACCACCTGGCCCCTTCTTCTTCCTGTACTGTCTCCTTACTAGAACAGGCCACCATCTGTGCCCAGCAGAGTGGAAAATCTCCCTCCAAAATCTTCCAGTCTCCTTTATTATACSAATCTTGACAAAAGGCCAAATTCCATTAGTATAGACTGGTCCTATTCATAGTTTAGAGCATAGTGGGAAGGAGAAAGTGTATCCCTGAAGGGTTTCAACTGCAGCAGGACCTGAAGCCACACCATTGATCTGAGCACACCTTAGCTCTGAAATGCTGGGAACCTACCCAGATGCAGCTTTTGAAGCTCTGATTAACTGTGGGTTTCAAAGCACAGCCYCCCACTCTGCAAATGGCTGTTCCATGCAAACGATGTGTTCTTACAGATTGGTAGGCTATATTGGAAACCTTTTAATGTAGTATTCAAGACCAGCTCTAGTCTTTCTTTTAACCTTAAAAGATGGTTACATTATAGGTTTCTAATGAGAGACAAAGGGGCATATAAACAGCCTTAAGAGAAAAAACAGAAAAGCAAGATTTTTAGAGCCCTATGTGAAGGTAAAAAAAAAAAAAAGTATATACACTCTTTTATGAAAAAGAGAATATAACACAAGGTATACCAAGAATTCTTTCCACCCTTGAAAAGAATGATTCATCACTGAATCCTAATGTACATTATGAGAGCAAAGCATCTAAGCTGCACAGTATCTACCTCTACCCACCTGAAGCATGGATTTTCTAATACACACAAAAGGCAACTGAGACATAAAAAGCTTAGGTTTAGTGACTGAAAACAAAAGCCAGAAATAAAGCTTGTATAGCAAACTAATCAATTCTGTGCGGGAAGGGTCTCTTTAGCGGAAGAAATTTCAACCTTTCCTGGAGAAAAGGGCAAAGACTCAGCCCTAAGGGAATCAGAGCTCTTTTCTCATGGAAATAAACAGTTTACAACTAACCATGGATAAAATCTCACAAATATAAATAGAAAATCGGATTAAAAGATTGTGGAAGCAGTAAAACTGAAAAACAGTGAGAATTTCATCAGGTTGGTAGCACAGTTATTGGCCAAAATGTTCGCTAAACCTTTAAATGTATATTTGAAACATCCCTTAGAGGTCTTCAAAATTTTGCTATTAGATGAGGTCCATCATTTTATTTCATTTACATTATTTCCTGTTTTAATTATTCTCTACACTTGCTTTGACTTTGGCACAAGAAAATGAAGTCTTCCATTGCTAAATGTCTTCAGAAGTCTACGCACATCTGGACATTCAGCCATCAAATCACTTGGTCTTCAAAGACAACAGAAACTGTAGGTCATCTCCATTTATTCAGAGAGGAAMTAGCTTAGGCTGAAGTAGCCAGTGAAGTGACCACCTTGATTACTTTGATGTAAAAAAGAGAACAGAATTTGACCCAGTCATTATCTTCCACCAAGCATTTCACAGAACTCAAGGAAAGTAGTAGTAATATCAACCTGGGACAGCTATCAGCCCATGAAGCATCTTTCAATTCTAGGGCTCCTAAGCAACACAGGCTTGGAAGCCCCTGAGCAGCCTGGGCAGCTGCAGGCATCCTGCCCACTCTGCACATGCTGTGCTAGCTTCAGTTCAGGCCCTTGCAAGGGAAGAAAGAAACATGACATGAAATAGCTGGGRAACCAAGAAAGAATTTGAAAACCTACAAAAGTCACCTCTCAATACCCAGGGACTTTATTTTAGTCACTAACTGCTGTTTCTCCTCACAGTGCATCTGCTCCCTGTGTGCCTTCAAGTTAAAGATGCAGAATTTTCTGACAAAAAGCAAAACTACAGTTTGTTACCCCTCAGAGCCAGTAGAGCTTTGAAGAAACCAGGATTCTGTTTTGCTTCCTGTGTTTCCAACAGGGACTCCACCCTCACCTGGGGTCAGGACACCACAGCTACTCTGACTTTCTCAGCAGATGCTGGCTGAGAATTCAGGTTGCCTGCTCCAAAAACACACTCTTGCCCTACTGACTTCACTTCCCTTGGCCTTGAACATGACAGAACCTGTGGGACACAGATGAGCAAAGTGGATTGTATCCCACAGAGGGCAATGATACTTCTACCCACTAATTAATTGCATTTGTTACTGGAGATGACAGAAAAACAGAGACAGATTTTTACCTGTGGCTCTGGCAACTGGGGGGGAAATGAGGAAAACTGAGGGACAGAACGTGAATGTTCTTAGACTAATGAAGTGGTTATGGTTGATGAAATGACAAAAAAGAAAAAAAAAGAAAAGAAAAGAAAACCTCTGAAATCAAGAGTAACTTGTCCAATCCTAACTTTACATTTTGAACATGCAGACACTGTCCCTGGAGTTCCAGCAGAGATCAGGTCTGCATGCAGTGAAATACGTCCCTATCATACAAAAGCTTAATCTCAACATCACAGCGTAAAGGGAGTAGGAGTAGGGGCAGTCTGTCTTTAACTAAGCTTTGGAAATCTGAGAACATTGCAGAGGATTAGTCAGTGGGTAACACAAAACCCAAAAGCCACAATTACCAGCAAACCAGCAGCCACTCTGCCCAAATTGCTCTCAGCCATCCCAGCCATTGTATTTGTGGGAACCAGCTAGCAAAGGGTACCTGATCTCTCTAGCTACCCACAGCTCCTAGCCAGCTTTGCACAGGGAAAGGCGCAAGCTGGTTTTCAGCACTGGCATCTCTCAAAATGTACATTAAGGTATATACAGAGCAGGCAGCGGAGAATCTGCAGTACAGAGGTCTGACATAAACAGCATTACAAACCCTTAGTGAAGGCGAAGGGAAACCTGCCCACTTTTGTGTCCATTCCTGTATACTGAAGAGCCTTTTAGGCATCTAACGTATTAGCGATCACACCTCCTTGATGCACAAAGGATGCTTTGAAACAGCTAMAGCCTTTTTATTCACATAAACTCCCTCTGAGTTGCCTTTTCTTCTTGCTGGGCAGAAGTTTGCACCAACGTTTTATTTGGCCTCAGGGCAAACATGATGCTTTGCAGGAAAGCACTGTCAAACAGACCCCTCTCCTAGGCAAGTAATTACAAGAACAAATAGCTCCTTCTTAACCCACAGGGGAGTCTGCCAACCCCTCTCTCTGCTATTCTTGGCTTCCTGGTTTATAAAGGGTTAAGGGCAATCTAAATGGATGGCTTGTCCTTCTCCAGCTGGTTGGCAAGCTGGACAGATTTCAGTTGGCAGCAGGGCAAAGCTGTGCTGGGGATACTCACTGCAGCACACCCTGTAATGGCAAGAGACCACCTACATCCTCTGAAACAGGACTTAGGAACCCTAGGTCAAGTGCATAACGCTGTTGCAGCATCACAGAGCAGCTTTAGATGTGTCGGGTGCTCCCCAGACAGACAAATAAGGCACTTGATGCCCTGAAGACCCTACAGACTAAATACAAGGTGATGCTGCAAGCAGAGATAAATGTGCAGACATATTTTGAAACAGGGGAATGAAAATCTGGACAGGGTGTTATAAGCTGGAGGGACATTACGGTGCCAGATCCAGGTGCAGCCTTCTGAGCACAKAGAACTCCTGGAAGAGTTGCAGCACCTTTGGGCTCGAGGTCAGTTTGTGTCTGGATGCAGACTCTAACCCCCCAACTCTAAGTTTAGGTTTTCCTAAGCAGCAAAATGTTTCAGGTTTGTAGCAAAATCTCTGTATTATTAACTTATTTTCAAGTGTACAAATGCAACTTTCCTGAAACTCTAATTTTAACTACGATTTTACTATTGTCTTTGTCAAATGGGCCTGATGCTTCTCAGTTACCTAAGAATAACCAGTGTAGATCAAAATTTACAGGTTTTGTTGAGCACTCAGCACTAAATCATAGTCTTACCAGCTCCATAAAAACATAGGAGAAAGACAGCAAAAAAACAGCACGCAAGATGTAATATGCTTACATTTCAGACTTGATAGAATTTCACAAATCGAGAGATCCACAATCCAGAAAGGATCCGCTATCTGTAATGGGATTAAATAACACATTTCAGGGAAACGAACAGAATAGGGAGAACTGGTCCTTCACATCAGAAGTTGCCTGATGCTCTGAAGCTGCTTTTATCAGGTACAAATCTGGGGTGTTACTTTGCATTTTAACTGCAGGGCAGCTCCCAGAATCCAAATCCCCTAATCACACGGAACAGCCGTATTTAGTTATGAACAGCCTCCATGAAGCCAGGTGGAGTTCTTATTGAATCAGATGCAATCTGTTGTCAGTACAAGTGTCGACACCTGGCCCTTTGCTATTTTTGGACAGCTAGAGAGGAAAAGAGGTGCTGATGTTCAGAGAGAGCACCCTAGATTTGTTAAGCAGAAAAAGAAATTGTGCTGCAGCCATTTAATAAAGCAGTTACCAGTCTTCCCCAAAGCTATATGACTCCAAAGACAGCAAATGGGAATGATCATATGTTTTCAGAGGCATCTAAGAAAGTCTCTATTTTTATGCACTTTTCTTTCTAATCCTGCTACCTGAAACACCCATTCATCCCCACAAGCAAAGCTATAGTCTTAAGGTGGACACCAAGAGATAACAGAYGAAAAAAAAAAAAGAGAGAGATCCATAGGGCATTCCATGGAAGCTTCCCACAGTTCAACTGTTCCTCATAACACAACAAAGCTATCGGGRCTTCATCTGACCATACGTCTAGGTATATCTAGAGCATTCATCGCGGGAGTGCCAGGACATGATTTCCAGCTCCAGCAATGAGTCACAGCAGCTAATCCTCAAATAGCCATCAACTTCATGCGGTTTTAATGCTGATGCATGCACAAAAGATTTCCAGCTGGCCTTACTTGCAAAACACCTTGAGAATGCCTCTTCCCATGATATCTGAGASTTCTCACAGAGAATCTCTCTCTATGGCCTTCTGGTGCAGAACAGCACTAGTAGTAGAGAAGAGAATACAGACAGGACCATCTTCAAATCAAAGTTATCATGGAGAGGTATTGGGTTGACTATGAACAGGAAAGCGAGGGAGAGGAATTGTGCCTTGGTTTGTATTCAGCGGCTTGCCCAGTTACATGAAAGGCATAGGAAGCCATGTCTTATCTTTCTGCCCTTGATCAGGAGAATGAAACTCATTTACAGCCTTGGCAACAGGACATGGTCAGAAAACATGAAGTTATGCTCTGGTCATTCACATTTGCTTTCTGAATTTTATCCAGCCATTTACAAGCCCTGTTCYCAGGGAAAAGGGGGGAGATTGCCCTTCTTTCTTTGCATGTTGCCAGTGTGAGAATGGGAAAAAAATCATTTGATCTTTCGAGATGTGGTTTGCAAATTACYTTGCCATCTGAGGAGCTCTAGATGAGTAAATATTAGTAATAATCTCTCTGTTTTAGCTAGAGCAAAATAAAGAGGTGGAAGGACAAAACGAACCCTTGTGTTGAAATCACAGAACAGTTTTGCCTCTGCCTTGCAGTCCAACACACACATCTTGGCATGCACACAGCACTCAGACAAGCACTCTTGCTCCCCATTTTCTTCCTGATGAGACCTCCCATGGGCACTGGAGGAGAACGGATTCAGAAGGAAGATGGAAGGGTAGGGTATGCTGGCTGTACACCCCTGTCTCCATTGCTGGAAAGAGCTCGTTGCATGGAAAAAACAAGAACACATTCCACCGGTGCAATCAAAAAAACATTGACCTCATTGGGACCTAACATTGGTGTTATTATGATGTTGGGGCAAGAAGTGTCTATTTATCCTCCTTTCATTTCTTGTTAAAAAGCATAATCCATGTCAGAGCTGAGGAGAGCTGCAGCACAGAGGAGACATTATTCTCAGCTTTGGATTAAGATCAGTATTTTAATGAAAGCACTTATTAGCCCCAGCTGGGGCTCAATTTTCCAGTGAGTTGGGAAAAAAAAATATTGCCCTGGCCATTCTTCTCTGGGGATTGTGCAGAGACATCTGAGAGTATCAATTACTGATCATAATACTCTATTGGAAACGAACAGCTGGGGAAAAGCCGCTGGCTGGAAACGACTGGATTGCTTTACATTTTAAAGTATAGTTCTTGGCTATATGATGTCCATATTTTTCCCACTCTGGGATCTTGACTGCTCTCAACAGGCTGCAGTAACCCTGCCCTGGCCTCTCATGTCAGTGCCAYCTCATCAACCATCAGAGGTGGCTCTCCTCTCTTCAGAGACCCCAGCTGGCCTTGGGCTACCAAAGCACAGGGCTGAGCACAACCTAGGGTGTCCTTCTGAGGGCTGAGCATGCCCGTCTGAGGCTCTAGCCAAGCAAAAACACACAAATGCTCAGCCTTAGGGAGAGATGCTCTTGGTACATTCCATCTCCTGAAAGCCACAGCAATGGCCTCTAGGCCATCCATGTGCCAATGTAGGGTGCTGCTCAGCCTAGAGAGGTGGGAGAAGCACCTGTATGGTCTTTAACTGCACCTTCAAAACTCTTCAAGAACCTTAACTCTGAATTCGCAGTCTTATCTCAAGTACATTTATGTCACATTACCCTGGGTAAGGAATGCCCAAGGGTTAAAAGTGACCACATGCTGCCCAGGTCTGCCACAGCTCTGCGCTGCTCCTCAAGGCACTTCAGTGATCACAGCACTCCRATAGGAGAGGAATGGGGACTACACAAGTGGAGTATTTATTGCCATGTTAATAACTCGGTTATGATAAAATTACACTATGGGACACAAAATATTTGGTCAGCTGAGCATACAGGTCTCCTCCTTTTGATTTTTGTGGTAGGAGAACAACCACACTGAGGCACGAAGAATACAGGAGTTATTCCTGCAGAATGCAGATGCTAACATGCCCTGTTTGAATGTTTGTACTATCAAAAGGCTAAGGATTTGCACTCTAGCACATATGGTGACTTAGACACACAGATCCCGTCAAAAGCAACAGAGTTGGGAAAATTATAGTTTGTGCCTTAATTCAATGGCAAAAGGAAAGCAAATAAACAGCCATTGCAGAGCACGATCATGCCCCAGTGCCTGCATGCCCTTGTGTGCAGAGTGTTGAGTGCTGGACGTAGAKCAGAAAGCCAAAGCTGAGCCAGGAGCTTCCAGTGTGTGCTGGAGGTTGACACCATCTCGAGACATTACGCAACATCTGACCCAGGGCCTAAAACAGAGTTAGGAGAAGCTGTTGTGTTCCAGTTATACTTATGTATGTACACAAGAGGCGCACARTGTGAGACAGATCTCTGTCTTGTTCAGAAAGCAGAGCATGGAGATGCGTATGATGTTATATTTTAAAAAGAATCATCGTGAAGGTGGAGAATGGAGGTGGGAGTGGGGGTGRGACGTGTGCCAAGAGCCACCAGCTCTCCCTTGGGGTCCCTAAACATGCAGGTAGTGGCTGTACATTGCTCCTGCCTGGGAGGATGAAGCCAGTTTGCTGRGGTCCCCTCTTCTCATGCCTGGGCTCCCACAAGGGATGGCAGGAGAGACATCCACAGATGTACACGAACAGTTTCTGGAAGAGTTTAAGGTTGTCTTCATGTGAACAGCTGCACTAAACCATAATGGATGGACACTYTCAAAGACAAAGTGCAAATTTCCCAACAGAAAAGGCTGTGCGTGCACGCGCRCACATAAACCACATGTTTCCCTGGGGCCAGGGGCTGCAGGGGGAGGAAAGGAGGGAAGCCCACTCCAACAGTTGCCAGGTTGAAGGTTTCACATTCTTCCATTTGCAATGGCTGGAGTTATTTTTTCCACTTGGCATTTCAGATCTGGATGTATTTTATCGGATTATCAAATCAATAAAATACCCTATCTGGGAATCTGCTTTTTGAATACTCTGTGGGGGGGAAAAAACAAAAAACAAAAAACAAAAACAAACAAACAAACAAAAAAACACCCTCAAGGAGCTGGAGCTGATTCCTRGCTATCTTGGGACCAGATAGTTCATGACTTTCACTGGAAGGCAAAGGAAATCACAGGAGTGTTGGCCCTGAGAACTGGGCTATGCCTTGAGATTCAGTTAACTTCTGTATGCCCCTTTCCATCCCCATAACCAGAGCCTTTCTTTCTGGGGAACARAAAAAGTATGTATGAGAGCCAAACCTTGAAGGTGTTTCTCATCTCTCAAAAGAGTTAAAAAAAAAAAAAAATCCCCATTCCTGGTCTTACTCTATTTGCACAGCTCCATAGCTGGGGCCCCTGTGATAACACAGGGGCTGAGGAGACACCTCTTCAGACCCAAACTCAAGCCAGTCTAAAATGACAAATTACATCTCCCACAAGCACCCTCCAGCCAGGAGCACAGCACAGCGTCCGCAGCTGCTCTGAGCCCAAAGGCAGATGCTAATCATCATCTTGTGGAAACAAGATGTGAGCACCTGAAAAGAAAGCGAGTCTGAGCATCACACAGACCAGCCATTCAGCTCAGGCCAGTTCCATTAGATTTGGTTGACAAAAGAATCCAAGGTGCACATTTATAATTTGCCAAAAAAAAAAAAAAAAGAAGAAGAAGARGARGAAGAAGAAGAAGAARAAAAGAAGAAGAAAAGATTTCCCTTCTGAATGGCAAGTTTCTGTGGCCYTGCTTCTCTCCTCATCAGCAGACGGGGTGGAATTCCCAGGCTACGGAGGAGATCTCTTGGGGCTGATCATGTTCTTAAAGGCATGTTCCCAATCAAGAAGGCTCGGATGAGGCATAGTAATTGCATAGGCTTCCTGAGAACTGGCTTCACATCCCTCAAGACTGATTTAACCTAGTTTTTCATTCTGCTTTCACATCAAAAAGAAAAAAAAAATCTGTCCATATCTTGATATACTGCAAATCAGGAAATGGAGGCGTATGGTAGATTTCATCCTCCTCCTGCCTGGAGCTTTTGAAGGCATGCTGCCAAGGCAGAGCCGGCTTTTCTTTTGCAGACGCTCACACTGTGTCAGCAAAGCTGTTCCGATTAATACTGGTGAGAAAGAGAAACTAGTGGCCTGTTAAAGGTCTGAGAGTCAGGAGCTAGCTAATCCCATCCTGGCACAGACTTTTACGTCCTTGAAGTTCACGGGTAACAATTAGTATCATTACTAGCCTACATTACACACCTACTGGTCTGTAAAGACAAATGAAGATGACAAGCTTTATAGGTTCCAGCCCATAGCTGACTATAATCACCATTAACACAAGGATACTGTAAGCTGTGCTTATATTATTGGACAAGTGCCAATTTTATACTTACCTTTGCAGTCTCTGGAGCACCTTGAGATCCAGAGCCACACGCTGACTCTTCCCTTTCAGCCTGAGCTCAGACTGCAGACCTTTGGCAGGCCACCTCAAAAGGCTCTAGAAAAAAACCCAGACCGCCTGATGCTGTACATGTGCTATCGGTACAAGCCCAGAACGGACAGACAGAGATTTTTAGCTACGAGTCAGCCTGCGAACATGTCAGCAGCAAGCTCCCTTGCTGCTAAGGGCACTCAAAAGCAGGGGGTAGACCCACAGCTCCATCCCAGGAGACCAAGCTGGATAAATCCCAGGGAGCACCCAGAGATCAACAATACAGTCTGGCCTCAAAGACACGCAACAGTGTGAATGCAGCCATGCTAGACTAGCTCGTTTGCAGAAACGCTGGTCTTTTCTGGTCCACAAAAAATGGAGTCAAAATTTCTGTAGRGGTTGCCATCAGCCCCTGCTTTGACATTAGTACAGGGCATGCTGGAGTGGAGTCCAAAGTGAGCTAGATGCAGTAAAGATACCTTCAGACTGTGCTACACAAGATTATAGAGACTGTRATTGCAACTCGCTGTCTTCATCACAAGTGCTTTTAATCCTGTAATAAATGAATGCTCTACAGACCAAGACATGATTGTTTTACATCAAATGTTGCTGCTTGCAGCCCTAAATACGCAGATCTTTAACACTGAAGTAAGAATCTAGCTCCTTTTGATGTCAGTAATAACACATCCCTTACAACCAGACTCCTAAGGTACCCCCAAACGCTACGCAATATTGGCAYAGTACCATGTAGGTAGCAGGTTTGCTTTTCAGTGTTACGATAGCTTGGCACGGCAGACCTGTCAGTGGGACTACTGGGCAAGTCATGTTTGATGCCACATGTCCATGACACAACAGGGCATTTGCACAGCCTGCAGTATAAATATTGTCTCAAAAAATAAAGAGGAGGAGATGAATTAGATTAGGAGACTTAGGGTCATGAATTGCGCCTCTGAATACCCTGCTGAATACTAATGCTCATCAGTCAAGCACGACCTTATATAAAGCCGCACCTTGTCTGGCTCAAACCGCTGTTTTATTCCAAAATTCCCCTTGGCTCCCGTAGATCCAAGGCAGGAGGAAACAATAGTCCCTTAAAACATGTGGGACCAATTCCCAGGTTCTGAGTTCACTCTTTACTCCCAGTGAAGTCAATGGCAGCTTTACCTGAGTTCACAGCACAAATCTCCCAAATTGGACCACTCTAGAGGCCGCMGTCTCCAGCAAGAAATCACAGCTGCAGCTCTAAATCCAGCACCTTCACTTAATTTTGCTGGAATGACTCTGCTCTTTGATGCAGGGCTGCATCCCACCGTCCATGAGAGCTCCAACAAAGATAGGGCAGCGTAAGATGAAACAGGCACTTTCCATCAGTCTCTTGCAGATGTGGGTGAGCGTGGGCTTCACTACAGAAACTCTACAGGCCACATTTTTGGCAGATCCTGGGCTACATAAACAAACAGGCAACATGACCTGGGCTCCCATAAATTTCCTGAAAATTCTTAATGGTTCTAAAGACTTAATAAAGTGTTTCACAGCATAGGCAGTAGCCAGTAATTATGGTTTTGGAATCTGTGAAGTAGCAAGCAGAAGTCCAGCTCTGTGACTGAAAACGCAAGCAGTAATAATAGCTCTTTCAGAGCACAACACACTTCTTTTGCCATCATAAACCCTGCTCTGCAAGCTAGTGCGTCCCCAGCCAAGTGTTCTGTCAGCAGAAGTTTTAATCAAAGAATAAAAAATATTAAATATAGAGACAAATTCTTGTAGATGGAGTTGCAAAGATTTGTGAAAGTGTAAACTGTATGTGGAAAGACCATGATTTAGCAAAAATTATAAGGAGGCAGCTACTGTCTTTAAAAATCTTTGTGCCACTGTAAATAGGACTTGCAGCAAAGGTTTGAGASCTGCCATCATGTGAAAGGGTTGTCACTGCTGTACTGTAACGCCCAGATCCATACCCCACAGCACCAGCACCCAGTTTGCATGCAAGGAAATTCAGATAGCCTGAACAGGATTAAAAGTGAGGAAAGACAGAGGGGTCCCGACTCCCCTCTACATGCAAGGGGAGCCACTGTCTCTTACCGAGGCAAAATACCACTGGTCATTCACATCACCATGACGCTACGAAAGGCAGCTAGGGTTAAGCCAGCACTCTTGATAATTGCACATAGTAAAACACAGCCTCACATATTGCCTGGAAAGGCCGCCAGTCCTGATTTACTCATCTATCGCATTGCACGGACTGCATTTAAAATGCTTTTCATCAGCACTTTGGTCAGCTTTTCTCCCTTATATGTGGCAGTGTTAGCAAAGTCTCTCTTTAAAGCCTACTGGAAGATTTCTAAAGAAAGTAAGCCTCCTTTCCCTAGCGGTCATTACACATGAGTAGCGCCTGAGATCCAAGCTTCTATTAAAAAAGAGAAGTAAATTAAGCTTTTGCATAAAGTCTAGAGGTATATTAGTTAGTGGCTTGCTTTCTTCTCTCTTTTTTTTTTTTTTTTTACACATTCTCTTCTACAGCAACAGGAAAGTTTATATACTAACCTAGCTACAGGTATTCAACTGGAAAGGAATGTGAAATCCCTCAGAACTACATATACCCACAAAACAGCAACCAAACTTCTTAAAACCTCTCCAGCTCGGCAGTAAAGTTGAACTGTATGTTTAACACTTCAGTCTTACCATCGGAGGCCTCCGCTGCTCAGGGTGACTGATGACAGCAGGAGAGCCCACACCACGTACACGTGAAGAAAAGTCAAGACAAAGGGAACTTCAGGCAAACTGAACTGAAACGCACAGTGAACCCAGCTACCACATCAAACTGCTTCTGGCACGCGTCCTGTTTCATAGACCGCTGCAGAACTTCTTAGTTGTTTCTACAAGCTTAGAGAGAGTGATCTCGTACTCCTAGTGCACTCAGTAATGTTCTAAAGCAAGTAAATWCCACATTTGTTAATATTTCCAGAGATCTTTCCATCCCATCGGTCAAGCTGTAGAAGAATGTAAATAGCTTAGATTACTTATCTCATTAAAAAAAAAAATAGGAGGGGGGAAAGACCTCCCAATTTGCAGCTATGCAGCCCACAGCYTGTACAGACAACTCTGGGATACCAGCAAATAATGTAACCCTCAGTTCTTTAGAAAAACAGATGAAGTTTTYACTTGTTCTTCTCTCACTGGTGTTTTTGGAAAATACATAAAGGAAAAAATTGTTAGACAAAAATAGTCTGTGTGTCCCTTCAAACYAATCACTGGGGACCTGGACTCAAAGCCCATTGAAGTCAGTGGAAAGATTCTGCTCGACTTCCACAGGGTTTGGCTCAAACCCACACAGATGTACTTCTCACAGGTGTAAGTTTACACGCTTCTTTTAAATTGCCTGAACAAAGACTGCCCTCAAGAACCACCTTAACCACAGCTGCATTTATCTATAACAGGGAGCTTCCACTCTGCCTTCAGCAATGTTCCTGGTCCAGGGCCAAATCTCCAAGCCAGCACATCCCTCTATCTTCTTTTCCAAATCTTCCGCTTTCGTATGTCCCTCATTTCTGAGTACCCGRATGCACATAGCTGTGCTGCCCCTCTCCAGGTTTTTGCCAACATGACTAACCCCGTCATCCACACTCCCGTGTCCCCATCCGAGCACCTAGTCCCTTCACCAATCTCCTCACACACGACCTGCCCCCACCTTTCTGCCCACTGTTTAGTCTCCAGCTACAGGCTCCTGTTAGCTCTGATCTTCCTAGTTCACATGCAGAGCTGGCATAAGCTGAGATCATCCATCCGCGTGGCAGAAGCAAAACAGGCGCTTGCCACACATGGCAAAAATATCATTCAAGAGTCCTCCATCAGACCATGCCCTCTCCCTTCATGCAGGCACATATTATAGCCCTGGAACTATCTAAAGCGTTTTTGGCTCAGCTGATGTGCAGAAAGAAGGCCAGAGCTTTCACAGGGCTACAGACACAACCTCTTCCCTAGAGCTCCTGTTTGCAGTAGCCTGTGCAGCAGTCCTACCACGAGGTAGGACTAACCTTCCACGTCCCCTCAGCARCTGTCCTTGAGACACTGCGGCTGCTTTCTGCTCCTGGCCGACACAACAGGGAAGGTGAAGAGCATTATGTGACAAAAGCCTCATCATCATTTTCATATGCATTATACATATTTATGTATATATACAGGTATATTACTAATAGCACTCCTTTCGTTTCGTCCTCTTAGATGGTCACAAGCAAACTGGCCTCTGTCTTTCTCACTTCATATTCCAGAATATCAAATGAGGAACTGGGGAACTTTATTTCATCTAGAGATTTAAAAAAAAGAACAACAAAACCCATTATTTTCACTTATTAGCTTGTTCTAGCCAGAACCTGATTCCAAGTTTATCAAGCTCAGTGTCTGGAAAGCTCCACCACGTAACACAAAGATTAACAACCAAGAAGTAAAATAACTCCTGMTGGCAGTTCTGGAGTTTGGTGCAGAATGAAGAAGTGCCCATGTTAGCAGTGGTTACGCAAACCAAACAGAAAGTGAAATCAATGTGAACTTTGTCTAAATAGGTCACTTATCTGCTGGGGTTTCCTCCTCCTTCCCCTTCCCCCCTCAACTCCTCAAATGTTCTTTGAACATTCAGAGTTCTTCAAGTCACCAAAGGGACAATTATACACTCYACTGAACACAAAAACAAAACTTGCATAATCCAGTGTTGAACTCAGAGGGTTAAAGGACACCCCTGGGAGTAGCCGCAGCGACAAATAAGCACATTGAATGTTCCTTCACCTTTCTGATTGCTCATTAAGCTTTGGCACAGTTCCACGTATGAACTCACTGCACCAAAACAGGCTTACTCCACGCTATTGGGTTAAATGTACAACACAAACAAGTCCTGGGATGGGCGAGCACGAGGTATCCAAATGTGCAAAAGGTAAGCCAGACTCTGAAATCCACTGCGCTGCAGAAGGCTATCTGTGGCTCTTCCCAAGCTGAAAACGAGTATGAAATGTGCCAGGGACAACACATGCAAGGATTTATTAATTTTGCCAGAAACGAAATGGCATCCATCTCTAGTGTTTGAGCACAGGACGAGGAATCGGGAAGGACTGGCTCTCTGCCTGCTTCTGATGCTCACTCGCACACTGACACTGTGCTGCTTTCAGTGCTCTAAATTTCCCCACGCCTCAGTTTCCCTTTCTCTCTTCTGCAGGCCTGTGGATCAAAAGCTGCTGCAGGTATTTTTTAAAGAAAGGAGCACTGAAAGAAGAGCCAAAAGAAGGAAGGAGCAAATGGAAACATAAATCCTTTCAACATTAGTCAGCCCTTGCTTTGCCTGATTAAGAAGCACAGGGAGGYTGAAGTAAAAGGAAGCGTAAAAGCTGGAAGCAATAGATTTCAGACAAGTCCACTGTGACAACTGTGCCCCTTTAATAGAGGGGACGGTTCAAATCAGCAGCCCTAAGCTTGGTCCTGCTGGGCTTTGCTCCCTGCCAACAGCATTCAATGTACTGCTTTGTCTTTCTGAAAGAACATGTAATTGCTATCGTTCATTATTTACAGATGTGCAGATATCTGAATCTACTCAACAACCATACTGAGCTGCCAGACGGAGCCAAGAAATTAGGTTCACAAGAGGCTTAGGAAGACTATCCKGAGAGATGAGAATTGAGTTTCTGGTGTTCAGTTCAAGCCATTTGCCCCTTGAAAACACCTGCTGATTTCTCCTCTTGCACTCACAGGGAAGCAAAAGACAATTTCATGCTACTCCTTATCTGCCTCCTCTGTATCCTTTTGTCAGTTCCCACCAGTGGCTTCCCTATCGGTTGGCACATCTGGGAGGGATGTGAAGCTGACAGGCAGAGAGCTGCCTGCCCAACCATGTCAGATTAACCACTTCCGTGCTTTTCCCTGTGTAAACCTGGGAAAGTCACACTGGGTGAGTGGTACGTAAATAACACTAGACTCTGGGTGCTCTCCCCCAGCTTGAGACAGTATCAATATGATCCTGGCACCACCAAAGCTAACGTCAAACATACGCTGACTTTAACACGCTTGCAAAATGATAACAACACAATGCTGTGATATTCCCCAGAGCAACTCCCCTTTAAGGCCTAGAGGGAAGATAAAGAAAGGTCTGTCTCTACAGGAGCTCATCCAGCGTGCTTGGGAGGGAGGGAAAAGGAATCCAGCAGCTCACAGACAAGGGTGCAGCAGAAGGATGGGAGCGGACGTGAGGTGAGTATTTCACTTTTACTTTGAAGGATTAAGGTCTTTAGAGAATGGACTCACATTTGTACAGTGCTGCCCCATCAGCCCATCTTTGACAAGGGACATGTGCAAAGACAAATAACTTCATGGTGACAGCTGAACAAAGTCTAATGGCAAAGGATTCAGGGCAGGTCTAAGCTGCCTAGCAAGGACTGGCCATAAGTGATGAATGGCATTTGCCAAACACTTGGGAGAAAAAAATGTGGACCATAAAAAMCAGAGACTGAGAAATTTGGGGCATCCGCAAATTTCTGCGTATTTATCTAACACTTGTCAGACAAGTAGAGATTCCTGCTTTACTGGTGAGTAGCTAAGACAGAGGAGCAAAGCAACCTTCTGGTGCCACATGGGGGATTTCTGAAAAGAATGGAAACTTAGGGAAAAAAAAAAAAAAAACAACAACACAGTTTTCCCAGCTCTTGGGCTAATGCCTCAACCACTAGCCGCCTGCTTAAAGCACACGGCAGCTAAAACACTAGCTGAGTTGCAATAGTATGGGGTAGAAGATAACAGGATTTACAAGGTTAGGTTTAACAGGATTTAAGATTAACAGGATTTTAAGCTTAGGRTTTAAAATAACACAGCAAAAATGGCAATCCACAGTTACAAGGAGCAATCTATATTATTCCTTTCTTTCTTTCTGGATCTGCACAGATTGTAAATCAATCCAGATTAGGAAATACCATCATCCCATGCTGTCCTCCATCCTGTCCAGCCCAGAGCACTGGATTGACAGGTCACACAGRGATTTTATTTCCATGGCTCTGACACCGAGCTGTTATGTGACCCCTGGAAAGTCACATAACTTTTCTATTTCTCTCCCACCAGCTGCTGGTTTAGATTATTATTATTATTCCTATAGGCACTACCACAGGAACCCTTATCAGGAACCAGGATCTCGTTGTGTAAGTCATTATGTGCACACAGTTATGTAAGAAAAAAAAMCTCTAGGAATCTGTAGCCTAAAACACAAGAAAACAGGTGGAAACAGACAGATAGGAGAGTACTGGCACCAGGAAGGCAGTACTGCCTGGTGCTGTGCGCTGGGGGGAGCCTCCCTCGCTCTGGGTTTACAGGGAACCCTGGCCAAAAAAGTCTGTGGTCTTTTTTGGGGTTACTAATCATCACCATGGTACCAGCAATACACAGTTCATATGTGCAAAGCTCCTGGGACAAACACTGAGAAACAGATCCTGACCTGCCAGCAGAAAATGTTCAAATCACGCCTTCAGGCTTTTCTAACAACTGCGTACTTGAGTCTCTCTCTAAATATCATTGGTTGCAAGTATTCGATACAAAGCTATGCCAGGAAGCACTTTTACTTGGTTTTGTTTTACTGTGAATGCAGAACGCTGCCTAAAAAATCACCAGCTAGAAATACTGGGCTGTCGTGGCTGCGCGGCCTGGATTTTTCTTCTAGCACCACGAGATTTCAGACGGCTGTGCTTCTTGGATTGCTATGCCTGGTATGCACTGGATTTGATTATAGRTTTTCTTGCACTTCTATCTTCATTAGTTCTACATCACAGAGTGCGTGGAATGCGTGCACTGCCAGCCCAAGAAAATTAAGATGTGACATTGTTTCTCAAGGACATATGCTTGGGGCATATGTTTTTCCCTACTTCTCCTCTATCAATGCATAAACCTCAAATGGAACGATCAACAAAAATAAATAGAACAATGCTGACCCAGTTTAAGGGTATTTTTTCTTTCATTCTTTTGCTTCTCAAGGCCAGAGGCAGAACAGAGGCCATGAGCAGAGCTGCCAAAACACATGTGCTCGATGAGCATTTTTGCCTAAAGACACTATGAAGTGCTAAAATATTGACGATGTTAAGCAGCAAGGTTTCCTCTGGCCTTCAGAGCAGTTCTGCAAATGGCAATAAAAATGTTAAGAAAAAAAAAAAAAAAAAAGAATGCTGAATAATCAAATATGGTTTCTTTTTTATTAAATGTAAATGGCACAGACTGAATGACAGTGAGCGCAAGGTACTGACAGCCCTTGAGGCCGAATCCTGGAGGCTTTGCTCCTAGAAGCAGCCCCAGCCATGSACAGAGGCAGAACAATGTTCTTCAGCCCTCTGCAGCTGGAGGGATCATTTCTAGGGGTAAGAGATATATTGGGTGCCACTATAGAGCATCTTTAACTGCGAGCTTCAGGACTGGGCACATTGGCATCAATTTGCTGCACCATCCAGAACAAACCTTGAAACTCAGAAATAAGCCTTACCTTTCAGCCCTCTGTAATGCTCTGAGTTATTCAGGACCAGAGTTTGGATCCAGGGCTGTTTTCTGGTCCTAATGATCTGTTCAGATCTTGACTTCTCTGGGGGACTGCCAATAAGGAGAGGATATTTTGGAATCAAATGTTCGCCTTATATGAGCTCAGCAGTGACCTCCAATTTAATCCCCAAAGGCCAGTAAACARCCACTGAATGGCAGTGACAATCACTGCCGACAAGAGTTTGAGGACAACCCAAGACTTAAAGTCCACTCTAACTCCCCAAGGAACAGCRTGTTGTATTATTTATCATCGCTGCTATTTAGCCATTCGGACCACATTTCTTCCCCTTGGTTACACAGCACCAAAGACAAGGGTGCTCTGTCGCTGCAGTAGAGAGATGGCAAAAACCTGAGATTGTAACAGAGTCCCTAAACTATGCTGGTGGCTTTATTATTATTATTATTATTATTATTATTATTGTCTGCAGAACCCACTGAAGTAAATACCAAGTAATTATGGTGTTCTGAAGTGACCTTATGGAGCATGTGCTCGAGTCCATGGACCTCAGCCAAAGCTACTATTGTGGATTTCATGCCAAGACTTGGGAGAACCCTGGCTCCCTCCCATTGTTTTCTTTGGCCGAGCTCTATGGATTCTCAGCCTGGCAAGAAAGCCCCATTTTAAAAGTACTGGCAAACATTGTGCAGTTTGTCACACCACGGCTTATGATTTAGGACCTTGATTTAGGCTCAACATTGGGATCTTTTGTTTAGCTGTGTTTGTACATCATTTGCAACTTTGTATTAGTTAATAAACGTCAGTCTGCTGAGAGCGTGGCATGTCCAGTATTGCGGTGAGGATTTTCCCTTGAATATACAATCCATAGTGAGAATGACTGAGTGAAAYTGAAACAGCCCTATCCATCAGCCGAGGGCTTAAGCTCATGTAAACAAGGCTTTCTAACACAATAGCTACTTCAGTGAAAAAAAACGTATTGCTGCATACCTGGTTAAAACACAGAACTTGAGAATAAGGACTTGCAGTTCTCTTTTTTGTTTAATTGATTCTCTTTTGTTCAGGATTCGTCCTCAGAAATACAGGTGAAATTTGAGACGCTTAAAAAAAAAACTCTCTAGACCCACAAATCTATTTTATAGTTCCCTCAGGCTTTGTTAATACGTTGTTATAAGCAAAAAATGACTCTGCAAAAACCAGCCTTTTGGTAAAAACCATCTCTTGCACATTTTGTGTATTTTGGAAGCCATATTATATCCCTTTACTGGCTAAGGATAGCAAAAACCAGACGCTGAAATTCAGACTCCTCCAAAACCTGTGTGCAGAGGGATGAGGAGCCGGAGGGCAGGCTCAACATTTAAAATCAAACTAGTATGAAGGAGAAAAGACTTTTTAGAAATAGAATCAAATAGTTCAAAATCTCAGTATCTTTGTAACTGGTCCAGCTGAAACTCCAAAGACAGAACAGCCCTCTACGCGTCTTACTGGTTAGAAACGAGTAAGCCAGCCAGCCGACTTCTCCCTGAAAGGACTCTTCRTTTTTTGTTGTTGAACTAACCAACAGTAATACAATACAATAACAAAACAAAGGTTGCAAACAAAAATGAGCTGGCAAAGCATCAAATTAACAGCCATACTYGATCAAACCATCAGCAACTGAGATAGTCAGTAACATGGTAGACATGAGGCTTAGAGTAGRCCAAATTTAACAAATATTAAGCCTAGGAAGTTGAGGACATGGTTGGTGTTATCTCTTGGGCCCTTAAGTTAACTCTTACAGACTTCTYCGCTGTCCAAGCAGTCAGGAGAATGTTTCATTCCCTCTGCCTTTAAGTCCAATGCACATACCTTTGATACAYAGAATCATAGAATTGGTAAGGTTGGAAGGGGCCTCTGGAGATCATCTAGTCCAACCCTCAAATGAGTGGTCCATACGGGAATCGAACCCACGACCTTGGCATTATAAGCACCACACTCTAACCAACTCAGCTAAACCTAACCCCATATAATAGCTGGTAATTCCTACTTGCTCACTGAAGGGTTTTCTTAGTTGTGTTTCACAGTCTCAGGGTGATTGAAGAGAAGATTGCTCAAAATTTGGGTTAGGAAGCAATGAATGGTGCCATTCTAAACATATATCTATGCAACAGGCTGTCAATTGAAACTCCTCCTGTCTTAATTAACACTTCAAAAGTATCAGCGAAAAATATCAGAGGGAACTGCCTGTCAGTGTACTCCCTATATTGACAAAATAGGGTGAAAAAGAGAGCAATACTACAAAATGACAAGCATCACACAACACACTTTCTGGTGTCTTATGGTATCAAAGTTTGGTGATAGCTCATGTCACATCAACAGATATCTCTGGGCTCCTGGCTGATCAGTTTGACCAAGAAGAGATGTGGCTTTGCCCTTTTACACACTTTACTGAGGAAAGCACAGAAGTCATCTCTTCTTCATGATATAATGTTCTCAGAAGTATGACCATATTGTGCTCATACCCAACTGTAAAAGTTATAATTCCACCTTGCTCGACTCTTTGGCACTTATCCAGAGCATTTCTAACCAAATTAGGTTAACAGAAGCCAACCTTGAGCAACACTTGGCAAAGCGGATCCCYGAACAGCCTAGGAAGTCCCTCCCTTTAAATTGATGGGTTTTTCACAACATTTGTGAGAACAGCCACAAGCAATGCAAGGTCCAAACAGTGCCTGCATCAGGATAAATCAGAGCTGGTGGCATGGAAGCCATGGTGGCAGCCCTGCTCCTGAGGCTCCCATGTGGTTCAGCCTCAATGTGTTCATGGACATAACCGATGACCTGATGATCTATCACAGTTTCTCACTCACATCTCAAAAATTCTCACAGCTTTTATTAAAACACATCTGGAAGTCTCTTTGCAGCCAATTGGAAATTGATAAAACAACCATTTTTGGTTTAGCAGGGTAAAGGGTCAGCTTCCAGTCACAAGACTCAGTGTCAGACCGATGCTACACCTTGTTGGTACTAATCCCATTTAAGCTAAAGAAAACCAAAATGTATGTACACCCAGCCTCAGTCTTATGTCTATGTATACTTAACACCAGCCCCTGTGGTTTCTGGTCCCAAGCTCACACCCAAACGGGAAAGGCACTATTTTTTGCTTCAGGTGTGACTGAAATCTCACTCAACTCACCGTGCTCTTGAGAATTCATTTCTGGATCTCACTGAACAGCTGACCTGACTTCAGTTTTGCCATATGAGGCCAAATCCTAACAGAAACCATCTGTGGTATTTCAATAATATTAACTCCAAGCTGAATTCAGCCTTGTACCTGACTGACATCCAGTATCCATTTCCTTGGCCCACTGCTAATCTCTTGCTGACAGCACTCCAGGACTGAGTGAAAGAATGGAAGAAAAAGCTGCTTTCTGTGAAACCTTATGGCCAGCACTGCCTGCTAAAATGTTATCCCTGCTATCCATAGTGTGGAAGGTGATGGAGTACAAAATAGAAACAGAACAGTTTGTTTTGCAGATCTGATGCAAAGTTTCAGTTATACAACTTGCAGTTTTGACTACCAGAGGGCATGGCAACATATGGATCTGGTTCATGGTGCTGGCTGTTTCCTCTAGGATCTGGAAAGGTCTGAGACATGACTCTCTTTCCACAGCACTTGGCCTTGGCTGTGATACAGCAGAGCAGGAATTCCTGGGGAAGGCCAGACACTCTCCATGGATGGTCCCCAGGTCCTTTTGTAGCATACCAGCTCAAGAGTGCAATAGTGCAAGGTTCACGTATTCAGCCAGCATCTGGCTGGCTGCAAGATGTTACAATATTTGCTAGTGACCAGGCAGGAAAGGTCATTTATTGTCTAATCTCTCAGCAGCTCTGTACTGGAGAGCAAAAGACCTCATGCTATATTAGCATGTCAAATATATGCATCATGTATCAGCTGAATTGTGCAGAGAGGAGATGGCACGAATGGAAAACATGCTGAGCCACACACCCCCCACATATATTTTAACCACAGTATGTAATTAAAGCCCACTCAGACCATATAGACTCTGGAATTTGAAAAGTAAACATAGACCATTAATTTGCTGCCTTAAATACCTACATATTTTTTCAGCTCCTTCTTCCCCAGATCCTGAAGAAGCTTGCAGGTTTAACCTTGAAGCAAAATAACATCTAAGAGGCTTTTAGCATCTCCCCTTTTCTCTTTTCCATACTCCCTCTCCCGTTACCCTGACCCTATTGCTGCCAATACCATGTACTAAAGGTGGTCTAGCTTCAGTGACCAGAAAGTGAGAATATGGATGTGTGGTGCAGGCTCATCTCATCTATTTGGATATAAACAAGCAGAAATACGAGTAACATCAGCCAGAAGTGTTTAACATTTGAACAGTGACCTGACTTCTGCCACTTCCTCACCCGTTTCTGACAGAAGAGATAGCCTCATCTCTCTCTCGTCCACTAAGACAGAGAAAGTTCCCTCAACCGCCTGTATGTCTGTGCCAAAATAGGAACTGTAGTGATGTTTGTGTGCACCAAAAWGAGCAAGGGCCATCAGAGGTTCTGATGACAGGACAGGAACTTCATCCTTGTACAGATCTCACTGAAATGAAAACAACTAGAGAAAGAAGATGAATAAAAGATCAAAGGAGAATATACTGCCTTTTTCCCCGCAAGGGCCTGCTACTGCATCCATTAAATCAATATCAAAACTTCCACTACATTTAGAAAAAAAATTAACTATTTTTTGGGGAAAAAAATGTATATTTTTTACAAAATGTCATTTGTGTCAAAACAATGTTTGGACAAGAAGATAATAACTATTATTATTGGCATTATCACAGAACTAAGTCCTTGGTTATGTTTTCTTAGAAGAGTTAAATTTTTCCTCTTATGAAACAAGAAAACAATCTCTGTAAGAAAAATTTTCCAGCCAATGCCCATCCAAAACTCCAGGTCATCAGCAAATACATCCAAATACACAATAAGGTCATACAAAGAAATGGAGAGAACAGCCCTCTTTGTCTAGAATATTAAGTACTGGAACAAATAACAGCAACATCCTTACAAGTTGTTCACATTTTTCCCAGTATGGCTCTTCCACTCCAAGTCAGGTTTTGGGGGGGGTTTAATCACATTGTATGGATTTTTCTCTCTCATCATCTGTCTCCCACTCCATGCCAAGTAAAGCAAATAGTATGTCTTCTTCTGTGGTCTCCTATTAGACTACAGATATCTGAAGCATGGAGATACCAGTGGCCTAAGTAGAAGCCTGCTTTTTTTAGGGGGGTGTTAGTCTTAACTTACCACCCTCTACAACCCATTCCTGTCCTGCTTTATGCTCTCTGCTTCCTACAACCTTCCTGCTACTCATCCCACCTCCTTACTTCTTCCTGCTCTTGCCTTCTTTAATAGTAAAGTCTTTTTAAGTCTTTTTTCCCTTGCTGCTTCTTGTGATGGAAGTGGCCATGCTTTCTTTAACTATGAGTCTTACTGAGGAAGCTAAGAGTTCACGTGGGTCTGACTATGAGTCTGTCGCACCAGCTTTTAGAGGAGAAAATACAGGTCTGATGAGATCAGAGATCATAACTCCTCCATACACCATTCTAGTCAAAACCAGAAATTATGCATCTAAATTATAGGTCATTCAGACAGTCAGTTCTACAGATATAGTATAAATGCATCTCAGTGGTTACCATGAATATCCCAGCATGCTTCATATTCTTTTTCTCAAAACATTTCTTACATCAAGATTTTCAACAATGACCACTACAAATTCTTACCCAACCTTAATCCCATGCTTTTCCTTATACTATATTATTATTTCTCTTACTATAGTACCATCTTGATGCTACCTTCTGGGGTAAAACACAGTCAATTCAGGTGAGTGAYGCTCCAGTCACTTATATTCCTAAGCTTGGAGAAAGCTGGATCTTCCTCCAAGAGTGAACTTTTTGGAGATACGCACACATGGAAAAGAAAAATTTAAAATTTTAAACTCGTATAAGTGAATAACAGATAAACAGCATCTGCAGGCTGCGACCATTGAAGGTAGGGAGGCACTCAGAACGCTGGGATGCCTTCTGATTGCAATAGTGATTTTAGCCAGAAGGGTCCTAACTGCTTCACAAGCTCTTAATAAACGTTTTACATAGTGTTGTGGCAAAATAGGGGGGAAAAAAAAAACTCAGAAAGCTTGTGTGCACAGAATTCCTTAGTTGTACGTCCCTAATCCTTCCTTAAGTGGTATAAAGGAGAGTCAGAACCCATTGAACCAAGGTTTGTTTGCTCAGGCCAAACATTATTAAATGACGTGAGCTCCAAAGAATTTGTTCGTTTTTCTCTTCACTTCATTTCTGTATTTTGGACAGCTTTTCAATACAAAGATTAAGTACTGTCTCCTTTCAAAGTGCCTCTAATTAGGTTATTACTGAGAGCATAAAATACACACATTTATTGTTATTAAACCTACCGCAAACTGAGGCTAGTCAATGCTCTGCGTTCACTTCTACTGGCAGCAAATAGCTATTTTGCACTGTTAAAATCTTTTTTTACCCAAAGGAGTAAAACACCTCCAGTGCCGAGCATGATGGAGTTACGTGACTGACCCCTTCTTGGACAAACAGTTGTAAACCACGAGTATCCACATCTGAACGGAAACCGAGATTAAACCCATTTGTTTGTAGAACTTTTTCCCGCAGAATTTCTYAAAGTTCACGTCCAAAAAATCTCCCTCCCATCCCGCAGACATCCTGTGCTGGGTCAACAGCTCACCGCCTGGCCATATTTCAAATCCACGCCAGGAAGAGATGGAACTTTTTGCTCCATTACCAGCTCCTGTAAGCTGGACCGCTATCGCTGCGACGGCTCCCCAGCAGTCATCGCAAGCCTCCCCGTGCAGCCCCACCAAACCCAGCCACTTCTGGAGATGACTCAGCCCCTGCGAAGCTGCACGGCTCCCCAGAGACACCTCGCTATCTGTAGGGAGCTCAGAGGGACTCAAAGGTTTAATGTACACATCTCGGTCAAATGCCTACAGTTTTTGTGAGATTCCCCAGCCTTTGGTACCAGGAGAGCAAAGTGCCCTTTGAAGAGCTGTCCAGTACCAGCCAGGTGAGCAAAAGGGTCTACACCAGCGCCAGGCAGGTTTGGAAACAGAACTGGGCAAAATCTTTCAGTCAAAGGGAAAAAAAAAAAAAAAAAAAAAAAAGGAAAAAGAAGCTGGCTAAATGTGAACTGATTCTAGCAGATTGGTTCTATTGAAAAACATACATCCCAAGGAGGGGAAGAAAAAACAGAAAAGGTCAAATTGTTTATTTTTTTAATCAAAAATGTTTGTACTTTAAAAGAGTTACTTCATTAAGTTTCTAAAATATTTTAAAGTTTGAACAAAATTCAATGTCTTAGTTAAACAAAGGTTTTGTTTGATTTAAAGTGAAATAGTTTCAGTTCTGCAGTTAGGTTTTTTTTATTATTATTCCTGTCTGCTTGACTCAAAGACAAGTCTTTTTTTCTCCTGCATTTTCAGATCTGTTAAGCAAAATTTGAAAAACTGTTCATCAGCATAAGTCTATGTATGAATTATCTGAAATCCTTGGGTGAAAGGCTTTCTCAATAATTTGGACAATTTATCTTCCCTTGGATTTTCCGCGCCCAAGGAAAGAGAAAGTTGAGATTTACGATTCATTCAGATCCCCAGGAACCAACCTAGAGCTATGAAAACAAATGTTCTCAGATTATTTCTTCCTATGACATAGTTACCATAAACTCAGATCGTATTGTCAACTTCTGTTTGGGCCTAGCTTCAAGACTAATATTAAACTATGTTGCTTGCATAATTCTGTGGCTGTTTCCATAGCCATAATGCAGGCTAACAGGTCAACCTGGGCTTTTGGTAAGTCAAAAAATGGGAAATCTAAGTTACAGGAGCTTTAAAATTCTTACTAGACTGCATACTATAATTCTTTTYCTTGAGTCACACTGCAAAAGCTTTTAATAATATCTTGTGTTTGCTCTCAGAGCAAATGATTACACTTCTGTGTTCTTCACCAGCCATCCGAAAAGATATTTGAGATTCTTTACACAGAGAGGGTTGAACGCGCTGCAGGGAGCACTCTCACCAGCAGCATGTGCTGGGGCTGCGAGACTTGAAGTACATGAGCACTATTTGCATCAACATGTGCTGTGTCTAGGGCAGGAATGCAGTTACATGCTTCACTCGCTGTGGATATAGGAATGAATTTTCTTTCCTTATAAGGTGCACACACAATTGACATTAGGGATACAATTGCAACGGCATCCACAGAGCTTCCATATTCACAGCACAAACTGCTACAGACAAGCAGGACTCGCTGCTGTAGTTGACAAATTAACTTCTTCCCCAAGAGAGGACCTATCAAAGCAACCTCACTCGCAGATACTTTCAAAGCCTACTGTGCTGCCACTATTAAACTCCTTTTTCAAATACGACTGAGGTCATAAGCAGAAGTACCTACCTTCCCATGGCATCTGGCTGATACTGAAATGATCTAGCGGTATCAAGTCCAAAATTACAGCAGAAAGTGCCCACCTACTAATGTTTGCAATATAGATTATTAATATAGGAACTGAGAATGCACTGCAAGTATCGAGTCTTTCYATAACATGCAAAGCAAAGAAACACCACAGAGAAGCCTAAAACAGAAGATAGATCTGCCAGCTCCTGCGCATTAGCTGCAGGGACATCCTCCCCAGATCCTTCACCTCACAAGACACTTCTACAACAGAAATCTGACACTGTGACTGAAGAGCACCTTCCCATAACTCTCCAAAGGCAACTGGGTGTAGATCTCCCTGGCCAGCAACACAGAACCAACCTTTTGCTGAGTCATTTTCTATCCTCTTTTAATATTCACTGAGATTATTCATTTTTGAAAGAGAATACACAATGACTCAGCAGCAASTCAGCCCGTTATGCGATAGTGAGATTGGTGAAACACATCCCATTCCTTTAGAAAGCACCAGCACAATGTTGTTCCTTCACTCCTTTCCTGGTGACCACTCTGGAAAAGAAATAGTCACACTAAAGCACAGAGATTCACTGCTTCCAGCGGTGAACATTATACAACAAATCTGGCAAACACCTGTCTTGAGGAGGAGGAACCAAAGAAGCATCTTTCACAGAAAGATGACCCAACTTTGCAAGTACTGAGGACTATTCAAATTCCAGGCATGTCCACGCTCTTTGTTATCCTGCCGTTCGTGAACATTCATTCTAACGGGTATTTCACACTGCAGTCAGGGTAATTGCCGTTCTTCTTACCAGTAACTAGATCCGCTTGTCAAGAAGGGAGTTGACAGTTGAACCAGATTACTCATTATTCGCTATTTCCTATTTTCCTACTTAAGAAATAATAATAAAATAGCCTTCTTATACTGAAGCAGAAACAATGAACAGCAAATTTTCAAGGGGAAAATTCATGAACAATTTTGAGTCTGAAATCTGTTCACATCAACCATCTGGCTAATAACAGCTCCATAACACTCAGAGGAAAAACATGTAAAACCTGGGTTCCTATTTTGGCACCTCGGTAAAACAGCCTGCTTTTTAGAAGCACTCACTATCCAACAGCCCTGATGGAAGTCACTGTAACCTGGAGTTGGCAACACTGGTTTRGACAGCTAATAAGCAGAAGAGGTGACCTGTGCTACATCTGCCCGTGCCAACCTGAGTACAGAGTTGCTCCCTCACATCCACACTATAGGAAAAGCAGAGTCAGCAGGAGGGAAGCAGGCAGGACACAGTATCCCAAAATTCCTCTCAAGATTACTCTGACATACTCCTGGGGGCAAAGGCAGGTGCAGAGGCCAAAGGTGTACGTAAAGCTTGTGCATTTCACCACAGCTGGGGCCTGTTATCTTCTTCAGATATCTTTATTGCTCTAAACCTTGCATTTAACAAACATRTTTCTAGTAACCGTTTTTAAATTAATAGTATTTGCATGTTGAATACGGGCAGCCTGCAGCTATGTGTGCWGTAGAAGCAAATCTTGCAGGCCTGACTCATAGCAATAACGGCTTCAGTATCAGCTTCTTAATTATAATGGAAATTACTGGAGCAAATTACCATAAAGGTTTAGGAACATTCAGTCCATTCTGACCCTTCCGGGTCTGTTGCAATATGTATTTGCTTTTTCTTCATAAATGTCAAAATGCCTTCCTTTTTTCACCAGCCTTCCTCCTTCTCTTGGGAACATGGGAAGAAACTTCTTTTCACCATGGCAAGGTACCAAGAAGACAGGTGGCTTCATGCATAAACAATGATAACTGGGAAAGAGGTGATAGAAATTCCACTCTGCACATTTCCAAGTCTAGCACGCAAGTTCTCCGCAGTTACGAGGTCACTTGAGGCAGAAAGGGGTTACTGACTYGACTAAATCCTAACTCACAATTATTCATAGGTCTTCAGCACACCTATGCACCTTCACCCATCCAACTTCAGAGTAATTATTCCAGAAATCCAGGGTCCCAACTGAATCATATACTCACCTTTTGAGAGAAAAAAACCCACAAAAGTTACACTAACTGAAAGAACTAATCTCAATTTTTGCACAGTAAAAGGTTAAACATTGTAGCCCTTACACCCTGACCAAGGGAGGGAAAGCTTTATACCGATGTATTTGTTTTTAAGTGACAACTTCGGGGAAACRTAACAGCCTGCCTAACGCACAGTATTTCCCTGGGAAAGAACCAAAGCACTATCAGTTTAACTTAACATCTGTTTCTGCAAATCTAGCTTTTAACTGAATTTGAGTGCTGAAAATTATCATTTGCCTCAGAGAACTAACRTTACAAGGTAAGTCAAGGCATTAATCCATTTTCAGTAGGGAATTCCTTCAGGTTGGATTAAGCAAGATTTACCTGGTTTACTTATGTCCTGTCTGCTTGTGTTGTTGCCTTTGTGCAAGTTCCAGTGAGCTCCACTGGAATTAAGGTACAGGTAGGGTCATGGCAGGGGAGCCTCATCTGAGATGAACCAGATTTCCACTGGCACTTACTAGATCTTAATAGTGCATTTGAACTTGGGTGTATTTGCACATATAGGTTCAGAGAGAGGGGCTGTGAGACCAGCAAACCAGCTTTAAGCTTCTCACGTGAACTTATGTGGCGTGATCAGTCACCACTGCTCTTTTGTCCCAGAAGTACGCACTTCCCCCTGGGTTCACATACCTCCATGTAGTCAGGAGAACAGAGTGTTCCTTCCCGTGCTCTGACCAGGAGGATTACGAGGGCCTGGCCCGGAGAGGTGATAATGAAAATGCCTGGGCAATGAACCCATCTGGTGATGTCCTCATTGGCCTGGCTTTCAGTGCCAAGAAACTCGGCAGGGGTCACCCTCTCTTTAAAGCAAACATATGTACAATACATACAGATTTCACTTGCCCTTTTATTTCCACCCCACCCCCTCTGTTAACGTTTTAAATACTTTCCATGAAAATACTTCTCTGCAGGAACGGCTGCTAAGCAGATCTCCGACTTCACTGCTGTGCAATGTGGTAGCCTGACCTTCTCAAGGGTAGGGCATCTCACATGGAGCCAAGTCCTTCACGTGACAAGGCCCACACTTCCAAATCACCACGTGTTAAGGGATGTCAAGGCAATCCCTATATTGGTAAACTGTAGAGGCCAGAACCTTCTCTCGGGCCCTGGGGCTGAGCAACATGACACAACCCATGTCCCCAGAGCTACGTGTTCTTTCTTATCAAAAGTGTGTGGCATGGCAATGCTGCCTATTAGAAACAGTTTSTGGCCAAGCTATCCCCAGATATGCCTGGGCATCATCTGGTAGAGTAGTAACTGGCCCAGGCCATAAGCTTGCCCCCAAGATGCCAACACTGAAATAGATGGTTGTGGGTCAGCACTCGGGGTAGTGCCCTGTTTAGCTCAACAGCAGAGAGGTAGCCAGGACCACCAGCTTGCCYAGTCTTTTCCTGCAGGACAAGCTGACGGCCACCAGAGCCTGGATCTAAGGCACCAGCACTCACATCTGCACTCAAAACAGCAGCACAGCTCCATCACCCTCCACAGATTAAGCATCAACTCCCATGTCCTCAATAGGCATAACCACAACTGACTAACCAACAGCATGAAAGCTCTCAAAGGGAAAGGAGCCCACTGTCCCCTGTGCCAGGGGGGCAAATGCTGAACCAAGTCTACTGCCAGAGAATTTTCAGGAAATGTCCAGCAAATAAATCTAATGGGACAGACAGCACCTTCAGCCCCACCAAGAGAAGRTCTCCCATAGCTCAAAAGTGCCCTCCTCTGGCTGATTTTGACAGGCTCATCTATAATTGCTGGGATAACGTTTTCTGTAGAAAGGAACAATTAAAATTAGCTGCAAAGCGATCACTGAAGGSTGATTTATCCTGAAGGAGGAAGTTTTTCAAAATGGTATTAAAGATAGGCTAGCTGCACTGTGGCTTCCATCACAGCCAACATGCAGCTCAGACCTGCAGGGAATAGCTACTCTCTGACAAATTCCTCAGCCAAGGTTTTCGGTTCAGAGAGGTTTATAGTTCTGAAGCCTCATGTTTATGATTTTCAGTATAGCTACTGAGAAAAACCTTAGCTTTCAGAAGATAAAAGCTTACAAATTTCCACACTAAGTCATCTCTGGTCTTTTGTCTCCAAGCAGTTGCCAAATGTCTCTTTTAGGAGAAGACAAATCATGCCCTAGAAATGCCTGTTTTCTCTTTGCTGACTGCATCAGCAGTCTAGACAGTGAGCACAGATGGAGACCTCTGTATTTGGTCAGGTGAATCACATTGCCATAGACTCCAAGATTTCAAAACTTTACCCTTTGCCTTGTTTAGAAGTTGTTTTACCRGCTAAAGAAGTTAATGATGGAAATGATCCATGGATGATTTTAGGAATTTGTCTTGCCTGTCTGTCAGTGGAGGTATATGCCACACAGGTATTCCTACCATTTTTTATCATTTCATTTTAATATTACGGGAAAATTCCCCACTTTCCTTAGAAGCTAGTTCTATAGACTCATAAGTTTTGGGTTTATTCTTTCTCATCTCTCATGTTTACAAACATTCACAATGGATTGAGAAAATCAGAATAAAAACRTATTTTTGTGAACAGAAGTATATGTGCAAGCAATTCTTAGACAACTTTTGGTGGGCTTCTTTACATGTCATTAACCTGACCTGCATGATACCTAAAGACATCTCGAATTGCTTTTGTGACGAAACAGCAGTCAATGGAAATAACTATTCCAGTGGAATAGAACCAATGGAAATAACCCATTGAAAGGCAGTAAGGGGAAAGTAAGTAACCCATTGAAAGGCAGGAAGGGGAAAGTTCCTCCCCCCCCCCACCCCCATAAGGGGAAAGTAACTGGGCACAGATTCATTGAGGGATGCCCTAACACACCCTGGAACGTGACATTTCTATCAGAGTGTCTTTCCAAATCATAACTCTATGTGGCAACAGGAGCACCATAATTCCTTTTTCCAGAGCATATTTTTTTCTAGCACGAGTTACTGCCGAATTCCCCAAGGCTACTCTGTATTTAGCCACAAGGTYCTCATCGCATGCTTGGGATTTGGAATACCTAAGTTTCCTCCACTCTRACAAGAATTTTATCACCATCACACTGGGTAAAGACACCTTCCAAAACATCTTGATGACTGATCTTTCCCTGATAATTTACATCTCCACGTGGCAGGGAGTAGTCCTATTTTTGATTGGCAGATCTAGCTGGCATTACATGCATACCACCTAGAGATGTTTGCTTCACTTCTCAGAAGTCAGGACAGAATGTATCTGAACTTCTTGGAACATGCCAGACCGTTGGGTTTCTTGTAGGTAATGGTAAGTGAGCTTCCTTGCTTTGATTTCTGCACCAAGTCATGGGTGACAAATACTCTTCATTTTTCACTTACGTAGGTAGCTCCACTCTTAGATATAATTGCATAAGTCTATTTGGCCGACTCAGACAGTCACTTTGTGCTGCTAACGTCTCTGCCCACACTTGTCCTTATAAGTTTGTGACTTGGCTTGGAGTTTTCTAAATAGACCGTTAAAGATTTATTAAATCTGGTCTCTCAATAAAAAGAATACATATGGTATTATAAAATCAACTAGCTGGCTTCATTTTTTTCCAGTTTGGTGATATTAGAGCTACATCACCTAGTCTGCCCTCCACTACAGTCTGAAGGCTGTCTGGGTGTAGCTGATGCTACAATTTGGCCTGGGATCTCTATTGCCACTGGCTACTGCAGAGAAGGATGCAAGCCAATTATCATCTAGAAAAGTCAAGTCTTCTTGCCTTACCATTAACACTGGTACCTTTATTATTATGAAACATTTTTCATCCAGCACTGCCAAAAGGCTAAGAATGGGGCTCTTTGGGCACTGTATGTCCACAGGGAGGTAGACAGTCACTGCCTAGCTTGTAATTAAAAAAAAAAAAAAGAAAAAAAAAAGAAAACAAGACAAACACAGGGCAGGAGAAGAGATGTTCTGGCTTTAGTTCGAGATGATGTTTCCTACTCATGAACTCCCTTTCCCCCAAATGACTCCTCTGAATAGCTTCTATGGAAGATATCTATGTCTGTGCTTCTTACAGCCCTTTATGGGTAGTTCTAATTAAAGTACTTCTTAAATAGAAGAGTATATTTTTCAGATTCTCTACCAGGAGACTGAGTGGTTTGGCAGACTAGAAAAAAGCTTGACATATTGTGTCAATATCACAGTATCTGCCTTTCTTTAAATATATAAAATCTCTCATGGTTACAGTTTAACATATAACCATTCTCTTTTAAATTCTGCTTTCAATGCTTTCTCAGCATTGAGATCCAGCTGCTTCTATTCCAATCCTTTTCACAGCAGCCAAGTCTATGAAAAGATTTTTAGCACTTCACATGTTTATAATTACTTTAATCAAAGAACTTTAAAGAGCTCTGCAAACATTTAACAACACTTGCAACAACTCCACGGGTCTTTTGTTGGGGATTCTCATTTTATCCCCAATGTACAGACAAAGTAACTAAGGTAACAGAAGGCAAAAAGTATTTGACTTCCCACTTCCAAGCTGTAGTGTGTTAACTATTAGATAATTCTCCTTCTACTGAGAACAGCTTAATTCTGTAATACACAAATATTGACTGCTTGCACTCAAGTGTCACTCTCAAGATCTCCTTCAAAGGTAGCTGCATCAATCTCATTTCATGCAGAAGTTATAGTCCACTTACTCGCACAGTTTGTACACAGATTTAGCTAACAAATGGTGGAAGTCTGCATCAAAAGTTTCAGTTCAGACCCTGTAAAAAGCTAGACCTTAGTTTTGAAGTCCAAGTAGGTTGTATACAAAGACCTCACTACATTAAAAGATGGGGACCCTACGATCCACACTTCCATCGAGTAGCGCTAGGAAGGATGAGGATGGGGAGAAGTGTTACTTGTAGCCCACACAAGGCAAGAAGGGTACTGCAAGAGGCTGCAAGAGAAAACTCTTTGGGAAGGGACAATTTTCTCTTACAAGCATGCGAATCTTCTCAAAGGTTGGCTTGAAGTCTCTGAATGAAACTGCACTTGGGAGAGAAGGAAAGGCTGCACCAAGAGCCTTGCACATGCCCCAGAAGATATGCTGTGAAGCTAGAGGAGCCATAGGGTCCTTTTCCAGCCCAGCCACCGTATGGGGTCCACCCTGTTGGCCAGCAGCTSTGGGGAGACCCGCTATAGGGAGGCATGGAGTGGCCTAAGCGTCATTGCCTGACTCCAYGCTCCATCATCACAGATCGCGAAGTCAAGGCATCTTCCCACCAAGGCCTCCAGCTGCAGTAGCTTCCATGGGAGCCCAGCCCTGAACACAGCCACTGGAGTCACTTCTGTGGACTCCTGGGCATTTCAAGCCACATTTCTGACAGATATCTGCGCCTTTTCCAGGCTGGAAAAACATCCCAAATGTTTGCCTCCTATGCACCCCATTATTAATCAGCAGAAACAGCTGTTCCTTCTTTTTTTAAAGAATGTTTAATATCATTCTGATCAGCTGTTTCTGGCAAAGAAATACAGAACAGGTAGAAAACAAAAATCTATATATCCCTTCACATAGCTGAGGAAAACAAAGATAGCTACATGATATGATCTTTCAGCTCCCCGGAAATTGAACTGAGACACATTAAACTCATCTCATATAATCCATCAATAGTCAAACTGCCCTGTATGCAAATTCACAACAGTACCCAAGAAAGGAAAATCATTTCCAACCCTCTGACCCATCCAGGTCTCACGAACAACAGCTAATGAAGTAATAGGTTTAGATTTTGCCAGTACCTACTAGGGTAGGTCAACCTAGAACAGCTTGAAGCTATTAAAACAGTTCTATATATTTTTGTGAACGCAAGTATCATAAAGTCAAAATGATGAAGTGCCTGATACAAATAGATTTTCAAAACAGTCAAGAACAGTTTGTTCCCAGCTCTGGAGGAGTTACAGATCCCAGGGATGGACCATAGCTGCTAAACGAATCTAGAGATGASAGCCTGTAACCTTCATCCTTTCAAGATTCAGGGGGGTTGCAAGTCAGTAAAACCTGTGAAGCTGAAGGTGATGAGAGTCATGTACTGTTTAAAATAAAAATCACCATGCAGATGGCAAAATAAATGCAGAAAGGAAGAGCCAACTGTGAATTCACATGCATACAGGCCAGCTCCTCAGCTCTTAGGAGCGAGCCCAGTTTATGCTAGCTGACAGCCTGATTCCATGAGGGTTCTTAAAATGATAATAAAGCTATTAAGGTGTTGGGTTTTTTTCCCCCTCCTATAGCCATTCTCGCCCCACACCCTGATCTGGCTCCTGTAGAGCTGAATAGACCCCTGGTAATCTCAGTGGGAGTAGCAACGGGTCCATGCACCCAACCGCGGCAGCTGAATTGTGCTGCAAGGAGCAGGGTAAGTTGGCAGTAACATATGTCTTCCCCTCCATATTTCTCCACAGCTTCATCACCATGGCAATGGAGGAGGAACATCGGCTGGAGGCAAGCCCGGGGTGATAGCGTAGAGCAGAGAACCTCGGGAACGCTGCGCGAGGGGGCGCAGAACCGGCCCAAATTCCCTCCTTCGCAGGGAATCCACCGGCCGGTTCCCAGCAGCCGGCTGCCAGGAATAGAACGAGCTCAACTACATGAAGCCCTGTCCCCAAGAGGATTCTTGAATCAGTTTTATCCCTGTTAATATTAATGGATGCCTGAGTACGGGTGCTACAGAACGAGCCATCCACAGTGCACTCCTCAGCCAGGGAGTAACAGCCAATATTGCCTTAGAGTGACTTGATGTTTCAGCAGAAATACAGGGACAAACAGACTGAAGTAAAATCACATGACTGGACCACATTATTTTAGATCATTTTTTAAATGATCTGATCAGGGCAGCATGTTGGCCCAGACAAGGAAGAAACCTGATCAAAGAAGGAACTCTGAGACTTGATAGAAAAAGCATACAGACTTCCAGCCCCCCTCCATAATTGCATCTAACAGCACAGCACCACTGGTGACAGGAGCGATGAAAAACTTTTTAGGAAAAAAAGCCTACTATAAGCAAGTAATAAATATATTTAGGCAATAAACATAGTCCAATCCTCAGTTTAGGTTAGGCAAGACTTGCATGATTAYAGGTCAGCATTAGAACACAAAAATCCTCATGTCACCAAGCCAAACAGCCGTTCAAATTTCACTCCTCCCACCACCTTCTGGGTTTTGCAGGAATTGTTTCTTGATGGTCAATCCTCTCTTCCATCTGTTGTATCATGACGGCCCTTTGTACACAAGAACAGAAGAACAGGTTTTGTTTCTGAGCTGATAGTGCAACGTGGCAGTTTTTGAGAGACTAGTATATAAAAAAATCTTCGAGTTTCAACAGCAGGTCCTACAGTCAAGGAGCACACTAAAATTAAAAAGGAGGCAGAAATCCTGAGGGTTTTTTGTATTTTCTACGCTAAGCAAGGAACAGGTGTTCGGCTATTTCGTAGCCAGGAGCATCATTCCAGTCAAAGATGCCTCTCGCTAGCGTCAAGGGTTTTCCARGAACACATTTGCACTCATTAGCAGTTATTGCTACAATGGTACAAGTCAGAACAAGCTTGGGGTGCTGGCACAAATACAGACTTGGTTGCTGTCCAAAAAAGCATATTAAGTTTGAATGAGGTGAAGGGTGCTATAGTGCAACAAAGCATCCTCTAGGTACTTTAGTTAATCATAAAAAAAGGTAGAGAAAAAGGGAAACAAAAGTAATAGTGTGTTGGCTTGCAGATTCAAATATCATCATTAAAGATATTTTGCCAGGCCTGATGCTCACAGTCGCACATTAGACTTGCCTATTCAAGCACTGGGACTATGCCTATATACCAGATTAAACTCAGGAAAATGCACCTAATTAACCTTTTGCACATATCTCCTTATTAAGTGCTTAGACTTGCAGCCCTTTTGCTCAGAAAGCACTCTCCCAGTTGTGAACTCTAGACCGTTTGAAATTCTGGATGTGCATTTTCACCGATTTTGACATTTATTCAATAACACAATATCTAGCATCCAGCTAGCACATCACATTTTCATATCCTTCATAGATAGAAATCAATTCTTAATGAGTATCTGAAGACATTGGCTTACATCACTTCTAAGACACAGCATGTTATATTAACTAGGTTCTAGCTAATTTTATTTAGGCATTAACCCACTGCATTATCATACCTGATCCATGACAGTAATTGCTCTCTATTTAACAGCTACTGACTGGACACCCTCAGCTCTGCGTCTCCTCCTCAGCAGGCTTATGGGAGAGCCTGTGGTCCTCTGGGACACCAAAACCAAATCCTCTTTTCCTGTCAAGAGGTAGCTTTAGTCCACATCTGCCAACTAGAAGCTGAGCCAGGAACTACAGCATAAAGTGAAATTATCAGAAGCAACTGGATTTTCTGGAACAATTTCCGAAGAAGTTGCAAAGTCTGTTTTGGACAACTGAATGAACCACTTCCACACAAGCTACTGGTTAAAAGCATTCACTMTGCATTATCTTGCAGCAGATGCTCCTGTTTTTCAGTCTACCTCCTGCCTCTGGATTTTACCACCGTGACAGAAACAACCGCTTCATCATTCACTTTCTGCTTTATGGGAGATAGCTTGTTTTTTTCCATTCCTTCTGTGGCCTAGAAATCCCAAATCCTGACAGCAGGAAACAGGCAAATTTGTCCTCAAAGACTGTGTCCAAACAAGGACCTTCTCTGTCACTCCACTCGCTATTTCAATGACATATCTAAAGGTCTTGCGTGGTCCCCGCGAGAAGCTGAGAAGGGTGCAGCAAAATGTCTGYGCTCTTAACGTTTTTGATGACCTAAGTGGCATAGAATAGCACTAACTTCAAACAGTCCTAAAGATACATAGGGACCGTGAGGACAGGAAGAAGATAGCTCATTTGAAAACTCAATAGCTTCCTGCAAGGAGCTGTGATGTGGGAAGCAAAGCAGGACTTCCGACGGCACGGCTTGACAACGCACTAAATCTAGTTTCTGCTGCATGATCAAAAATGCCATAGCCACATGAAGCAAAACGCTGATCGGGTATAAACTCTGCTGGTTCAAATTTGTTCAAAACATTTCATCATGTTAACTTTGTACCGCCAGGCTTTATGCCAGATCAAATATCACCTGTCTGCACCTCTCTAACTTTATGCCAGATCAAGTATTCTCTGCTCTCCTGCAACAAGAAAGCTGAAATAAAACTGCAAAACCCGTGTGGATTCTGCATCTGTGCCCAACGGGCCAGCAGCCACATTCCCATTTCTGACCTACATCAGTTTAATACCTCTGGGTGCATGGATCTGGTGTTGTAGAACCACGACCTGAAGACCTAACTACAAAACTATCTTCTCCAGGAAAAAAGCCTGTTTGAGAAGTTTCCACTTCGACAGGCACTGGCTTCCTGTTCCCATCCCTACACCTTAGTTTATCTCCTGTCTGGTTGTGCTGATGCAACTGGTTGTGGTGCTATGTGGTAAACTGGGTCAGGGAAGCATTTTTTGGACAGATGTTGTTTTACTTTTGGATCGTTTTTTTGTCTCTACAAACAGCCACCTCAGCACAACTGAGGGGGGCAATGAACCGTGCGGTACAGTGCCACGAGCAAGTGGCCAAAGGTGGGGGCAAAACTTCTTAAATTGTCTCTGCTGCTGGGGAAAACGTTCCTGTAACTGCACCCGGAGCAGCTGCCAAGCTCCTGAGTAAGCTATCAGCATAGCATTTGCATTTGAATTGAGAGAAAAATCCCCAAGGAGCATGTTTAGGCAGGTGGCTAGTCTGGAGTTGGTCAGAGGTGGGATGGAAGGAGGGCTTTCTTCACAAAAATTGGGTAAACAGTTCCCCAGGCTGCTGCACACTACAAGGATTTTAGGTTGTTTCCAAAGCTTTTTCCTGTGTATCCGAACATTTGCCTTAAGCTTTAATAAATAAATCTTCCCTTGGCTTTGCTGTGAAACTGTCTAGGGTCACAGATCAGACTCCTCTCTGCATGGGGAAAGGCTCCTTCTTTCTCTTCAAGCTAAGCAATTACTGCTCCTGCCTCCCTTAACATCAGAGGAGGGATCCAGCTACATCAACTAATAGGAAGCCACTTTTAGTTACCATCGGGAAGTGCATCCTATGTAGCTTGCAGCCATCGATCTTGGTCTACAAGGGGGAATTTTCCCCATTGGAGCTGGTGGAAAATGAAGGGAAGCAGGCTGCAGAGACCCGACCTCCTGAGTCGACTCCAGTCTGGTGGTAAATACGCACGGTATTCCAGCACGTTACCTGCTGCCGGCCAAGTCTGGGTAATGCAGCGTCTGATATTGTCTGCTGCTGAATTTTTAATTGCTTACCTATTTCAGGGAGAAAAGCAAGAGGAGAGGAAGGGGGAGATGAGGGTGGCAGCAGGATTACCACATACAGTCATTAGAATCACAAACCACAGAGCACTAAATGAATCATTAGGCATCACAACAGATCCACACATGCTTTACTTTCCTGCGCAAATGCCCAGTGATTGTTTCAAGATACCAAGCACATTTCCAATGTTACTGCTGCAGCTCCTTCCAAAAAAAAAAAAAAAAAAAAA
>NW_028185428.1:1618539-1661746 GCF_003343005.1 Rhea americana | reverse complement strand
AGACGAAGCTCTGCAGAAGAAACAGATCTGTTTATAGAACATGCTTTTCTTTCACCAGACCAAATATATTTAGTCCTCTTAAATACGTACATTAAAAACCTGATCACTGGAAAATCAGAAAAAAAATGAAATACCTAATGAGGAATTATGCAACTAAGAACAAACTCAATGAYAGCATATATCTTAAAATACTTTATTCATGATCTTTCAAGGCTAATCTGAGAGCAACTTTTTAAAAATTCTAATATTGAAGACCAAACTAAATCGTTTCACAAGAGAGAGAGGAATAAAAAATGGAAAGGGAAGCAATTTTAAAATAATAAATCAACATTCAATCCACAGCATTTGCAACATGTTGCTTTAGCCTGCAATGTCTAACTAACAAATAAAGTAGTATTAACATGTTGGAGGGGGGTTGTTTTGTTTTTTTTTAAACCAAAAAATGAAAGAGAAATAAATCATACTTTTTCAAATTCTATTGTTCTTATTACTCAAATAGCTATTTCCACAGTCATATGCTTGCAACAGGACCTGGCAGCTGTTTTAATAAGTTATCTAAGTATTACAAAACTGCTTTACAACAGCAGAAAAAACCGCTCCATTCAGCCCTCCTAAACTGACCTCCTTCTGGCTTGCATTCTGAATTAGCCCCTCTGGAACAGCCCTCCCCATATCACAAGGCTTCTGAGATCACGTCAATTGAATCAAAACCCCAGGAAAATCACAATAGAATTAAAAAATACCGAGAAAAAAAGCCAACCAGCAGTTTTTCCGTATGTATAAATAAAAGCAGGATCAGGCCATAAATACAATACCATAATCTCTCAACCTTTACTCAGGTGTAGGGGTACAGACTGTGACTTCATGTACATTTGCATGGTACTTAACAGACTGAAGGAAACAAGTAATGATAATTAGACAAGTAACAGTTGCTTCCGCTTATCCAACTCCTTTGGATAAAGGTTGCAGAATCGGACTTGAGATTATATATCATAATCATATCTTTAAATAATCTTTCAGTTTATTGTAATCTAACAGCGAGGACGTGTGCAACACTCATCGGCACAGAGCCCCGAGTACCCAGGTAAGCCAGCAATAATCACTGCAGCTCTATCAGCTCAGATAATACGTCTTATCTATCAGCTGTCCCTGCAGTTTATACGAGCTGCTTATCTCAAAGAGCTATTAGATCTGAACTTTAGTTCACTCTTTTGTTTGATCTTGTTTTCCTCCGCGTCCATTTGAAGCTCCGCATATTGTGCTTTTAATTTCACAGCGAAACGCATCAGGGCCTTTAATTTCATTTCTGCTACTGATGCAATATGGTCTTAGCAACAATGAGAACAGTGAGCAAGTCATGAAAATAACAAACCATGCTAGGTCTGGAGGCTATGAAATCAGTTCAAACATACTGCGGGGAGCTGTACTGCCTGCACTGAGACACATGGCTTTCCATGGGCACCAGCCCATTTATGAGTCATGAAACATAATGGAGTATTGTTGAAAGCTTTGGGACCATGAGAAATTATCTACTGCCCGGCATGGGGAATGGTATAAACTGGCAAGGAACTGGAGTTACATTCTTTTACAGAAATGAAATCAGACAGCCTTGGCCTGTTTTCCAGTATACAAAACCACAAATCATAGGGACAACTCCTTAATTAGTCCTGAATATTTTTTTTTTGATTTTTTTTTGATTTTTTTTTTAAAAAAGAGTTGCCACTGCACTAACTGGTCAGGGAAGCCACCTTTTTCTCTGCCCCAGCAGAGCGGACATGAAGACAAAAAGCATATGTGTGCATGTGTGTGTGTGGGGGGGGGGGGAATGAATGAGCCTCACATCTCAGCATGAACCACAAAARCAAATGCACCTTTCTCTCACCTGCATCACATCAGTCTCTCATGCTGAGAATTTGATACACATGGGCAAGTAGAACAAAAAAGTGTTTGCTTAATGTTATGGTCTAAYAACAACGTGGTGGCATACACGTGCATATCTATACAGAAGAGCTGTCGGCATGGGAGCCAGCATGGTCTGTAGGGAAAAGCACTAGGCTGCACGTCACTCCTCATGCAAACTCCACCATCCTCCTAGCTCCTGTGYCTTTAGAGTAAAAAGGTGAAATTCTCCTACCACTTAGGAAGCAAAAATATTTTTAAATAAATGCAGAAGTTCCCAGGAAATGGCACAATCCTGGAACAGAGAGCTTAGAGGATAAATACAATTTTGTRGGGGAGAGGGAATGGGGGAAGATTGCAGATAAAGAAAATGGAGCCAGCCTCTTCTCAGTGGTGTCTAGTGGGCRCAAACTGAAACACAAGAATCTCTATTCAAATAGAAGAAATKACTATTTTTACTGTGAGGGTGGTCAAATGCTGGACTAGGTTGCCCAGAGAGGTTGTGGAGTCTCCTTCCTTGGAGAGATTCAAAACTTGACCATACACAACCCTGAACAATCTGCTCTAGATCATCCTGCTCTGACAGGGGGCTTGGATGGTCTTTGGAGGCCCTTGACAACACTGGTGATGCTGTGATCCTCTGGGATATTTCTTGCCGTAGTTCAGCTAGAGGTTCAGCTCCCCTAGGAAACTTCATGCTAGAACTGGAAATCACCCCTGAACAGGGCCACCCATCACACTGATAGACCTGCAGAAGTCAGTTGTGCCCAAGGAAGCACATAAGGGAGAATATAAATTAAGACATCTAAACCACAAGTCYTGCTAATCAAAAGAAATGCAGGGGGTCCTGGAGAGCTAATGGAAGAGTTAACAATGTTCATGTAAATGTTCATTTGAATACTTATATAGATTTGTTCCTTCCACACTCACACCTCTTTGGTATTAGTTTGCCATGAGCTTTGGAAAGATCAGATTCTACTGGCACAAACGCTCATGGAAAGCAAAGTTTACATTTGTGTTTGTTTTGGAAATGCTTACACACTCATCCAGTCAGGGAGACAATAACAAYATTATGTATATTCTCCAACCAATTTCAGTTAACCAATATAATCTAGATATCAAGTTTTTAATTATACGTTCACTCAGCCCAGAAAGGCAGGGAGAAGAGGAGAAGGGGGGAAGAAAAAAACATGTATTAACAAATCACTAGCTAATAAGGAATTAAAATGCCTTAGAGGAAAATATAGTCTGTGTACCAGTGATAGGTGAGCAAAAAAGGACAAGACCAAATGCGTATTCACTAGGAATCATTCGATGTCTGTTGGGTAGCAGTTACATTACATAAACACACAACCAATAACAAATCAAGAGCTCATATCCCTCCCTGTACCATGTATTATCTGACACRGGACCTGGAGGTGCTACTTTCTTCCTTGCCGAAAGGAATCTTAAAATCACCAAAGCATATATGCTACCTGAAGCATGTAATTAGAATTGACATTTTTTTCCAAGAGTCATCAAGACATTAGTGGCCCTTAGAGACCTGAAGATGGCTTTGAATTTGCAGGCCCCCCACCCCCCCCAAGCTGTGCAAGCATTATTGTCTGCTAGATCTCCAGATAAAGAACCTGGCTTGCAAAGGCAGTGAGTAGTTACAACAACTCTAGAAGCTGAGGGCAAACAGTATGTCTGAAAGTGTGCCTCCGTATTCATACCACAGAATATAAGCAGATGATTCTCACTTCTGGCACCCAGGTTTGAAAAAGATAGTGTTGAACTACTGTTTCAGCAGGACATTGTTATTCCAGAAAAAAAAAAAAACTCTATCTTCCTCTAGAAATAGGAAGAAAACAACCACTGGCCACACACCAGTTAGGAATTGAGTCCGTCTCTTGAATACCGAACTCGGTCCCTGGGCAAGCTGGTTCAGCCAGCCCTATTTTACAGGGTGAACTGAAAAATGAGATAGCACACGGCAGCCAGAAGAGTATTGGGAAAGTATGCCTAAGTCAGTGAGTGAGAGGCATTCGGAGGTCATGGTGCCCAGGCAGGTGGGGAGAATCTAGCACAAGACCCAAGAACAATAAAGAAGGATGGAAGAGAAATCCCATGAAAGGCTTCAGCTTAAGGCAGAGGCACCGACATTTCATCCAAAACAACAACAAAAAAAGGAAACCTGTTTGGAAAGATGCATACAATCTTTGAGAACTTGCCTATTACTGGAAACCGTATGGCTTTGATCCTAACTGTGGAAACCGCTGAAGACACATTTACAGTGCAATCCAGAGCGTGGACACTACTCTTTCAGACAACCCCAAGGTAGTTTTATTGATACCTGATTTGGTCAGTATAAGAGTACGGCTGACAGCCGTGAAGTTTCAGCACAGGCTCAGTACGCTTGCCTAGGACACTGGGAATATACTTGGCAACTAAGCATCTGCCACGGCAGTTACACTGCTATTAGTATGGTACATGAGGTGAAGCAATCACACCTTCAGCTGGAGTGCAGACATACGCTGTGAGACAGAATAAATGCTGGAGACCCAGAAATCTATGGCAACTATGAAAGACAAAAAAAAAAGAAAAAAAGAGAGTAAGCGAGCATTTCAGGAGGCCTTAGGCAAACTTTTTGGACTAGTGAGTGTCTGAGTTTCACTCCAAGGATGAGATACCTTCCCTTTTATTCGAAACCATCACTACATAAAATTCTACGTACACATAAAATGCATACATGCTCCCCATACACAGAGCTAATGAGAACTCAGAACTCTTGCGCACTTCTGTTGTTCCTGGATAACCAAAATGTCACCTTCAAGCCTACTTTTGTATTGCAGCTCCACCTCACATTCTCTAAGCTGCAGCTGGTCCATAAAAAATAAAATWAAATTAAAAACCTCAGTGTTTGCAACAATTGCATTTACCTTAATGTCTTCCAGGTTCTTGGCTGGGATGATGCATCCCTACAATGAAGCAAAAGAAAACGTCCTCTTTCAGACAAGCTAGACTTCTGTTTTCCATAAWGCTTTTCCAAGTCTTGATCATGTGGTCATAGCGAGTTCAGTCTCTCTGACTTTACCTTCTCAGATCCAACAAGCAATTGAAAAGCTCAGATTRAATCAGTTTAAAAACCATGTCAACACCAACCATCTTTGGATAAGGACTGAGACACAAGAACCAGGAAGGATTTGGTCTCCAACCTACCAAGYAGGGCTGCAGAAAAAAAATCTGAAGTCCTGGAACTTTGAGAGTTTGAAGGAGTGGTGAGCATTGGCCAAGGTAAGCAGTGAAGGTGAAAGTGGAACTTCAAAACAAATATTTTCCCACATTCCTAAAAGGCCTTTAGTTTTTTTTTTTTTTTTCTTTTTTAAGAGCATTTGTAATAAAAACCAAAACAGGTTTTCAAAACTTCAGAAGGCAAGGGCACAAATAATTTCCAGCATAGTCAAAAGAGATGTATCATTGCCTAAATTATAGGGCAAATATATTAGTTTAATGACAGTAGTTAAGAAATAAAGCATGAAATCAGGGAGATTTTTTTTTTCCTAGGGGCATACACTTTACAGTTCCCCCCTCTTCCTTTTACTGTCTGCCTTCCTTTCCCCTAGCTATTTTGCGCTAGTGATTATTCTGGAACAAAATCTCACCTCACTGAATTACAGCACTTTTGTAAGTTATGCAACATAGGAAGTAATAGCTCAGTAATTGTCAATATTCAGCCCATCTTGTGGGAAACCAAAGAAAATTATAAAAGCAAGAGGTAATTTATGAAAAGAATGTTCGTTGCATCAGCCAGTCCATCTGTGAAGCTTTGTTCATTATGTAGATTATACCACTGACATATGGAAGAGACATTTCAGTACTGTAGCACAGATGAAAGGAGTTAGAAGTGTTTTATTTTTCAACTAGAAAAATCATATGGAGCGCCTCACAAGTTTACAGAGACTCCTAATATGTTTTGCCTTTGTCCTTTTGTATACATTTTTTTCCAAACTGTAGACTAATTAGAGTGATAAAACAGCTCATAAGATGTGACTCACATAGGCCTTCAGAGAAGAATGCAGTCCTGCCCTCAGACATGGAAACAGCCTATCGCACAGCAGGCAATAACTTCAAGGCTGGGGATCATTCCCATGAATTCTTAGATACCAAGCTTAATTGCAAGGTCAGGATAGGTAATTCTATTTTTAGATCCATTTTCTATCCACATGTCCAGCTACTGCCTTTGTAGTCAGAAATTGCAAACACAAAYGGCTAGCATCCTCCACCACCACCACCCCCTCCCCAGCACATATAGTATTAAGGACAAGAATCACCTCCTGGTGTTAAGAAAATTCTGGACCTGGGTGTGGCTACCCAATGCCTTCTACATGGCATTTGCCCAGAGATATCACACAGACAAGATGCAACTCATTCAAGTTCTTAAAAGAATACAAATTAGACGTATTGACGTGCATATAATTAAGATAGAGCAACCCAGTCTTGTCGAAATGAAGATCGAAACAGGCTAACAGCTTAATGAGCAATGAAACCTAAATACAAGCATTAACAGCAGTGCTAAGGAAGTCTCAAGCTGGCTTATCCAAACCATGCTCCTGTACATCATGGTGAGATGAGTCTTCTTGTATGTTAGGCCACCTCTAGTTTTAAGACCATGCTGGGCCACCCAGTGCTGAACTTTGTGGTGGTTCACCATCAGGAGGGCAGCGCACAGAGTACCTCAGACCTTGGACCTAATCTTTTGTTAGCATTCAGCTTCCCACCTTTGGCTGCTACTTCTGCACTAGTATTGCAGCCCGCTCATTTACATGTGATGCACCAAGTACTTGCACCTGCTGATTGCTTCTATTGATCATAAACCCCTAGGGAAGCCTCTCTGTGTATGATTGAAAGGAAAGCAAAAGCATGTGATTTCACTGGGGAGCAAAAGATGAAGAAAATAGACAAGAAATTGAGGTAAACTAATACATTAAGAAACAATCATGCCAAATTGCAAACAATATTCCAAACCCCTTTGCTATACCCATCAGATGAAAGTTTAATGTCATTCTCCCTTGACTCCCATCCCAGCTGTTGAACCACCCACTTGCTGTCCTTATGTTCCGACTATGATATGCAGAGCAGATGCCAATGGTCCCACATCAAAGACTTCAACCTATGCAGAGCCTGAGTGTTCCCTCTTCAGCTGTCACGGGGATAGTTTGTTGGGAGACAAACTATAAATTTCTTTTCTGAAATGCTGTATTTCACCCAGCTTCTGAAAGAGCTTCTATCACCCCGTCAGGAAGAAGCAGCTAGGCTAGACGACAAACCCACACTTCTCTCTGCAAATGTTTCTACCTAACTAGTGAGAAATGAGGAATGCCTGACTGTATGCAAAATCAAATTCCTCTAGGGATCAAGTATGCTTAGATCTAGCTGTGAGAGTATCTAATAATATGCAAGTATTAGAAACTATTTACAGGCTTAACCCAGCTGCAATAAAGTCAAGGGTTTAACTCCCCCTGTCTTCAAGGGGAAAGAGATCTGAGCCTCTGCATATACCTACGGCACAGCTCACTGCTGGACTGGCTCATTTCCCTGAGACAAGTCTAGTACCTGCAGCTTGCATGGGATATAGCCCTTGACTATACCTATATCTTCTTACAGAAAAATTMTGACACCACTTTGCATGTGCATTCCCCTCCTTTAAAGGCCTATATTTGAAATAAAGGTATAAAATATATAACTAGCTACACATATCCACCTCAGGACGGGCAGAAGGGCTGAAAATCATTAATCTTTTTCATGAACCAACACAAATGATGGAGGTTCTATCTCAAAATTAACTGAGTGGAGTAGTCATACTAAAAAGCCCTGGGAGCTCCAGCTTTCTCTAGAGAAGAATAAACTGGAAATAACACTACAGCAATGTACTCTGAAAAAGATGCAATTAAGATGCCTTTGCATCTTTATCACATGCTTACCAGCACAAGTTCTTTCTCTATAAGCCTGGATTTAATTCAGCATTCAGAGTCCAGGAATGGAATCCAGAACTCCCAAGTCTTGCCAGCCATTTGTTACATTTGTTCAAACATTTCGGACAAGCCACTTCATTCACATTTTTTTCCAAGCAGGTTATCTGAAATAGGGCCTGATYCAATCCCCCAAAAGGCAAATGTGAAATTTCCAATACACTTCTATGGTGCCCATAGTCTCACACTCATAGGCCTCTATATCTATATTTAGGCATTTACATATAGTAGCTTGGGCTTCAGAGATTACCAAGTGCCCACAGCTGCCACTGATCTTGGAAGAAGGCGGGGGGACAGACAACAAATCTGTGGTTCAAAACATTTCTCAGTAGCAGACTGTTGGAGGCCAGGAAGGTATAGCAAGGGAAGTACCATTGTTTTCTTGCTGTGTTATACATTTCTCCTCACACAGCTGCTGTGACCTAACAACCAACGCAAGCCAGAGGACTACTTGCACTTTTGATATGATTCAGTGCAGTTCTTCCGCTGTTCTTTCCCACCAATTCAGGTTCTAACAATTGCAAGTCATTGCAGAAGTTCTGCAAAATGCTAAAAACATACGGCATATTATAATATCTTCCTAGTTATATTCAGAGTACACATGGGAAGTGCCATCATTCTCATTGTAGAGGGCTAAATAACTTCAGAGAAACTRAGCAAGTTCTCAGAAAACTCATTCTCTGAAGACCAGCCATCCCAGTCTTATCCAGTTAGACTGGTATTCTGCACAATGTCCCAGTTTTAACACAGGTGCAGAAGTCCATTGAGTTGGTACATCACAAAAGTCAAAGCACATCATAAGCTCCAGGACCTTACACAGGCTCAGTTAAGGGGGGAAAAGTGATGGGCATGCAGCTAGCATTCCTCCATTGCCACCAGAACAGTCAAAGCAGAAGACCAATAGGCACAGATGCGTATGGAAAAAGACAAGGCTCAAACTTTACTTGATTTCTCCTATTCCTCAAGGCAGAGTTTATGCAGCTTCTTGGCACATGTCTTTCCAATTATGGCTGAGAATTACACTATAAAACCTCTAAATTATTGAAACATAGCTTACCTTACTTTCCACATGAGATACCTGCTTCATACTGGGGTCTCARGGGTGGAATATGCCTGCCTACAAAAAAAAAAAAAAATGTAATAGTAAGAAACACAGACTCTATCGTCTTCCCTTGAAGTTTTCATTTGTGTTCATCATGATTTTCAAGTTTAGATTCATATCTCTTCCTCATCTCAAACTTCTGCCTAACTCCAGCAGCAAGAGTCCTGAATGTCTGCCAGGTATTCCTCAACAACTCGTTATACATTTTAACTACCACGAATCGCTCCTTGGATTCCCATGCCTTGTTTGTAGAACTATATTGTCCTATGTATAATACAGTTCTATACAAACTCCTATCTACACATCAAGTTAAATCTGCCTTCAGGAGGACACTAGACATGAAGAATTCTATTCCCAGTTGAATAACATAACAATTTTTACTTGTGCCATTTTGGCAGAAAGAGGAAGACCAAAAAAATCTTATTAGAAAGAAGATAGCAACATGTTCCTTTCTAAAAGGAAATTTGAGAGTTGACTCAAGAGTTARTGGCTCTCTCTACTCCATGTCATTTCCACTGCCACTGCGCTCACAACAGCTGAAACACAGCAGCCACAGGGCTATGGCATAACTCCTGGAGAGCCCTGAAAAATCTGAGGCATCTACTACCTGAGTCTACTGGAGACTGATAGGGCATGATGCTTCAGTCAACCACRTGAAGCAGCAGGAGGTCAACTGCCCCTCAGCTGGTTCACAACACAACTGAGCTATCCCATCATCTGCTAGCAGGGGCAAAGGCTGCAGTTCTGTTCTATGGCTTGGGAGAAGAGGAAGATACCATGGGGAAGAGAGGCAAATCTCATCACCTGCTCATCTGGAACATGACCTCTGGGTAACAGTGAGAAGACTGCAACAACTTCACCTTGTCTCATATAACTCTGCCTCACCACAGGAATGAGCAGCAAGGAATTGCCTTTTGCCTTTTCCATCAGCCTTGTGATAGGCAGATTAGATTTCACACTGACCTAGTTCTACCATGGCAGGAAAAAGATTCATGAATGAAACCATGATTGATGTTTTCCCTTATACAAGAACTTTGACTGTGAGTTGATCTAGCCTTTAATTAAGCATACCTTAGACATTAGGCCAAGGTGACCRCTTGACTTTTCCATTTACAAATGAATGATCCTCTGCATCAAACTCATTTAGCTTTTCTTATGCATTACTCCCTTTCCCCCAAAACAGGCAAGGGAAAAGAAAAAAAGACAATAACATAAACAAGATCCTTTGGGGGGGAGGGGGGGAAAGGAAGTAGCAGCTCAAGGGCCAAGTGAAATTCTGGACTTGTAAAAAGTACTCAGGCAACAGTTCAAGTGAAAGGCTCAGTCTTTAGAAGAACTAAACAAAGGAGGACAGGACCTTGTCCCACATTAGTCTTCAGAGGACAATGAGAACATGCAGAACTATGGTCCCAAATCATTCAACATCAAGAGGTGTGAAGAGTGGCTTCCTCCAAGAAATTTGGGAGTGCTCTCCAAGAGCCAACTGCCAAGCTGAAGGAGAGGGGAGGAGTAAGGTAACCTAGATACAGACCAGTGAACATCAGCTTATTTTTAAGCCTGTTCTGCAACAACCAAAAGCAGAAACGCAACAGCAGGAATGGGTAGCTTTGAGGCTTATGTCACTTGGCCATGATTGCTTCCAGTCTGTTTTTTCATTACCTAAAACAAGCTACAAGATATTCTTCTTTAAGAAAACAGCTGAGATCAAATCTGACATAATCAGCACTACCCAACAAACCTGACCCAAGCACAACTATTTTTCAGTGTATAAAGAAGGAAGAGGTTTATTGCTCCACTCCACAAAAACCCCACTGGCTCTGGCTGATAAATGTTCAAAAACTTGAGCTGTGCAAGGTAGAGAAGGGCTGTATACAGCCACATCTTAAATTCTCATTTGCTGGTAACATGCATGCTCAAAATACTGACATTAATTTCYATGTGAATTTTCTCCCACAAGAGAATTATCTGTTTCTGTAAGTCATGTTCATTTTCCATCTTCAAGTTCCAGATTGTGCAAATTCTACACTACACCTCCTTTTATAAACTGGAAAGGAGCAGAATACTAGCAAAAGAGACATTGATTTCCTCGTCTGCTTCTTGCAATCTCATCAATTGCTGCTGATGTAAAGCTCTTACRAATGATTTAATTGATGCTTTTTGCTAAGTGTTTTATGAAAACAAATCAAGATAGACCTATAAAGTGTGTACAAGCAGACAACAGGACAATTAGTGCTAAAGGGCCAGCTGCAGACAAGCACTAGAGAATACTAGACAAAGCCTGAAGTACCCGTCATCTCAATCCTTTCTGCACTCCTCCACCTCCCCACTAACCCCTTCGGCAGGCCAAGGTCTCTGTGGCCATTCCAGAGGGCACATCAAAGGAAAGACTCAGTCTGAAGGATTAGGTGTCCTGCAGCATAGGAGATGCTGGATCCCAATGCACCATTAACTCTTAGGACCTTCACCTGTACCAACATTTCCCACCATGACCACCTTCGGCATCAGCCAGTTTTCTTCACCAGACATATGGAGGGTGAGGTTGTTCCTTGCAGGGGTTCTAATACAAATCAGAGGTGAAGCAGGGTGAAGAACACCTTTTTCCCCACTCTGACAGACATCCAGCCCACTGACTTGCTGCCCCTCATGAAAAGGGGCACAGAATATCAGTTGAGAGTGAAGACTTTCTTAGGGGAAGCATATTATTTGTGAGCAGAGGGTCTCCCACAAGGCAAGTRGAAAGGCATCACTGGCCTCTTCCATCATAGCAGTATGCTGCAGCACAAGATGACTGCAGTGTCCTGAGAAGATTTAGATCCAACTCTACATTGGTGTCACTGATGTCAGAACTGGACCAGGGTGCACAAATAAATATGAAGTATTTTGCTGCTGTGTCACAACRGAAGCAGGCCCTTTTCCATATTTATGCCTGCGAAGTGTTGCCCTACAGGATCAGAGAAGACTTCTGTACAATCCAAGTACCAGTGACAAACCTCTTAATTGCACTCAAATATATTCTTAGGAATACTTCCAAGAAGTCAACGCAACTTCCTCCTTGTTAAAACTAAAATAAAATGCAAAAAGCATCTGATGSGCTGGGAATGAAGAAAAAAGTGCAGAGTGTTGATCTGCTCAACAGCTGGAAAAATGACTACTGGTACAAATAAAATATAAAAGAGACCTGTCAACATTTTAAAGACTGCATGGCTGGAAAAAAAGCAACTTTTTGTTACTTTTTTTGTTACTGTTAGGGATTTACAGCTGCTAGAGAATCAGATTTTCATTTTTTTAAAAAAATCTCCTGTTTAATGCCACTAACAGGCTGAAAAATTAACCTCTTAATTTAGCATTTGTAGATACTAACTGGAAAGGCAACAGACCTATAAAGGAGATGTGAKAGCTACTACAATGATTTTATACATTTCAAAATCAGATGTTTGGGGGTGGGGGGCAAGGAGGAATTTGTTGTCTTTTTTTTTTTTTAAAGAGAAAATCATTCTTTTTATTGACCCTGGACTGTCTTTTGCTGCCACCTAACAAAAGGGAAGAGCAGGCTACAAGATAAAGCATAGGAGACCTGGAAACTGAGTTAATGTTACTGCTTCAACACCTGAACAAGTATGTCAGACAAAGCACTTGGAATAGGAGATACATCTAAGTGTCCTGCCTTGTCCCTTACGTTGACTTGGCTTTTCTAGATGCCCAACTTCCTTTTCCAGCTGAAGTCAAGTTTCCTGAACCTCAAAAAAAAAAACAGTTCAGATACTGCAGGTCAAGTATTTGAAAGGAGAGTCCTTGAAACCAGAAGCCACTTTCAGAAAAAGGGACTTCTTTCTCTGCAGACTTTCACAGTAGCATATAAAACTTCTAGCATGCCTGTTTTTAGCATTTTAAGTTACCTYAAGCAAAGCAAAAGGCCAGTTCTAGTAAGTTACCAGAATTTCTTTTAAACCTTAGTGCCAGCAATCAGAACAAACTAAGAATGATTTCTATTCACAGCACAACTCAACTTTTTTTCAAATCAGTCTAGCAAGCTTCTCACTTTGATCACCACTACGTATAGTTTTAGCCTCTTGGTTTAGAAATGATGAGCAGCTTATTTATTCTCTTCACCTAGAAGTCTATAATAATAATAATAATAATAGTTACAGATATAGGCCAGTGATGTTGAAATCTCACTTTCTTCATTTTTCAAGTAARTCTAAGAAGAATTACTATCAACAAGGACATTTCCTTTCTCAAATATCTCCTCCTGCAATTGAGCCTTATCTACTACTTCTGCTGGCCAACATTTCACTTTGGTCAGAGAATCTCAAAAAGAGCAGTAAAAAAAACATTAGCTTTGGTTCTATTCTGTATTACTCATGCATGATTTGTCTTGATGATAATCATGGTAAACCAAAAAGCAAGGCAGACAATATTTATAAATGCCAGTTCCATAAACTTTGTGGTGTCCAAAAGTCATTTGCTTCTCTTATAAATTGAGCAAGCTTACTCTGGATGCCACATCACAAAACAATGAATGAACAAATAAAGATGGAAGACCGATACCAACTTTCCATGGCTCATTTCCTGATTCTAGCCTCAGTTAGTGTTGTTTTGTTTTTGATCCTCATAAGTTCAAAAGTACATGTTTACGTCCAAGTCATCACAGCTGACTCAATAATTCAATAGGACAAAATGTCTGAAAGAAAGTGGTTAGACTATCTGTTGAGGTTGCAGAGTTTTGTTATCAATTTATGTCACGCCATAAAGCAGAAAGTAATCTTTAATATTAAAGGAAAATACATGCATGAAAGAAAACATAAGCAGCCAAGAGCACTGAGATTCTGGATAACAATTTACAGCAGCAAGTACTCTTGAACTGTTTAACTTTTACATGGTTTCAGAGGAGGAGAAAGTCTAACTGCAGCAAGCAGACTTTAACCCTGGAAAGAAAAAAAAAAATCTTTTCAAAACCATAGGGCTCTTTCATCATTCCTCACCTGATTTTCAATTCTTTTCTACATGAATTATTAAAAGTTTCAGGGTTGCTTTCTCCACTCCCCTTCACTTGAACTTTGCAGGCTCTCTCATGGGCATAAATCTTCCAGTTTTGCTTGAAATACAAGTTGAGAGGTAAAAGTGACAAATGTCTTGTAATAGGCTCCTCTCCACAAGGTTATTAAGCTCCATGAGCTAGAACATGTACATGCAAGTTATCCTCCATTCCTGCTGAGATTTAAATGACCTRCAACTGAAGGCTGCATTAAACCCTAACACAGAACCAGGAAGGTTTCTAACTAGTACTACTAGTACTTGGCAACTAAACTTGAGTAGCCCCTCACAAAAATGGTAACTGGGATAGCAGCAATGAGTAATTATCTTTACATTGTCCTAGATGAGGGAAATAGGCTAAAATGCTCTCTGGATAGCTGCCATTGGCTGGTTGGTGTTGACAGCTTGATACCTCCAAGCCAAATTGGGGCAACCAGAGCTCAGAGTGCCTGCAGCTCCATGGCCCAGGGGATGGGACCCTTATAGGAAGGGCCTTGRAGCCATCTCTTGTTCATATCAGCGAGGTTGCGTCCAAGCAGAGCAAGCGAAATGCATGATGGCAGCAGTCCTTTCATCAGGTAACTTCAAGTACAGGTCCAAAGGCAGTAGTGGAGAGAGGCAAATTCACCCTGTTTCACAGCTCTGGAGACCAAAGAGATGAACTCCTTCAGTGAGAGCTTAGTCACCTCCTGGGGCATTTGCTTCTCCGATTACAGGGTGAGAACTCCATTTTCCCCTTTCAATAAAGTACCGCACTATGCTTGCATTGCACTGGCAACCTACGTGATGCAATCTGTATGCGTGCACACACGTGCTCCTCYAGTGCAGGAAGGAAAGAATGAAAACCCCTCCGTTTTAATTCTGAACAGATTTTCAAAAYGAGGAATGGGAAACTAGAGGGCAGGTGTGGGAGCTAGCAGAACAATTCAATGATTCATCAAGGGAAGAGGGGAAACACACACACAGGTGCCACAAGAAAGGAGTTTTCTCCAGTAAGAATAACTGGCCAAAAAACCCAAGTAAGGCAACATACATCACCCCCCACACACCCCAGGTTTAACCTGACCTTATTACCCTACTTTGGTGCAGTCAAACCATTTCCTGCCTCTCATCCTGAGATTTSTCTTTCACATTCTCCCTCTTTCCACAGGTTTGAATACTTCCCTGAGCCATAGAACTGCGAGTGTAAGCTGGACTCATCTCCAAGCTCAGTAGCTGCATCCGGTCTCAAAGATCCCCTCAGTAAATAACCAACAAGAGACTCCGCTTCCACTAGCGCTCCCAGTGGAGCCTCCCKGACTTGAGTGAGAGCCCAGTCCTTCCTCCCACCACAGCTGCCAACCCAGCTTTAACCTCCTGCAGATTCACCATGCAGATGCCTTCCTCCTTCACTGCATGGTTGTCAAAAAATGTATGACATTTTCTYGCTGAAATTATACTTCCAGCTTCAGAGCTTTCTAGAATTGATAAGAGACTGACAGCATCAAGCTCCTAATACTTTGTATTTTGTATACCACAACATACTATGGAAGCAGCAATAGCAACTGCAGCTACCAAAACTACTCTATCAATTCTTGATACATTACAGCCTAATCCAAAAGGAACACCACCTCAGGTCACACTCACCTCCTGTCTCGAGTAGAGTCACATTTTTACCATCAATTCCACTGTGTGGATATCTATCCATCTACTTGATGAACACTCTCTCCAACAGTACAAGTTATATCCATCTCTGAACAGCACACTCCATTTGACAGGAGTCTTTTTCCTTCTCAAGTGACCCTGAAGGTCAGATTCCTGTGGTTTACCCCTATTTGTGCATCTGTGCAAAAGCCAATAATCTAATAGAGGGAGAAAGCAATTACCAGAACATACAAGATGYGGTGGGAGGCAGGGGAGCAGATTTCAGAGTGTGGCCACCCTGGCAGCACCCACAGAAACTTCTATTAGGTGGAGATAGAAAAGTCAGCCAGGCCTTGTGTCATCTTTCATCAGTCCTGTTGGCTTTCCCTCTCTGTAAGCAAATGATGAATATGACCTTCTTTGTTTAAGTTCTTGCGATGAAGCACTGTTTGCATAAGGCTCTTTTTTATTTATTTTTTTCCTGTGGCTTGTTGACTTTTATAAGACATTCATAAATTTGTTCTGAGTGCCAGTGAGATGCCTAATGGTGTTAAAGGAAAGGTATTAAGGATAGTCAACTCATGTTAGAACAAGCCACTTGAAAGTAACTATTTGTCTGGATTTCATTTTGCTAACAAACAGCTTCTTTTCTACTTCCCCCCCACACATACAAGAGCTGATTTTATAAACAGAAGAATTTTCACATTAATATTAAAGTGTATGTCTTTGGTGTTTGGKTTTTTTTAATAGAAACTTTCCTATTGGGGACATTTGAATATGTATATTCTGCCTGCATGAAATCAGCTGCCTTTTCAGGAAAGCCTTGGCAGCTTAAGACCTCCAGGGTGAGCTCATGTTCTTCTGCACTCCCTTAGACCCATCTCAGCAATTTCTTTGCCCTGGCAATGGGTGCAGGCTAGACTTAGTGACTGCAGTGTCTTAGGATTAAGCCAGTAGCTACATGTTTCTCTCTGCTTTACCCAGAGGCATACTGGAGGCTTTTGGATTCCTTCAGGACTACAGTGACTGGCCATATATTTTGAAAACCACCACCTGGTCTCATTGCTCTCAGGTCACTTGACAGATAGACACGTAACACAATATTATACTTGTGTTGTCTTTGGTACTGAAGTCCCTCCCGTTGGGAACTATGGCCAATATTTGGGGCCTGCCACTCATATGTGGTTACCTTCTGATCCCCGTCAGCCCCAGGGCAGCAGAAAGACAGCTTTTGCATAAGAATATTCCAAGGCCACTTCTCAGCATCAACAGACACCAATAATAAGGACTTTTATCTGCCTCTGGCTTTGGATAGATCAAGCCTTTCCTTCCCAGAATAGCCTCTGCCTGCATTTCAGCCCTAAAGCCCCCCCCAAAAAAATCCATTGAGTTGCAGTAGTCAGAGTTCCTCCAAATAGCCACAGCTTGGATGGGCAAGCAGACAGCATAGTGCTTGAATGGCAAAAGAGGCAGGGACACRGGTACAAGAGGGGGCCAGAGGAAAGGAAGCCCTCATTAGAAAGGGAGTTCAGGGACTAGAAGGAGTGGGAGAGGAGGGAGAAGGAAGGCACGTGTAAGTGCTGAAAAATGGGAAGAGAAGAAAATTAAATGACAGAAGGACAAACAAAACTAATCTGAATGGAAACTAGGGATGCAAGAACAGTTGAAGCTAAAGAGAGTCAAAGATAAAATGAATGAAAAACTCATTTAAGRAAGACCTAGGAAACAAAGCAAGAGTTTTTTGCTTTTTGATAAAGTGACATCCCACTCCTACAAAAATCTGTACTCACAGAATTAAAGGTGGGATTAGAGATGAAAAGGGAAGCTTAATGCAGCTCGCATGAGCAAAGAGGGATACCAGGAAGTGAGTACCATCCTTTGATACTGTGGCTTACGGTACTATTGCTACACGAATATTTTTTTAAACCTGTGTAGGGGAAAAAAGGGAAGAACTGTCAGGGCATTTTCTTTCATTCATTTTGATGATGCTTTCATCAGTTGTAGTCATTACCACAGTCCAGAAAGTGCCACGAAAGAAATCTTGAACATCAAGTATAGTCTCAAACTCCTCAAAACTCAAGGTGAGTTTACCTTAGGAGGGACCCTCAGCTTTGGTCCAGTCAAGTAAGCTCACTCACATTTTTAGCTTAAAATGGCTCCTAAAAATATTCAGTAGCAGTTTCCCTTGGAGAATTTCCGCAGAGAGTGGGAACCCTCCTTCCCTTTCCAATATAGCCCTCCAAAGTGTCTCCATTGTTTTTTTCCCCATCAATATTTTGGGGTTTTCTGGACATGCACAAAGCTACACCCCAGTACTCTCCATTGTAACACGGGATTATGTCACAGACAGCACCCAGGCCTCCAGCACAGCAATGGAGGAGACATGGCAGATGGTCCAGGTCACCAAATAAGAGCCTCCACACACCACATAGCTCAGGTCCCTACCTGGTGGGAAGATGAAGAGTTACCTGCCACTATGCAGCTTGCTGCTTCTGCTGTTTTCCTCTCCCTCAGGCTTTTTTTTTTTTTTTTTTATGTGTATGTATATCATTCAACCAGGTTTTCTGGTCAATGTAAATGCTAATTTCCATGGTTTGAAACATTCTGTACCCCATTAGAATTAAATGGCAAACCAGCAGTTCTGATGATATCATGGTGAATGATTTATCCAGTGATACACTGCATTCCTGCGGTGTACTTAAGCAATAAGGCATGCTGAGGAGAACGTTTGAGAGTGATTAGCTTGCCGCTAGTGTGGGCTCCAGTCAAAGGTTAATAACCTTGAGCACCCAAGAAGTTCAATTAATACTTTGAAATGGACTCCCTAGAAGGCCTGACAGCTATTATTAAATAGAACATTAACACAAGGAACACTATTTCATGCATTTACAGGGCTTTATAAGCATGGATAGAGCACTTCTGACATACAAAGCACTAACCATGTGTATTAGCAAACACACAAAAAAAACTATTTGTAGACAGACAGGCCCCAACTGCATTATTGACCTAGATTTCACCACCACAACTTTGGACTGTATAAGACTAGAGTTTGGATGAAACCTCTCTGCTTTTACTACCCAGCTGATCTCTGACTTTTCCTTCTCTTCTGGATGATTTGCAAGATCAAAAGATTTTTAAGCTGCCTTCGTTTCTGATGCTACTGGGATATGAGCAACATTCAGTTTTCTACCATCTCCCCTACTTCAGCCTCCAGGATACCCAAAAGCCTGAGGTGACTAAAGTTAACAACATTTCCTGCTGACTCCTCCTGGAAAAGGCAGGGGCAGTGACTCTTCCTGAAGTCAACGTCACTGAAAACACAGGCATTACTAGTGACCAGAGGGACAGGTCTGTCCTCTCCACCACAAAGATTGTGCTACCTGGTCTCACTACTCTGCTGCATCCTTGTCACTGTGTTTGCAAGAGAAGAAACAGGCACCAGTGAGAACCAGTAACTAATTCAGCAAATGACTTATTCCAGTGCTCTGCAGAAGGGCTCTCCTATAAATCCATCAAAGCTACCAATCAACACTTCCAATTGATTTTAYCAAGTCAGATTCCTCCACCCTCTAGAAGCATCAGACTAGCACAGGAGAGCAGAGAGAAGCAGCCAGCTTGCACAAGCACCACAGCAAAGCCTCTTAAGCAATAGCACTAGCAGGAGGATCTGGAAAGAAAGCTCCTAGGCCCAAGATACGCACAGGCACCACCCGCTCCCTCAATCCACTTGAGGATGTGCAAACACACTGCTCTGCCTCTATCCACCCAAGCCTAACTTCTTCCACTGAAAATTGATTTAAGATCTTTTCTCTACAAGCTATCCTTCCATTTTTAGACCATTTAGAGACCTTACTCAGCCTACAAAATCCTCCTGGCTAAGACCAAGCCAGCTGTGATGCAACAAGGCAAGACCACGCTAAAACACRGCCAGGCCTAGATTTGATCTTCTGAGGCTCTGGGGCTGCCCTACCCCAGCTAGGGAAGTCCCTGCCAAAACAAACTGGATTAAGCTCAAATCAAATTACGAGACTTGGGCTGCAGGATCTTTTCTCAGTAAGGAGAGCTCCACAGGCTCTGCACAGCAATAAGAGAGGAGAGAAAGGAGGGAGACTGAAGCCATGAAGAGAAAGAACTGGACCCTGGGGAGAGGAGAACAAAGATAAGATGCAAAGTAAATACAAAGGTCCAAGCTCTTAGCTGYGACTTCAGAGAGAGGAAGAGTAGAGAGGAAAAAATAGTCATATTTTAAACTGATCAACCTTAGAACAGTCCCAAAGACGATAGCACAGGCAGCCAAGCTGCAAGGGAGGAAAAAAGTCTGGCCTGTCTTCATCTTTTAAATTAAAGATGAAGAAAGTGACAGGGAAAAAAAATTCCATCTTCAGATCCCAGGCCAAGTTTACTATGCTGTAAGTCTGACCTGTAAAGAGCTTTGATCTGGAAACTCCCCACAACATCAATTTTGTAAGAAACGGCATTGTAAAAACATGTTTACCTGCTCCCTGATCCACCAAAATGCAGACAGGCAAGCTAGCCGCTAAATATATATGCTCTTGCTAACTCGAGTGTGACTACTCACAATCAGAAATTAAGCATTTTCTTAAATAYTTACCTGGATTGCAGTTTTAGTGTTATGAGTGTCCTCTAGTTGCACATTTAATTGAAACAGTACCTGACTCCAGAAATGGTTGTGGATGCTATCCACAAAGTGATAAGAAACATGCAAGAAAACAAGCACAGGTAAATATAGAAACTAGAAAGGCTAATATATAAAATAAACTGTATTCCCATCTCTTTATAGACACATATAGTATATAAAAAGATGCTTTATAGCTCTGTCCTCATTGGCTAATATAAAAATAAGCCTGGTCTGGATATTCTGGCAACATAGCATGATTGCCATTTAATACATTTACTCATTGGTTTGGAAAGAGAATTCAAATTCTTGGCATATTAACACGGAAAAAAGCATCACAAAAAAGGTGCTTTCTCCAAACACTGAACAACCAAATTTATTCTGATAAGAAAAACTGATCTTCCTAGCACAAGTCCGTCTTTCTCCCTGCATCCTTCCTAGAGCAGGGGATCCCAAGAAGCAGCGTGGGATTCGTTCACAGAGCTTTTGGAAAAAAAAATCCCTCTGTAGGCTGCACACATTATTTGTGCAGAACTGAGCTACAAGCATATTTACTCAAAATTACTGCATTGCAGAGTAACTTTGTTACACAGCTCCCCGCATGATCAGCTTCCACTAAATAGCACTATGAACAAAACCAGGGAAACCCTCTTTTTTCAAAGTTCTGCCTAGAACACCTTTCTCTTTCCTGATCCCCTGCAGCAGAAATTAAATACAGGTTTTGCAAGATTTAGGGAAGGTCAGTTCTGTCCACTGCCAAGCACAACTGGCCCGTGACTTCTAAACCACTACAAATCAATTGAAAATCACAGGAGAAAACGTAGCTGTATTCCCGTTCTCTCAGCATGGCAAATGGACAACCGAGAATTCCTGCCTCCTGAAAAGGTTCTTTTGCTTCCCAGTTTAGTTCGTATTTAAGCTTGAGGCAGGCAAGCACGACACAAGCCCCCAGGAATCCATAACCACCCTGATGCTTCTGGGTTACAAAGCATCTCCGCAGCCATCTGTTTCCAGTCACTCTGAAATGAGTTCTGAAGAGTCAATTGTTTTCTTCTAGGAAAAATAAACATGCAAGCTGCTATTCTCCTGATTTCCAGCAATTTTCTGCTGTGGGTAAATGTAGCTTCGAATTTTAGAATGCAAGTCTCATTCTCATCCAAAGAATTTTGCAATATAATTACCTCATTTTTACTGACTTGGATAACTGCTGCCCTTATTTTAAAAATTTTTAAAAGGTGTAAAGTCTGCAGGATTAATTATTCCTCTTGCCCCTTTGATATAAAAGCTTGGAACAACTGATAGTGATTAGTTTAATGTGATATTTCTTTGGTTCTCTATTGTTTGATTTAAAGTCATTTGTTTTATGACCAGTTGTTTTCAGTTGCTTAGACAGCTGTCAGATCTGTACTGTGGTTGGATTCAGCTTCCAGGGAGCAGCAGCATTTATTACAGCTGTAATGCAGGGTGGCTAACTGAGGTGGCTCTCCAAAAACCATATATATGAAACCAAAACTACCTCCAGACTGGAAGACTTGCCTGGAGAGGCTGTAGACCAATACACAAGCAAGACATGGAAGTCAGTGACAGTCTTTTAAGATGCTCAGCTTGCAGACTGAACGCATGTACTTTCAAACATATGGGCAAAATCCCTCCCAAGCTGCAACCGCAGTGGCTTTATAGGAACTCTGGCTTTTGGAGCAGCGTTGCTAGAGCTGGGCAAGGGGGCCATGTTATATGCTCATCCCAAGCTGGTGTGCCCAGCTGGGCAGCCAGCACCTGCTGACAGGCTCAGGGGGAGGGCAAAATGAGAGGCTAAGATGTCAGACCATGGGAGCAAAACAAGATATAAAAGCCTTTGCAGACCCTGAAAAATAAGAGCATTAATGCTGAACAGCTTCATATTCACCAGTTTTAATTTCTGCCTGTAACCTCCTGACCACCTCTAGCACTGGGTTATGCTCCTTCACTGAGGACCCTATTTTCCTCTCAATTTTAGCATCTGCTTATCTCTGCATCCTCTTACCTTTTATTTGCTGCTCACAGCTGGGTCCTCTTGCTCCATTTGTCTTGGCCCTTTCTCTCCTGCCTCTTCACTTTTTACCTGAGCTGATCTGTCTCCAAACATGACAGACAACCACCCATATACCCCTGGCCCAGGCTCTCGTCTCTTCTTCCAATTCCAAACCAACCTCACCAACCACTATCTCAAACTATGAGCCAAGAATGACCTGTTATCTTTCAGTCTCTCCCCCAGAATACGCAGAATAAAGTTTCTGTGAAGCACAAAACTTTGGTATTAGACACTGCTTTCATTGCTCTTTTACATAAAATGCTTGCAAGTTTTGCTAGTTTTTCTGTTTTTCATACATTTTCTAAAATATTAAGAACTTCAGGGATCTGCATAATCACATTTGTTTTCTCTATGGCCTGCCATGCTCATTTACAAACAATACCTGTGCTAACAATTTGATTTAAGACAGAACTTAGATGTGAGCTTAAGTGCAAAGCTAGAGCACAACTACTAAACACTGCAGCGTAAGGAAGAAAGTTCTATTGCCATAGTGCCTTACTCTATTATCTGATCTGCCTGACACATTTTCACGTTCATCCCTATCCATTTAATAGACATTGGCAGGAGACTGTGCAAGATGCTTGGGGTTTAGGAACAGTCACAGCTCAGGGGCCACACTTGCTTTCTCCCCCTTTCACTGTACTCCATTTCTTCCATTGCCCAACATTAGCAGCCATTCAGAGGGGTTTTTTTCCCCCCTCCAAGAAGCTTCACTGGAAGATCAGGATCCCAACCAACGCCTTCATCTCCTCCAGTTTCCTTTATCACATCCTCATATTCCACTGCCCACATTACTACTTTGTCTGCCTCCACTGCCCTTCCGACTAGGCTGCATCACTGGCAGTTCTCTTAGTTTTCCACTTGCCAGATCATTATTTACACTTTCAGGCCACATGAAGCATCTTGAATCATTTAGACAGGATGCCTCTCTGGTTCTCTTCTAGAGATGACAGCSCTGCAATTCTTTTCAAACTTCACACTTAATTTGTTTTCCCCCCTTTCTCTCTCCAAACATTTCTCTTCTAGCCCCATTCTCCATGATACATTGCAAGCAGTGGAAGTGAGCCCCTTATTATACACAGCCTTAAGTGTCCGAAGAGACTAATAAAGTGATAGGCTTTGGCTGAGTTTTTTCCAAGTCGCTCATACCAATATCTTCCAGTTTTAGCTTCTTGGCTTTCTGAACCATGGTCATGAGCTGTTGAGAAAACAGCATAATATTTTATCTTCACACCTATACTGTCAGCACCTTCTCTAATATACCTCAAATACAGCCCATCAAATGCCCAGTGCCAAATTCATCCATGTACACACAGGTCTAGCACTGCAGTCTGGGGTGATGTTTCACCCATCCTTGCTCACATACTGATCTTGCAATTCAATTCCTTCCCCAATTCCATCAGACCCTGCTGCACTCCTTTCCCCTCCATCCTTGGTCATCTTGTTAGGAAACCATCTTCTGCAGACACACATATCATCATTGCAACAGTACTGCCTTCATCCAAACCACTTAGATGCAGGATGGATTGACAGTGCCCTTGAGCAAGTCATCCTGGTATTCCCATCTCTTCTGCTTCCCAACACTCTGGTCTCGTTTCCATCACTTGATTCCTCTTTATCCAGCCTCATACCCATTCACRTCATATGTTGGATTAAGCAGCCGACAAAGAGTGCCAAACAATTTCATATTACAGCTAGACCACGTTTTTAAGCTTCASCCACCAGCTCAGTTCACTGCTCTCCTTTTAAACAAACACAAACAACTCCAGAAGATCTATCAACAACAGAAACAGAGATAGCAGAGCAGCTCATGCTGAAACTCAGCATGGTCCCCCATTAGGGGGAACATTTCAAGTTCTTTAATCACGACAGACAGCACCACAATGAGTCAATRGATGCAATAGGTCAGCCTCTCCGCCACTGCAGCACCGAGAGCTTCCACTGGGGTTCATCAAGCATGAATTGGCCCCATATGTATAAACCCACTACAATTTGTCTAGTTTATCCCATCCTTGTGGAGCAAAGTCTCTGCAGGTGAGATCCTACAGAGCTGTCAGCCAATTTCACATTTCAATAACAAAAGTAACTAGGGCTGAATAAACCAGCAAAGCAATCTCATTGCTCATAAACTGGCAAGTGACCTAGGTTGGCAGTATTTCTGTTGATCACAACCTTCCTGTGGAACAAAACATAGGAACTGTCATGCCAGAACAGACCCAATGATCCATCTTCTTGTCCTCTGTCTCCAGCAGAGGCCAACACTGATGCTTTRAAGAAAGACTAAGAATAGATATATGAAGCCTGCAAAGCACCTGAGCCAATTGCACAATATTCTGCCCTCAATCTGAGGCAAAACTATGCTGTTGTGTAAGCTGTATGTCTTCATGACAGCACCTGATGGCCTTTCACATCTCAAAGTTAGAAGACTTCCTTTTTAGCTTAATTTATGTAACTGCAAATTCTCTTATTCTTAGAAAGACCAGGTATTTGACTTTATGCTGCACTCTGCAGCGCTGGACTCTGCAAGTGAATTTAACTGTGTCAAAAGGCAATCTTGTTTTTCTTAATTACTTTAATGTCATCTTTTACTGTGGAAGAAGTTTCACTGGATTCTTTCCTTGAGTCTCTTCCTGCCTCAGAGAGCTCCAATTCCCTTCCTTCCTTTATTCTGCTCCAGATAAATGCTTGGCTATTTGTTTTTAGAGAAACTCTCTCATGCTGCAATCATTAATAATTTTTCTCTTCTACCTTCATTGCACATTTTCTTGGACAAGCTTTACAGAATACAGCTACAAAAACTTTTAGTACTGCCCTAAAAACAAAATTGTATTCTCGGTTCCTACAACACAAAACAAGAGATTTGGGGGGGGGGGGGAGAGGAAAGACACACCAACACTAAACTAATATCTTCTGGCCTGCTATATCTGAAATAGGGTTTAGGGAACTTGGCTCAGATGATACTAATAGAGAGAATATGATTCACTGTGTTACTAAAGTGCAGGTATCTACTTTATGTATGAACTGCATTTTACTTCCAAGGGGGAGACTGATCAAGGGATTGCTGGTTCTATTTTTATGCCTCTTTTTTTAAGAGTGATCTTGCAAATACTAAAAATCAAGAGAAAACACAATTTGTTTCCCCTGCTTTTATGTTTCTGAAACRAGATTCTTTAAATGCTTGTTCCTCTGAGCCTAATGGAGCAAACTAATATGAAGAATCTTCTAATCAATAGAAAAAAAAAAGAAATCCTATGGACATTTTTGATTTGTTCTAAGCTGCTGAAAATGGAAACACTTGCCTCACTCATTTTTTATATTATTAGTATTCACTGCATCTTCTGATTAGGRAGACAGAATTATAAAGGGAAAGTGCTTACATCTACCCCCAAGTTAAATATTTTCTGAAGTACCAACTGCCATTGCTGGCAGCCCCACCATTCTTGTTAGATGATAAATTAACGCTCCCGCTCCCCTCGCGGGGCTTGCCAAGGCAGGCAGAGTTCAGTCCAGCCGCAGCAACGTTTGTCCAAACTGCACCCACCCTCTAGTGGGACGAGGAAAAAGTGCTTCTCCAAGCCGCTTTCCCTGCCCCGCGCACGCTGGCTGCGCTCCTTCCCCGTCCGCGCTTTGCTTCGTGGCGGATGACGATTTATTCCGATACTGAAGGAGCAATCACAGCACGCACACACCAAGACTGCTCCTTCTTTGCTTTTCTCCACCCTCCGCACAACCTCGRCGAGGTAAACGTAAAAGGGACACAGGCTCCAAAATGCAATTACAGCCCTGATGCATTTCACCAAGAACCTTTGGCTGCAGCCTTTTCTTTCTCTGCCTTTTCTTGCCCCCCTCAGATTTGGTGCCATTTTAACAACAATTTCATAGGTGACAATCTTGYGATTAGTCCAGTGAATCAACATCTGTAGAAGTCATCATACCTTTCTTTTGTTAAAAGAAAAAAAAAAAAGAAGAAGAAATAACTCTAACAAATAGTAGATCCAGCCTGGTTTTCCTTYATGTATTAGATAGACCAACATCACTGACTGAAAATAAAGGTGGAATATTGCTGCTAAACAACATGCTCTGCAGTTGTGGCATGACCACAAAAAGGCAGCAAAGCCATAAACAGGCTTCAGAACGTGACCTAGGTCAGTAGTACAAAATATAACAAGTGAACAGCAATTAGAGTAAACAGTTCTTGAAAGTGTATGCATTAACCAAAGGCCAGATTCAGCTTTTCCCAACCCTGCCAGAGAGCAGACAGCATGGGCTGCCCCCCAGGAAAGGCAGTGCAGGAACCAGGGTGGCAGCAGCCCCTCAATACCTGAGATGGAGCTGAGCAGGTCCAGCAGCCACAGCCGGATCCCTGAGGAGCCCACGGAGATGCAGCAGCTCTGAAGCCAAGCCAGCAAGACCCCACGCCGAGCACAACCCCTGCAACACAGCYCAGGCAAGACCTGAGGGGCTGAGCCCTAACACAGCCTGGGGGCTGGCAGAGTGCAGAAGCCCATGTGAACCTCATCAGGGCAATTAAGACCCCTCAACACACTCAGGGCCCTGGCAAGCCTCTTTGTAAACCCAGACTAACGATCTCCAGTRAATTCAGGTGAGGCAAATTAGGTCCAAAAGAAACAAGGCTTCCAGGAAAGGCACAAGATTAAGGACTACTAAGAAATATTCTGCTTTCAAATATATGATTGTAGTTTGCAAAGAAATCCCCTGCCTTTAATGGTAAACCTTGATGAAAGCTAGAGATAAGGAAATGAATCTACAAACAGTGACACCTTTTACTGGTCCAGCTATTTTGTCCACCACATGCATGACAGCAAGGTGAAGGGCAGCAGTGAGGCAGCCAAGGCCATTAAAAGCAAGATGGGACCTGAAGCAATTGAACAGGACTGAGCAGAGCATGATCCCTTCCTCGAACTGATGCAATCAGCTGTCTCCAGCAGCCTGCTAGGCAGAGTCAGGCCTAGAATGGAAACAGCATGAAGCAAAGCGGGGGGAGGAATGAAAATAAAGCTATCTTTCATAGATCACATGGTCCCATCAGGAAATACGGAAACCTCTGGCTCGTCTGGCTCTCTTTCTCTCCCTCCCTTTGGGTCTTTTGCAGAAAGCAWAGCCTGTGTGCCCAGGAGGTGATGAAATCCCTAATGCTGTATGGCACATGGGGAATTTGAGGGATTGCAAAACAGGATGTTTCTTGGAGAAAAGACAGTCTCAGCAAGCAAAAGGTTCAAGTACGGTACATCTCACAATGATGTAAGAGCTTGATTATGCATCTCACTTAAAGCCCAGCTTAGGGTTTTAGTTCTAGTAGAACTAATAGGCAACACCTGCTGCGATGAAAACAATTTCTGTCCCTGAACTCTACCAGAAGTGTTTATTTTTTGAGTTAGAAAATGTTTCTCTAATGTCTGAACAAGACTCCAGGGAAAGGAACGTATGCCCAGAGCTGACGTTTTTGCGCATTAGATAGCTTATAAAAATGAGAATTAGAAAAACCTGGTATCATCAGATATCTCATCCAATAAAGTCATTAAATGCAAAATACAGCTAGGTTCCTCTAACACTTTCTCTCCCTACCACTGCAGTCCTTGCTGCTGTTCACAGAGCAGAAATGGAAGCTACTGGAAAAGCTAATTCCAATTTCCATAGTCAGGGCTTACCCAAACCTGTCCCTAGCCAAACTGCCATTGGCTGCAGGGGAAACTTTACCCAAATCTGGGCCTCAGGACTTGGGCCTCTTGGTTTTAGTTACTAATTTTATTATTAAAGGTTAAACAGAGCTGTTGACAGTACAAACGATTTTCTTACGTAAGCGGCGAAAGAGAGTCAGATATACAAGATAAAACAATACTGCCAAATCAAGGCAATATAGGTTATGGGTTAATATCCTTTTGCAGAACATACTGAGCCATATCCTGAGTTTCCTCCTCTTCTTCCTCAAGCAAAACTCTCACTTAAATCAACTGGAGCTCAGGATGATCAAGGGGCAGAGTCAAGCCTAAGAAAGGACCTCAGGGTTCAGCCATGGTTGCCACAAGGTCTTCAAGAGGGTCTAAGCATTCAAAACAAAGAGCTATATCTTTACAGAATAAAATCTATCAGCTGTGAAAGATCATCAGAAAAAAACATGCTTTGTTTTGCACTAGGAAAGGAAAAGGCGCAGGTTCTAGGCCTGATCCACAAAGCTACAGGGTGAAACATTGCTTCATTTCAAACTTACAAGGACTGTTTGTCCTCACAATGTGCTAGAATGATAGGAGAGACCTGCCCAAGGCTACCCTGTTGCAGGGGCAGCAAGAACAGATGTAACTGCTGAACAGAATCATTATTTAATACCAATTAAATGCTACAATTGGTAATGCTTCGGCCATTCTGCTCTCACTCTCACACTCACACACCACTAAGCGATAAACTTACACACTCTTTAGCACTAGAAATGTCCAGGAGGGGAAATGAGGCTTTCCTCCCATACTTTGTGCTATGATTTTTTTTCTTTTTAATCTACTGCTTGGGTAGAAACCAGGGATTCATTTTTAAATCTTGACCAAAATTATTATTACTGAAGGATGTAATGGTTAAAAATAATAACCATCCAGTTAAAAGCAGACTGTTCTCAGTTTAGTCTAATAACACTTCGTTGGTTTGGTGATTAGGTGGCAACCTGGAAGTTAACTTCCCGGAAAATCTGGAAAATCTACTGTTGTTATTATGAAATTGCACTGTCAGAGCCATACGATAGTTCTGTCTTTAATAACAATGCAACAGACATTGCGGGAAATTCCTGTGGTCGCCTGTCCTATTCAGATACAGCTATCATCCAATAGATCATCAACTATACAACAGTCAACGGTGTCRCAAAGTTTTTAACACAGTTAACACATTAGACAAATGTAGGATTTGAGTCAATTCCCACTGAAGCCAATGGAAAAACTCCAGCTGAGCTGTACGGAGCCGCAGGGATTGTGACAGGCACTGTCAATCGGGTAGAAAACAAGGCAATCACAGCAGCTCTCTTCAACATCAGTGTCTCCATCTACTTGAGGCTTTGGCAAAGCTTCATGAGAGACTGATTTTTCTTTCTCCTGTGTCTTYTAAACACCTTGAGAATCACTTGGGTTTGTTTTTTGGTGAAGATCATGCAAAAGGGTATTATCAAGGTTCMCAGAACAGAAATTTAAGTAATATTTGTCTTCTGGTCCTAAATTTCATATACTTTCAAAATACGKTTTTATTTTTTGCCCTCAGAAAAACGCTTCATTGCTTTTTAAAGTAAAGAAGCAGCAAAACCGTTGCTTTGCATTCATAAACAACCCTACCACCATAAATCACAGGCCGGATCCGGTCGCATACTGTTTAAGCGTGGTTGTAACAGCAAACATCCCAGTATATCTAACCATGAAATGCATTTTCAGAGTAAATGTTTAGTAAGACTCACATAATATGCTGAGTAAGAGTTCATTGGAATTGATCTGGTTAGGAACATCGGTGATGAAAACATACTGTTCCTTTATAGTCATATACAAACATTGCAATAAAAACTATCTCAACTGGCAAACCAAGCTTAAAATAAACAAAGTCCTTGTGCAAATGATGCACAGAAATACCTGATCTCACAGATTAAAATAAAAAGCTAATAAAAATAATGAAAGATAAAGAAAGGCTGTAAATTAATAATTATGGCAGTGATCCCTGCTGTGCTGGAAATACAAATAAACAACTAGACAAAAGAATTTGATTTTGGAAATACACTCACAGAGACACTAGTGGGAGCCTAAATTCAGGATAATTCTCTCTTTTTATGAAATCCAGGCTTTAATAGCAGAAGTAAACGTGTAAATTTTCCTATTAGTATGGAAAAACATTACCCCAAGCTTGATGAGGAAGAACAATCAGCAGATACTAGGCATCAGGGAGGTCTCAGTGAGGCATGTCTCTCCCTTCCTCTTTCTTCTTCGCCATCCCTACTCCCATCCCAAATTCGGTGTTGTGATTGCATATTTTAGCACGCCTGCACCTCTGCTACCTTGGCCCTTGCTGCAGGCGCAAGGACATTAYGGGGCCCTGCATGGGCATCCGAGGGAGCTTCTTGCCCCCAAGCCCGACAGCTTCGCCGCGGCYGGATCCAGGCAGGTGGTGCAGCAGGTCGGCAGCTGCGTCTGTGAAAAGATGAGAAGCATGTAACAGCCACACAGTTGGCAATGATCCATCATGATAAGCTGCATAACACCAGCACCCACCTATTATCAAACTTCTCCCGACATAATACCTTTATCTTCAAAATTTAAATCACTTCAAAAAAATGATCTCCCTTAATAAGACGGAAATGTGTYGTGAGGAACTGTTCTTTATTCCACTGCAAAGTACACAATCAACATATTTTTGTAGCTGAAATTCAGAAAAGACTGCTCGGTTTACATGGGGAAAATGAGGAATGAACATTCACTGCAGTGTGCCYACAAAGAGAAAGAAGTTGTTTCTCAGAAAGGACCAAGTTCAGGCGATCACCCTGCAGCCCAAGCAGGGGCTAAGAGCAAAGTCCTGCTGCTAGAATTGTGAAATCTCTGTAAGCAACTCTATAAGCAAGTATTAGCATATGTGACAAAAGCTTTCAGTTGGGAAGAAGTTACTTTGCTGGAGAAGAAACAGAACTGTACAGACGAGACTGGAATTGGCAGAAGCTCGTCAGCACTCGGGGCAGTTCCTCTGCRTGAATTGGAGGACCATGAAGAAGCCATTGCAATATAAGGGAAGGATTTTGGACCCTTATACCAAAACTCCTTACCAATAGCTATTGATAAGATGTTTTTTCTCTGYTCCCTGCACAGAGATAGCTATGAGGAAGACCTTTTGGAATACCAGATGGAGGCAGGAGATGGAACTGGTGCATAATGTGCATTGTGAAGCCTGCTTCGGTAGGGTCTGATGGAGCACTTCAGCCAGGCAGTGGCTTTCAGAAGCAGCTTGTACTGAGCTGAACGTAAAACTGGCAATTTGAAAAGACACTTATTCTCACAAGAGCTCCATATGAAAAGCTTTTGTGGAAAGTTAGGTCATAAACAATTGAACTAAGGAACTTCAGAACCTACATTGATGAAGAAAAAGAAGGTACTGAATGAGCCTAAAATAGAGAAAGCCCCCTCCAGGGAAGCAGAAATAGGGGTTTTGTTAAAGCACCAGCTGTTAATTCCCAGTCCCAGGGTGACTCCTCCGTATAGGAAGCCCATTCAAGAAAAAAAGCTTCATTATTGAATTGGCTAAAAACTGGAGGAGGCCCAAGTGCACGCTCGTTGTAGGTGTCCCACAGCTCAGAGGAGACAGTCTGTTTCCCACATGGATTTGAGGCCAGCTGACATTTTCAGGTGGATGCAAAAAGGTCACTAGTGACAGAATTGCCCAAGAGCAGGGAAGCCACACTGGGGGAAACTAGGCATTGCTAAAGCAGCAGAGTTGTCATCAGCAGCTATCCTAAAGGCCTCTATGAAAACCTGGACATGTAGCTGCCATTGAAGGCACACCGCTAGCAGCTTAAAAGCCATATTGCTGATCGGAAATAGCTGTGACCCACAGGAAACGTGCACTGTTGAAGAGAACGGGAACTGCAAGAATTAAATAAACAGCCACAWTGGACAGCAAGAGAAATCCAGCTCCTAGTGAAGTTCCAGTCTACATAATGAGTGAACTTTTAATAAAAAGATCAGTGTCTCTAGTGCTGGTGTTTTTCTGAGGGACTTCCACTTGAGGTAACTGTTTATCTCAAGCAGTTGTATTTGTGTATTCTGCAGCCGAATTAACYGAGTAGGTCCTGTTTTGGAGTGAGTTCATCTGTCTGTTAGTGATGGTAACAAACACGTTTTCCTCTGGACGTTGTTCAGACTGTGGGGCAGGGGAAGACAACTCATGCATTCTCCACCATTGCTACAGGGTGGCAGAGATGAACTGCTGCCCATGCTGGCTCAGAAAAAACAAGGTGAAACTAATTCTTGATGCAATGATATCCCAAAGGATTCTCAGTGCACTGATGCAGACATCCTGGATAAAATACCAAGACATCCTGGAAAAAATACCAAGAGCAAAACATGTTCATAGTTTAGCTATGGTGCCTGTAACACCATCAAGCTAAAACAGTACCCAAAGATTAAGGTGAAATGACTAATGATACCCTGCTTCTGCTCTGAAGAATGTCGTTCAAACCGATAAATGTTCAAGAGACATTTCAGAGAATGATACACGATCTAACCCAAGACTTGAGAACTAAAGGTCTCTTCACTTAGATTGTTTCATTTGTTTCCTTAAAACGTGGAGTGAACATTTGGTTAGAGAGCAAGGGATTCCAAATAATTTTAATGAGACAGAGTTTAAATTTGCAGGGAGCAGACATCGATTTGAGAGAAATCCTACCCTCCTACTGGGACATTTAATCATCTGATTATTTCAGGAGAGGYCCTTTGGCGTACTAAGGTGATGCAGCTGTTTGTAGGCCCCAAGAAATCATACAGGAGGTTTGCTCAAACCTTCACAGAGGAGGCACGGAACTGCTACGTCAGCTAATTAACTGAGATTTTGACTGGAAAAAGGAAAACTCCAGAGCATTTTAGACTATCAAAATTGTCTAAAATCAAGCCCTCCGCAACGGTCTGAATTCAAAGGATTTCTAAACCAAGATGAATTTAAATCACAAATCTCATCTCTCCAAAAATACCTTGAAGATACTGTTAATCTACATTTAGACTAGTTGAGGTCCTTAGTAGGCCATGATTCTGTCACTTGAGTAATTTTTAAGTTTTTTGAGAAAAAGATCAATATTCCACTACCAAATTGGAGCCTATGGTTCAGGAGGTCCCTGAAGGTCTATTCAGCAAAAAAGTATATCTGCAATTTTTTTTTCTTATTCACACTGCTTTTCCCTGTGGTATCACAGTACTTCTTCCCTTCTTCCAAACACAGCTGTCCCCTTCTCACTGGCTTGCTCGCTGCTGGCTCAGTGTTCCCCACAGCCTTGGTAGATACAGGAGCTTGCTAGGTTTCAGTGCCTGCACATCAYGTCGTAAAGAATCATGGGTCCCACAAGAAACACCTAGGAAAGGGAAGCAGTGAATGGCATGTAATGTTGTAACACCAAGATGTTAAATGTTAAGACACAGAGTACACTTGCAATTCCCCAGGATGTGATATATTCCCTCTGCTCCCCCCTTTCTCGCAGAGTGGATAACGTGCACGAACTCAGCTGCATTGAGTCTGGCTCTCTTGTTAGATCTGTTGATGCACAAAATAAAACTCAGGCTCCCTGACTTGTTCTTGCATAACGCTGTCACAAGACCAGTCTGAATCTATTTTCACTGCTTTTTAGCCAGCTGAGGACATCTGCACTGAATACTGCTTTGCTTTCCAGGCAAATGGTGAAGCGTGTATACACACACTGCATACATGGAGATATACGCCTATACCTCGCCAAGGGTGCCCTGGGATGCGTGTGGAAGGCATATACTCCAGTCTGGGGCAAACGTAGTTTCTGTATCCAACAACTCTTACGCAGCAATGAAGAAGCCGAACAGTCTATTTTTGCAAATGCAAAAACAAAGATTTTGGCCTGTTTGGTACATCAAGACTGCCACACATGTTCATTGAAAGAAAGGCAAATGCTAAGGGAACTCCGTAACTCTCCCAGACAGATGCAGAAGAATTTGGAAATGCCCCAGTGTGTTCCAATAGCCTATAATGGGAGACTGGCTGTGGAAGAAGAATTGCTGGTATGATCTCAGGACTCAAGCCACTGTAGTCAGACAGTCTGCCCACAATGATGGGCCCGGCCAAGACAATACAAGCTCTATACTCCCTGATAATATAGACCCAAACACAAACAACATTGCCATGCCTGAATACGCTACTCAAGTGTGCCGACGAACATGGTAATGTAATGTAGAKAGCAGGCTACCTGGACTCCTACGAGTTTCAACACCAGCAAAATTTTTTTACTGCTTTCAAAAATCCTAATGGGGACATTTGAAATGATGGATGTACACAGCTCCTCCAGCCACAGGCAGTGCTGGATATTCCTGCAAGYACTAAGCTCCTGGGTGTATTATATGGCTGCCTCTGTTCAGGAGGCTAAAAAGAAGTTCAGTCMTGCTTGGAATCATTACATACAGTGTTCCCATAAATCATATAAATGAGTATTACTATGTCATTAGTTAGGACGGTTGCTGTTATTATTGTAAAACCTTCTGGCAATCTAATCCTAGGGCCATCCAAGCTGAGGCTGACCTCAGTGCAATTTATACCAGTCTCAAGCCTGTTCTAAACTCTGCCCTGCAAACGGCTTCCCGAAAAGGCTCTGGCAAATAGAGACAGCCGGAGTTAAATCTGCTGTGCCCACGCTCCATCATATTCCCCAGCCCACGGGTGAGGCAGGTTGACCCAGGGCCACAACACCAGCCATGCACGGCGGGGGGCTGCCTCCCCCTCCAGGCAGCCAGCGCTCAGCACCCCTCCGGTGGCATCTGCTCCACGGCCGCTACATGTTCAAGCCAGAGATGGCTTGTTCGACACTTCAGATGAAAAACCTCGTGTGCCACAGGAGCCTGGGAAGAGCCCATCCCAKCCTTCCTGATGGGAAGAGTATACACACGGGTGAGTCTCAGCAGACACTTGCAGGGCAACCAGCAAAGCCGCTAGTGAAAGAAGACATAAAAGCAGAGACAGTATCTACCTCAGCCAACGTGCCAAGAATTATCAGAATACAAAATGACTAAATCCAGAGATCTGAAAAGGCAGAGAGAAGAGAAGGCCTGGGAGATGGCAGAGGACCACGGAGACGCTGTTTGTGGTCTCATTCCACACATTCCACCCTCCAGTCAGTTCTGTCTCAACCATTTACCCAGAGTCCAATTTATTCCTGTGGATTTTGAAGAAATTTGAATCCTAAAACAAGATGTACTAAAAGTTCAGTACATSGTATTAAAGCTAGTATTCATCATGTCAATTCTGTCTCTCCAATTTATTCATTCTGCTAGCTATTATCATCTGACTATAATCTACTCATAAACAATACTCTTATGATTTTTTCCATGTCCATGTATTTCCTCTGTTACTGAGATGGTTTCCTGAGGCTATCATAAAAWAATATATTTTTATATATATAAACRTATCTCTATTTTGAAATGATCTTTAACTACTTACAAACATCACATGACATCAATCAAAAATCAAAGCATTTTTGGCACACGGGATCCACTACTGGGCATGGGAACGGTAGAAGCTCGAATGCCACAGGAAAGGACCTATACAATGTATATGCAGAATCTATTTAAATAAATACAAGGTCCAAACTCTTGGTCTGTAGACAGACAAAACTCTTAGGCAGGTGGGAGAACAGGCACCTGACCAACAGCATTGGGGACATCCATGCACCAGCCAGACATGGAGCTGTAACTGTCTAGTACTCCAGCACTGCAGCTTATTTATGGTTGATGGGTGAAARAGTGGAAGAACTGAATTCCAATCACAGCCACATTTCCAGAATAAAATCTGATTACACTAAAGARGAGAAGAGAATAAATATTATCTATCCGGGTTTTCTCACAGAAAACAGCATCCAGCAGCTCTTCCATTTTGAGGTATAGATTTATAGTAATTTAAAATAAAAAGAAAAAGCCTTCTGAAATAATCCCTTTGCAGACATGATAAACTACCATGTACAGCTCCATGTTGATGAGCCCAGCTGTAATCCAATCTTTGCTTTCTGCTGACTAGCCGAGCGCTCGTGGTTTATTATGTCAGTGGAACCCCTCAAAAGAATTATAGCCTTTTATTCAGCTCTGAACCATGTATTATTAGGAATACTAAACTGGTTCAAATAGTCTGTTGGTCCTGCTATAACATGAGACAAAGTCTTTAGTAATTACCTCTTCAAAGAATGTGTTTCCATTGGCGTCAAACCCCACTGAAAGCAGGCACGCATGCTCGTGGATACACTGTGCACAACATACTCTGATCAAGCACGTGGCAATGTATAAACAACGGGACGTAGCCCCCACCACAGCACAGCAAAATAAAAGGCTGCCACAGCAAGCACAACCTAATCATGGCCAGATGCCTCATAATGAAGACACATTAAATGATGCTCCGGGTAAATACAGATACGGATAACAGAGGCAATATGCACACCATAGCGTAAACTGCAAGTTACTTTGTGATAAATAATAATTGACGGTAGTTAGTAAAGCAACTTTGAGAATTAATGTTAGCATCAGTCCTGCAAAAGCATCTGTTCTAGTGGGTTCCCTCCATCTAAGTGGTCCTAGAGAAATCAGTAGATCCCATAGGAGCAGTAGGACTTTCCCTTGTATCTTAAATGTTACCTGTTCCAGTATTGATAACTGCTCATCTAATACCCATGAAGCAGTAAGGCCTCAGCTCTATGACTCCACTCACACATTGAGGCCTGGCTTTACAACGTGTTGCCTGCAAGTCCTGGTCATAGCTGATAAGATCTGGGGAATCTTTTCACTCCCAGCTSCCAGGGTGTGACAAGTAAGTACTCACAGAACGGCCTGGGTTGGGGTTCTGTTTGTTTGATTTTTTTAATGTGAATTTCAATTCACAGTAGTCATTATTCCACAGGAAGAATGCAAAACCATGAACTGTTTCATGCAGCTCCAAACAGACCTGCATGACACATTATGTCTATGCAGACAGGGTTTACAGGCTGTGCTATGTGACAGAGCATCCACCTAGRCGCCATAAAAGTGAAGCAAGAAGTCCCACCAAGAAATGGCACTTAGGCATGGGAATAGTCTGAGCTATGGGTTAATTCTTATCTGAGCTGCACTTCCAAGTCCCAAAGCAGTGAGAAGAGCATCCACATGTGCAAAGTGAAATGTGGTTATGAAGAGTAAAACCAATGAGACACCAGGATGGGACAGTAGAGGTGCATTTCCATCTCACACGCCCTAATGTGCTCTGCAGAATTAGATTTCATTTGTTATGTCCAACGTGAAAATAAAAACTAACCCTTAATTTCAGCATGAGTGTATTGGGCTGTTGACTGAAGCGAATCAGAGGAGAGGCAAGCAAGCCATCCACCCGTTCAGTTTGTGTTTGCTGGCATCGGTACGGCCATTCACAGGAGAGGCAGATTCGTTTTCCATCTGAGGTCAATCAGACAGGGAGCCAGGATTGGCGGGTAGGGAAATTTAAGAGCATTATATTGTTTGGACTCTGATTCTGGAATCATTGTACTCTGCAGAGAGTCGTACTTTGTGGGCGGTGACTACGGTGCTATAATTACTACTATAATTACACTGGCATGTTTCCTTCTTGGCAAGCCCCACGAAACTGCAGTCCCGTTACCTGAGCTGGGTTTCTCATAGTCCTGGCAGGACAGACAATAGCATTTTCTTTGGCCTGGCCGCAAGGTGGTAGGGTTAGCTTGACCTGGAACACCAGGAAGGACAAAGTACTTTGTTCCAGAGCAAAAAAATCTGTGAAATGAATTCCACTCAGACTGGACCTACCTGATTCTGTTCATGTGTTTCCTGTTACTATCCCCCACGGCTTCTCCAGGGTATGGGGTGTTATCAGGAACAAGAGGGTGAATGGAAGAAAAAGGGGGGAGGGAAATATGTCTTAAAACTTTCACTCCAGAGAAAATGGTGCAGTCTCCACTGATGAAGTTGTTTCTTCTCTGTGTGGAGAAATTCCAAGGAAACCGAATGCAGGAAAGAAACTGGCACTGCAGAGGAGAAGGACACCGTGGGACTAGCAAAGCTCACCCACCTTTCACTTCTGCCTCACAGAACCGCATCATGAACCAGCACATAAGCTGGGTGTGTCTGATAAATACAACRGCCGTGACACTGAAAGTTGTTTGAATTCTTTGCATTGGACCTTGGCATTAGCATCATAGTGGTAATTCTCATTTCTCCCAGAACTATTGCTTCAAGATTTTACGGGTTCAAAAATGCCAAATCATCTTGTATCACAGGTGGAAGTTCACCTCCAGGTTCTAATGCTGCCCATAATTAAACATATGTTAACCTTGAAGCACGTAAAATCAAGAAGACATCTCATATACCAGGTCATCTTCTGACAGGGGACCCAGATAACTGATTTTGCTTTATGTGAAAGCATATTTTCTCAAAAAATAGCAGGATTCCTGCAGAAGAGCTGCGACGATTTTGGTAGTCTTCTGAGTAGAATCTGAAACTGCAGCGCTTGGGCAGGAGACGAAGCTCACTGTGTCCCAGCATCCCGTTGTCTGGATCTGACCACGGATTCCACTGCAAATCATTTGCAGATTCGCCTTTTCTTTACAATGCACAGGGGAATTCAGTTTTGGTAACTTTGCTGAACAACCCTCTAAATCAAAGCTTCTTCCCCAAACTCTTTTCTCTAGTTGATGTATTTTTTCCCTGCTGATTTGGAGTCTGACCTGGGAATCTGGGTGTTACAGGATGTTCAGCACTTTTCTGCGTCAAGCCACAGCTGACCGAGGTGGCCACTTCGCTGAAGGAAATTATTTGAGGTTTTCTGAGGGCCTTTTAACAGTAGGTAAAGACTGTTTTGGCTTGTGGGAGTGCCAGCTAGAACCCTTTATAACCTGAATGACCCGTAACGGCATTAAAACTTCTGCTAAAATTCACTCTGTCGTTTCAAGGTGGCAGTTTTGGCATTAGTATCTGTCTTTTTAAGTATACAGCAGCTCATCTGGATAAGAACTAGCAAGCTGGAAGTTGCCTACAGCAATGGTGTAACAGGAATATTCTATGTATTCTTAACTAAAATATATATACTTTATATATTACTTTAGCTAAGACTGTAAGTAACTCAGTATGTCTTACAAATCTCTTCCCCATTCTCTCAAGAAAAATTTGTACTACTGTGAGAAAATGGGAAAAGTAGATACTTTTGGCCAATGCTCTGATTTAGTGACTAAGCAGACTGCAGTCTGATATGTCTCAGTCCGAACAGGCACATTCACATTTTGAAGACCCTTTCACATGTAATTACCAACTGAGCTTCCATTTTTCTTTAGCTAGTGCAGTAGTCACAGCAATCATGGCTGTTTGGCATTATCTGTACCATATTAGTTGTAATCACATTACATTTTTGTTTATATGCATAAGTAATAAAAACCATGCATATCTTTAGTTTGACTTTAAAATAAAGTAAATACATAATTCTGGCAAATTGCTTGGAATTGTAGTTTAACAGCATCTGGTTCAGATATTCTGTAGTAAATTGTTGGCACTAACATTGCCACATTTTTTTTTTATTTGAACCAAAATGTTCTCAGAAACATGTGTTTTCCGTCCAACTTCCATGTAATCTGTTTTATGAAGGCCACAAAGCCTACGAACTGTGAAACTTAAACTACCTGTGCAGAAGGGATTGTTTCTGGACACCTATTACACAGCTGATTAACGAAGGAATAAACAGTTCTGGCATGCAACCTAGCGTGTTTGTTGTTTTGGCTTTTTGTCTCAAGGAGTTGTCTTTCTCGAAATACCTCCTCAGGTACAATGTGTACATTCCACTCTGTTTTGCTCACAAATTACATACCTCTCTTTTATGTCGAGTCCAATATAGCTACATCAGGTTTTCTTATTCCACATAAAAAGTAACCAATTACTTGAGTAAATACCTGTTTTAAAAATATCACAGAGCGGTTTCCTGCTGCTCTAAATACTAAAATGTTCAGCAGGATTTCTGACCCTTATAAATCTTTCAAATAGTTCATATTTTATCAGAGAAGCCAGCCCATCTTTAAACCGGGTCACTGAGACTATTTTTCAAATATTTGATTTTTACAAAAACAATCGGGAAAAAATATTTGTACAATTTTAAATACAATTAGCTCTGACTTTTCTTGCATTTTATTCTCTGTGGCTTTATTGTCATCTCCTGCTCATTCATCATAAAAACTGCAGTTACCGGAGATTCAAAAGTACTAAATCAAAGATAGATGGAGGAAAAGTGGCTTAAAACCCTTTGAAGCTTCCCACTGGACCGACATCTACTGAGCCTAACAGGTTCTCCAGTGTCAAATCCCATTTCATTCACTGTCAGCAGCTTTATTCGCGCCGTTCAAGAACCAACTTGTGGGAATTAAATCAACATATTCCCAGAGCAGGCGAAGCGTCGCGGGGAGAAGCGGTCCACGGGAGCRCAGGGAGCTGGTGCCGGGCCTGCTCTGGGAATATGTTGATTTAATTCCCACATGTGTCATTCGCAAGTCAGCACCTCGCACTAAGCCCCGGGCTGGGGCAATTACCCAGGAGAAAAGGCAACAATAAATTCCCCTCTCTCACTTATTCTCTCAAGTCTGACGAAATCCCGTTGTGCCGCGCGCAGCGCAGCTTACTCTGTACTGCGTAACGCACTTAGTCACAGATAAAACCCCAGCCCTTGGCACACCTTCCCCAGAGCATCCTCTTCCCTTTTTAAGTCATCTGCCCAGCCGTCCATGGTAACTTGGGTGTGCTCACGCTCTCTTGGTCTGCCAGAGCCTTTTGCGCAACATTCGCCAACCTTCACGGCTCTGAAAAGGCCTTGCAGGGACACAACCCTGGTAATAACCACAGAAGCATCTCCTCTCCCTAAAAACCCCAAAGAACTGAACGCTTTCCATTTAAAGGTACTTGCAAAATGTTCGTGCCRCTGCTTGATCATTTACGGCTTCGTTCCAAGAGTGAAGCACTCTTGAAAAAACAAAACACCCTTGTGTTAGTTAAGGCAACTCAAAAGCATACTCCTAAAAGGAAAGAGTCTTTCAAAACTGCTCGAACTACTTGTGATCATCTCTGAAGTCTTAGTCCTTAAACATCATCTAAAGGAGCGGTCAAACGCTTCGCAGTCGGGCACCATCCTGCAATCAGACCCCTGCATCCACGCAAACTCTCTGCTGCCGGAGCGAAACTGCAGGCTCAGTGCCTTGGGATTCAGGCATCCCAAGTCTCCTGGAAACCAGCCTCTAAATCAGTGGAATTGGTAACTATTCTATAAATTATCTGGCACGCAAATTGGCAGTCGCTCATGCTGCCAGGGAGCAGCTCCACAGTGCTCTCCCAAAATACTCCAAAATCACTGGAGCATGAATTGTGTACCATGAGCGGTTTCCTGACAGCTCTCACCTTTAAAATGCAACACAGCCTCTTGCACTCCTCAGGAAGGATGGASCGGGACCAGACCAGCTGATCCCACGAGCACACTGAGGAGTGATGTGACCTCGGGAGCGAAAAGCAGGGGAAAATCCTTCAGCTCTCAGTGACCTCCACTGAGCAGCAATGTCTACTGAAGGGAAAGCGGTGGGAGAGGCTTCCCCTGCCAGCAGCCAGCAGATTTGTTCACCAAATCCCGACACGAGGGRGTGCTATTTTAGGCACAGTTTTGGTAAAGCAGAGACATATAAAAAAAAGCTGGACATGAAAATAACCTTGGATGGAGCAATTACTACAATACAGTCTGAAGGGAAGGACAAGCCAAACTGCAGAAGCTCAGGCTCTTTGTTTCAAAGGACGCACTCTTAGAAGTGATGAGACCTGACTAAAGAAGTCAACCAGAGAYGAGAACTCAAGGTCTTGAGTGTAAAAGACGTGTGGCATTCCTTTAAATCAAAAGGGAAAAAAAATCATCCCAAAATTATAACCTAAAAAAAAGGCAAAAGAGTTCACAGGGAATGGCTCCTGGAGGGTGTCTGACCTAAGGCAGCAGAGAAAAGACAAGGAGAAAGCTCAATTTGCAAGGAATGGTTAAAAAAATCTATCTATATATACACTTGTTGGTTATGAACAGTACATTGGTTGTTACCTCTTCTGGCAGAGAAAAGCTGCTGTCCCTTGAATGCTCCTCTCCATACTTGCATCTGTGTCCATTCAGCCCCAGGTCTCCAAACACTGGAGATGAGAATTGCTGAAGTTAAGCTAGTTAGACCTAGCAAAGGCAATTAAATAGGAAAAAGGGCAGAGCCCATCCCAGGGGCACCCGGGCTCTGCAGACACGCACGCTGGCACAGCCGGACCAGCAGAGGAAAGCTGCAAGTCGTAGTTTACAAGGCAGCTGCATATTGATAAAAGGGAATTTCCACATAAGCTTGGCACAACCCTAAGAATTTTGATGTTAAAAAGATGTTTAGAAGTCAAACCCCAACGCACGATAAACAAACCTTGCGCAGTTCAGACCCAGCGAACAAACCGCCGGGCCTGGGACAAAAYCGGGGAAGACCCAGGCCAGAAGGCCAGAGGAGATGGGGGGGGATGTCTGGGGAGGCTGCAAGGGGAGAGCTTTGGGGGGGGGTCAAAGCGATGCTTGCCGGTGCCTCGCTGCGGAGCCATGGTCCTGCGGCGCGGTGTCACGTCCCGCCGAGGAGACCCTTGCTCCGGGAGGTGTGAGTGGATTTCCTCAAGTGCATTTTGACAGCTGTGTGGCAGCGGGCTGCAGCGGCGGCGGCAGCAGCTGGAGACATTCCTGGCTGCTGCCCCCCTGCCCGCCCCCCTCGCCAGGCACCCGGCGCCCCAGCAGCGGCGGGGAGCTCCGGGGAGGGGGGGRGAGGGGGCTGCTCGGGCCTCCCTGCGCCCGCCCCGGCCACGGGGACAGAGGGGGGCAGCTGGAGCGGGCGGGGGGGGCTGCGAGGTCGGTGCCCCCCTCCCGCCCTGCTCCTGCCTCCCTCGCCGGGCCGCGGCCGCGGAGCCAAGGGCGCGCCGGGGGGCGGGGGGGCAGAGCCCGGCGGGGCCGCGCACTCCCCCCCCCACCCCCATGTGAGGGGCCCAAGTCCTCGCCGAACTCGCAGGGAGCAAAATCCCAGGAAAAAAATAAAAAGGGGGGGG
>NW_028185428.1:1580749-1617956 GCF_003343005.1 Rhea americana | reverse complement strand
GCGACACCTGCTCGGCTCCCTCATGCGAGTGACACCGGGGCTCGGCGGGGATATTTGAGGCACCCTCCCGCGCCGCCGCGGCCACTCCGCGCTTGCCGCCGCGCCGGGCACATGCGGCTGGCGGGGCCGGCGGCGAGGAGCGCGCTCGGCCCGGTGCGGCAGCCCGCGGGGACGGGGGCGCAGAGGGGCGCGCCGCGAGCCGCGGCTCCGCGGGAGGCTGGCAGCCGGGACCATGTGCGCGCAGCCGCTGGGCGCACTGGTCACCCTGGCGCTGGTGTTGGCCGGCTTTGATGCGGCTTGGGGCACCGAGGCCACCAACCCACCGGAGGGGCCCCAGGACAGGACCCCSCAGCAGAAGGGGCGCCTGTCCTTGCAGAACACAGGTATGCGGAGCTGGGCTGGACGCGCGATGCGGAGGAGCTGCGCGCTAGTGCTGCTCAGGGGCGGAAGCCGTGAGAGCGGAACGAGCTTGTCTGTGTGTTCTGGGTCTGGAGTATCGGTGAGATAGACGCGCTGAATAGCGACAGGCATTTATTTTCGTGTATGACTGTCAGGCATAAATCATAAGAGGAAATAAGAGTTCACTCCTAATTACCTTTAAAGCCCGGGTTTGCCAAGCACGTGTTGCCCTTGGAAGTGCATATGCAATAACTGGCCGCCCGCGATCCAGGTGACACACCGCTGAAGTCGCTCTGGGTACAAACTCGGCGGCGAGCGGAAAGTTGTCCCCTGCGACGACGGGCGAGCGGAGGCTGCTGCGGGGCGCAGCGCGCTCCGCCGGCGCGGAGCGGCCGCCGGGCGCTGCCGGCGCGGGGGGCTCGGCGGCGGCCGGGGGCGCGGAGAAAGTTTCCCGGCGCAGGGTTTGGGAGCGGGCCGCGGGGAGGGAGGGAGGGAGGGAGGGGAAGCGGCTGGAAAGGGCTGGGGTTTCGCCCTCTCCGCAGGGAGCCGCGCAATGATGCAACGGGCCGGGGGTTGCTCCGCTCCTCTCCGCCCCCTGCGCGCCCTCCCCCGGGTATTATCTGCCTAGAAAGAGAGAGCTGAGGCGTGCACTTTGCTGGATCGCTTCCCAGCCATGCAAAGAGAGAGCGCGGGATCCAGACACTTCCCTTCCCCCCTTCTCTTCTCTCTCTCCCTCTCTCTCTCTCTCTCTCTCTCTTTTTTTTTTTTTTTTTTTTTTTTTTTTTTTTTTTTTGTTAACCCTCTCCGTGCTGCGAGACGTGTTTAAACACACACGAGCAGGAATGCACGAATGCCCATTAGGGACTGCCACATGTGAATCACGGCACTGTGCAGTTCTCAGCACGCTGGAGCCAGGACATGTGATCCGGCAACGGTTTGCATCCGGATGCCAACACAAGCACTTAGGGCTGAGCTCCCAGCCCCTAGGAAAGCCCGGCTCCGCGCTCCGCGCTCCGCAGCGCGCCACAAAGAGCCCCATTTTCGCCGGGGCGGCGCGGACGGTGCCCGGCCGCCCCCCGCGGCCGCCCCTCGGGGCAGGTAGACGGAAAAGCGGCGGCGATTTGGCCCTGATTTGGGGGTGGGGGAGTGGAAGAGGGTCACGTTAACTCCTGTCCCCCGCTCGGCTTCCCCGGCCGCGGCTCCTCTGCCTTGCGGCGGGGTCGAAATTCGCCCGAAAGTTGCCGCGAAGACTTGCGAAGGGACCGCATGGCAAAGGGGGGGCTGGGGATGTCTGAACCATGCTGCGGTTCAGAGGGGGATTAGGCTGGCTCCCAAGAGAGAGCTTTAATTAAAGGTACCACTAGGGCACAGAGTACAAAAATTCTTAGCATCCTCAGTTCTGGTCTAAAAGCTGCCCCTGTTTAACTTTATCCCTAGGCTTTTTCAGCAACCACCTTCCTTCTGGCAGTACTACTACGTCCTTTTTTTTTTACAGACCAGAAGCTGTCTTGTTAAGAATTAGATTTTTGTTTTTTGTAAGCTGCAGACAGTTTTTTTTTTTTTTTACAATATTACATAACATCTTATAGAGCAGTATAAATACATACGTAGCTGCTAGTCCAATTGATCTGTTATATATATATATATTATATATACTCAAATACATATTTTAAATTGATTTCTAAACAGGTGAGGGTGTAGTTGCAGCTTTATGCAACCACCCAGTGCAAAGGACTTCATTTTTCAGTGGGACTTTTGCTGTTAACTTTGTAGACATCAGACTGGGGGGAGCCCAGTGGTTTGTGAAGAACTTTTTGCTAAATCACCAGACACTAGCTCAGAGTACCAGAAATAATCAATTCTGCTGGCCGCATTCTGGACCTCTCACTTGGGCAGCTGAATTTGATGGGTGTCTTTGTACAGTCAGACAGCGAAAAGCATGCCTGTCCTTTAGCTCCTATGAAATCAAAAAGCATTAGACAGTTCTCAAGTGAAACAGCTTGACGTAAGCGTAGTGGATTTGGCATTTACTTCTTGGATATCACTTTCATAACATAATACACCCAAGTTTTGGCCTAATTTCTGCAAAAAGTGGGCATGCTGTGGGTACAATAACTGTTGTCACATGTGTTTTTTTTTCTTTTGAACTGATGATGTTAGCAAAATATCTCTTTCCCTCCCCCCACCACCCACCACTAGTTTCTATGAACAGTTCCTCAAATTAACCGTAATCAATGCTCATTTTAGCTGAAATCCAGCACTGCCTGGTTAATGCTGGCGATGTGGGATGTGGAGTGTTTGAATGCTTTGAAAACAATTCTTGTGAGATCCGAGGCTTACATGAGATCTGCATGACATTCCTGCACAACGCTGGAAAATTTGATGCGCAGGTAACAAAGAGAAAAAGTGAAATGTCTCATATATCTGCTCGGCTCTAATGTGTACTTGGCATGTATATTAGTTCTTTAACACATCTTTGTGGAAAAAAAAGTTACCATTAAGGAGCAAAACGTTTTTTGCATATGACCCAGCTTCTACTTTTTTGCATCAAAGTTCAGCTGTAAATTTTGTGCAGTAAAAAGCTTATCTTTTTTCTCCTGTTCAATTTTTCTGTTGATTTGAAGAATCTAGAATGAAGACTCCGAAGCAGAGCATGCACAGGCCATGTGTAGCTTGTCCCCGGAGACAAGCAGTCCCTAGCTGCAGTTCCATACAACAGCTTTTTTCTATGATACCCAGGATAACTGCATCAGAACAGTCATAGACAGACATAGTTTTCTGAAACATTAAGTGGCTTAAGCTTCTAAATCATGTAAACTTCCTAAATCAGTTTTCAGCGCTGATTCTGAAATGCGGCTTGGGTGCCCAGTTCACTTAGACGTATTAGAAAATATTTCCCAAGGTGCAGTTAGAGTTTGTTCTTAAGACTTGCACGCAACCAATATGGGCAACCTCCTAAAGCCACTGAATTCAAATAATCCTTTGGTTCAAGCACTGACATTAAGATACATTACTTAGATGGTATGCAATATTAAGTTTGTCTCCTTCATTTTCTCCCCAGACCATGTATGCATCACTGAGACATCCTGTTATTATGTCCTGTAAACCTACTCTCCCATTTCAGTGCGGAGGGAAGGGAACATTACGACGGGCCAGCGGCATTTGGCTTGACCATGCAGCTTGTTGTATAGCTTAACTAACAGCACAAGTTATATAGCACTTTTAAAAGCATGGTAGAAAGCAGGGCAGACTTCAGCCCTTTTCATGAGGGATGGTGGGACCACCCAGTAGAAAAACACTTTGGAAGTGCTGGAGTTCTCAGCTTAAATTCTCAAGGACGTACAAAGCGTCCGGCTAGCACTTAAAACTGGAGAATTGATTCTTCTAAGCCCATGGGTATCTAAAAACCCTCAATTTCCAGTTGGCTTCCAGAAAATGCTATCTTATTTTTGCACAATATTCTCTCAGTGAGTAAAGCTGACAGAAGTAAGCCCTGCTGGCAGGGAAGGAAAGCAAACACCTATGAAGGTTGAGTGTAGCCAGGGATAACTATTCCCCAAGATACCCAGTTACTGTGAGTCAAATACAGTCTGTTTCACATCCAGGATGCATTGCCATGCAAAAGTATTAAACCTCTGGAGTTTTAGTAAGGCGGTGACTTGACCCTCTGCTATGACATGGCTTTTTAGGGCCCATCTCTTCATTATCTACATATACCTTTCTGGGTGCATTCAATGATGAGACTAGTACTGGTGATTTTAGATTTTCTACTCTCCTTCTCTTTTCTTTGAAACCTGAGAATTGATGTCAGGTTTGATTTGTACAAGAACTTTCTCTTTGTCCTTATTTGCCTGCTGTGCCGTGCGTGTTTGTTACCACGGGAAAGGGCCTTTGGTATGTGGCGTAGAAAGGGATGATGGGCAGCACTGATCTCTGATCAGCAAGAAACATTTCTGGCTTGAAACAATTTGRGCACAAAATTTACTTATCTGGGTGACTCTCCTGTGGGTCTTGGTAATGTCAGTGGAGTTATGCCAGGGTMCCCTTTGAATAAAGGACAAGTACTTTCTACATCTAATTTTGTCATTGTGAAGCATTTGTGTAAAATAATCTGAAGCTTGTGCAGCGATGGAGGCAGCACAGAAGGCTTCTGCACACCTATTGCTCAGCAAAGTAAAGACAGTCTGAGCAGAGCGGTCACAGACTTTAGCACACACAGCRTGTGATGTATCTAATGGCCAAAAGAGAAAAGGTAGGGATGATTTTGCCTTGATTCCCTCCAAACAATTGAATGAGGGAATCACAAGCAGTGGTTAAAGAGATATTGCCAAAGCAGCTTTCCAGCAACATTGCTGGAATTTCTTGTTCTGATTTCTAATGTCACTCAATATTTCTTCCAGTAAAAAGACACCAAACAGCACTGTAGGATTACTGTAGCGCYGATCTGAGTCCTTTTCTGCCTGAGGAGTGGTCGTAGAGGAAACACTGACAGCTGGGGAGTTGAACGGGTACATATGGAGGATGCATATCTATACAGACTATGAGGAGTTTGCAAACTGATTTTTWAAAAGAAATAAACTAATTTGGGCTGACTAACTTAGTATCTGCTCAGGGTCCTGGGGACCTCAGCCACTGCAGCATGCACTKCTTTGTGTGAGCCTGCTGTGCTGCCACCCCAGAAGTGGATGAAGCTAGTAAGTCAAGCATCACATTCCCTAAAGGTGCTTGCTGTTGTCCTTTCCCTTTTTGGGCAGTCAGCTGTTGGGGCACAGGAAACCTTAAAAGAGCAGTGAGAAGACCCTGTTTGTTCTGCCCTGCTGGAATAGTAAGACAGGGTAGCTTAGCATGATCTTGAAGGGTGAAGAAATAAAGAAAAGAAGGGAAAAGCCATCAACCAATATCGTTAGTAATCTAATAACTCTTGACATTGTCTTACAAAGCAGCAGCTAGTTGAGCATAAATCACCTGCTGTGCTTAATGGACAGAAATACAGACCTACTCCATTTCTTTTCTTCTCAGGGAAAATCCTTCATTAAAGATGCTCTGAAGTGTAAGGCTCATGCCTTGAGGCATAAATTCAGCTGCATCAGCCGTAAGTGCCCTGCCATTAAAGAGATGGTGTTCCAGTTACAGCGGGAATGCTACCTGAAGCATGACCTCTGCTCTGCTGCCAAGGAGAACGTCCAGGTCATTGTGGAGATGATTCACTTCAAAGACCTGCTGCAGCACGAGTAAGTGCCTGTGTGCTAGTTCGGTTAGAGATATGGGAGCTCCTTCCCGGAGCACGATGATGCTGACAAGTTGTGCATCTCCCAAGAGCTGTTTCACCTCCTTACGGCCTTAGCATATCTCGTTTTCTCACATTCTGGACCAAGGTAATGCTTTCTTTACAGGGGTCCTTGAAGATTAGTTTGTTTACGAAGGGCTAGGTGAGGCTGTTGAAAGGAGACGACATGGACTGAACATGGATCTAGCTGCATCTTTAGTTCATTGGCAAATACAGTGTTAGCGTTTGCTGTTTCCAGGGGCATCCCACAATGTCCAAGWGCTTTCCAGACTCAGAGGCATGATTCCTGACCGCAATACCTTGTAAAAGGCAATAGCTAGAGAAGGGGGGGGGAGGGCTATGCAAAATTGTCGGTAAGAAGATAATTTATTTTGCAAATATATGCTTATAAATGCCTTGTAGTTAATTGTTCCTGAACGAGCTGCAGTCCAAACAGCTCCATATTTACCTCAAATGCTTTCCAATAAAACATTGAGGTGTACAGCAGGAGGCACAGGTCAGACTTTAAGTAGTTCATCTCTGGCTGGGAACTCAGCTGCCCCCCAGGGAACGGCAGACACAAATCTTTGCTGGAATTGATCAAGCTGCTACATGACGGGAACAAACAAGCCACAAGCTGTTTGTACCAATTCTCTGTGTACAGATGCAAAAACTAAGGCCTGCTTTTCTTGCAGGTGAACATCTCACAAATAAAAAGGCTCAGACACAACCTGGCAGCAAATTTAACCTTAGAGCATCTTCCTAAAAGCACCTTTGACTTTTTATCCCTGGTGGATACTAGCCCAGAACCCCCAAATCCCAGCAATTGTGACAGATTAATTTTCTCACTGGATCATTTGGTTTGGGCTTCCAGCTGTGCATTTTCGAGGAGCTGGGCCCTGATTTCCTTACTTTCTGTTGAAAACCGCTCCTCTAATATTTAAGCTGCAGTTACAGAGTGAGAGAGAGAGACTCTCTCATGCCCGTTTACCCTAAAATGCAGACTCATTTGCTGCGGTTTGACAAGCTGAACATGGTGGGCTGAAAGCAAGGCTCTTCCCATGAACATTCCTGAGGCTCGGATCAAAGGCGTGGCTGGTGGCCTGGTGGCAGATGGTGGCCTCGCCAGATCGGCTGGCTGTGGCCGCAGAGGAGGGCAGCTCCCCCCGGGCCCCCGCTTGCTGGGGCGAGCCGGGCAGCGATGCTTCGTGCTGCACAAGAGCACCTCTCTGTGGACACTGCTGAGGCTGCATTAATAGGCTGTAAATGAGGGTACTTGGCACCAATTAAACCTCCATCATTTGGAGGTGAGAAGAGCTATGACAGCCAAAAGCTGTACAAAGATGAGTAAGCTCTCCTTATTTTACAAACAGGCTAAAGCTGGAACGCTCAAAAGCAGCTTCTTATTTCTGGGGACCTTGACTGGGGAGTTCTCAGTTTGAGAAGAGAAGGATCATTCAGCTGAACACCTATAATTTGCGTGATGTCATTTAGCGCTTCTTACACTTCATTTTCAGCATCTCAGAGAACCAGAGCTCCGCTTTCCTGTGCGGGACTCCCCAAATAGACTCTCTCTATCCAGTCTTCTCCCTCCTATATTTAGAGGCCATTTCTGAAATTCTTGAACTAAGTAACTTGTTCAAGCTCAATAGGCAAGTGTGGCAGAGCTGGAAATAAAATAAGGTCTGCTGACTTGCAGCCTTGTGCTCGGTTCAGGTACTATGGTCAGGCTAGCTGAAATGCAAGAAGTGAAAAAGCAAAGGAGAAATGGGCCACTACTAATCCGCAGGGCTCTGGCAGACTGTGAATACCTGAAATATTTGGCAGCTATGCCACTTTTTAGTCATACCAGCAACCTTTCTCTTCCAAAGATTCTTTGTAAAGATTATATCCAATTTTAACAACCGATCTCTCTCCTCTCTGTCTTTTTTTCTTCCTTCCACTGGCTCGCTTTGTATGCGATACGCTCATCTTTTTTCACATCTTCTATTTTAGATTTAAAACAAAAACTAACAGCTTAGAACCCGGGGCAGTATTCGGACGTGGTCCTCTGTTCTGTCCTTACTATTTTCTGTTGACGTGCGCTAAAGAACGCAATCAGGGMAGCAAAGTCGCCTCTTGAGTCAGCTGCTGTGGGGGTGCGGGTCAGACTGATTTATTATGGTGGAAGTGGTGACAGGCCCTGGCAGATTATTCTCTRCTGCATTCCAAATAACTTTTTTAAATAATAAAAACAATCCAAATATGGGAAATACTTTGAGGTGGAGGAATAGGTGGCTCTCCAAGATTAGTCATTCAAAATGAGCTTAAATAGTTGGGCAGAGTAAAATCGTAGTGGTGTCACAAGCTAATCAGCTTAATCTGCTGGCTTTCGTCATCTCCCTCGACTCAGTCCATGGGAATAGACTGCTAGACAGGACTTGTCTGCACCTAAACGGTGCACCACCGCTGCTCACACCACCACCCCCTCCCCTAACGTCGAGCCCAGGCCCCCCACCGTAGGCACTTCTTAGTTTGCACTTTAGATGGTGTCACTTACTAGGAAACTTCTAAGCATGTCCTTCTCAGCCCACCTGGGTTGCCTGCTAACAGCTGAACAGTTGTGTCAAAAGACAGCATCAATGTTGACCCACAAGGCTTGTGACCGCAACTATTTTAAAATACGCTGTGCTCTGTGACCCTTGACTGAGGAAACTGAACTGCCTCTTTTCAGAAGCTGCAGTGTGTTACGGGGCTTCAGGCTTCCGTGCAGGCAGGAACGATGGGTGGGAGGCAGAAACAGGCCTTGGGTTGTTTGCAGTCCTTGTTTGGGGGGAAAAGATGTATACTGAAAGTTATACTTAACTCTGTGAAGAAATTGAGGAAACAACTCAGTATGGGAAGAAACTATGCCGCCAAGGTGGATTCCCTTGTATTTTAGCTCTGTACAACTAGATCATGAGTCTAGATAAGATCTTACTTCTGGCAGGAGTCAACATCTCATGTTTCAGGGAAAGCTAAAGATGGTAAGGAAACYCAGGGAACTGCTTGGTCAAGTGCATGTTGCTCTTTCTGGAGATGAGGAAATGCCTTCCTCTTCCAGACTAGAGACTGGTATATGTTTGTACCAGTCATTCATCTGGAGATAGCAAAAAGTATTTTATGAAGTTGAAGAGGTATGGAAAGAGATAGAGAAAGGAGGCGAGAGACCGCAGTTGTTTCATTTGACAGCCCTGCTTGCTAAGCATATTGGCCTGACATCTTCCTCCAGCGGAAATTAAGTTCTCTCACAACATCTCCACTGGGTGAACAATAAAGGCAGGCCCAGCATTTGCATGAAGCTTAGMTTCACTGTATGCTGGCATGTGCATTTCTTACAGAGATATGGCCAGTAAGAACATATCCCAATGAGGAATAAACATGCGACGTTGAACTGGTCTGCAAGGTAATAGAGTTTTGAACCCCAGTGAGCAGGTATCAGGAGATTAAAACTACTGAACTGGGTTGTAAGCAAGGGAGAAAATAAGGAAGAGTATCCATTAGCCTCATTTCCTGGTATATAGCCCTTACATATTTTTAACTTTGCTCTTACTGTTTGCTTTATCTCCAGGCCCTATGTTGACCTAGTGAATATCCTGCTCACCTGTGGTGAGGAGGTGAAAAAGGCAATAACAAGAAGCGTCCAGGCCCAGTGTGAGCAGAACTGGGGAAGTCTCTGCTCGATCCTGAGCTTCTGCACCTCAGCTGTGCATGCTGACTCCATCTTGAGTCCAGAGAAGAAGGCRGGCGAAGCCAGCAAAGCCGCTGCTGGCCGTGGGGACATACTGGCCCACTCCGAACCTGACCACAGGGAGAGCTCACGAGCATCCAAGGGAGAGAGAGGTACTAAGGGCCACTTGAACACCCACGCCCGGGTAAAAGCTGGGGCCCATAGTCCCAAAGGGGCACATGGGATCATGGACCGGGCAGACGAACTGTCCGACTTCTCTGACATCCGGAGGTGAAAGAAGGCACCAAGCTCCCCTTTACCCCCTTCCTCCCCCTCCACTGGAAACGTCCTCCGTTGAGTCCATCTCCCTATCTATGGACATTCCAAAGCATTTCTCATTCAGAGGTCAAGCACAGGGCATTGCAAGATATTTGGACCTCAGCAACAGTGTATATAGTAGCAAAGGGAGAGCAGTGGCAATGGGTTATCAATCCAGCAAACTCCACGCTTGAGTAGCCACTGAACTTGGCAAAATGTCCCCAACTAAATTCTTTTCCCCTTCTTACAAAATGAATGTTGGTTGAAATTTAGGATCTTGTTTTGAGGTTGTTGGGTTGCTTGGGGGAGATTGTTTTCTAYTGGTCCCCTTGGCTGGGGAGAAGGTTACAAGAGGGCTCTGCCAGACTGTATTTGGCCACATGTGGCTTCACACCCTGAAGGTTTAGGGCACAGTCTTAAAGCAGATGGCCAGATCTCAAAGGGATTTGGTTTCGGCCTGTGGCTGAGAACATAAAAGCTCGAGGCTGTCCATGTGATACTCTGTAGTGAACCAACTATCTCATTTCTTGCACAGGAACCTTGCAGTCTTGAGCTCTGTCATTTTCTCTTAAGTAACTTCTGAGCCATTGTTCCCATCTGGGTGATGCTGCCTCATTTAAGTGCCCCCTGTTTTTTTTTCTTAACCACTGCATAACTTGACACTTGCTTATCCAGTTACTTCAGGATGCCAAATGCCTAAGTGGTCACCTTCCAGAAAGATACCTGGACGGTTACAACTTGCTTAGCTGCAGAACACATTGTGGAGGACCCCTAAGCATAAGTTCTTAGACCTCTAAACTCCATGGGGATATTCTCTTCTAGAAATTATACCTGCCCACACAGGGACACAGCTGCAACGGCAGCCCACCTCCACCCTTATGGACAGCCCAAGCTTACAAGRATGGGTGTAGGCTCAGGCAGTTAAGGAGCCCACGTTGTTTCATTAGAAATGTCTCTCTTTGGAAGCAGCTTGGTGCAGGTGCCTGTCAGCTGTGGTTTATCAAAATGCCAAAGACATTAAGAGGGGGTTGACTTTTTGTTAATTGTCATGCAGATAATGACCACCAGGGTCTGCAGAATTGGTTACTGGAGAGGGAAGTATGTCAAGAGCTCATTCTTTCTGGGTAGTCTTTAGTGTAAATGAGGTGTTATCTCTCTTACCCTTATTTCCTATGCAATTATAACTCTCAGGTTGCAGATCTGCAATCATTTATCCCCAGATGCTGTACTGGAAATGTAGGTTACAGCACCCGTGGGGACAGGAGGGTGAGCTCCTCAGCCTCCTCTGGAGAAAAAGTGAGTTTTCTTAGCGAGTGGGAATCACACCAAGCATTTGAGCCTTCTCATTTAGGAAGCATGGGAGGAAAGCTGTGGGGGCAGAAAGGCAGTTCAGTGGAGACAGAACGTACCCAGTGAACTAACGTACGTCTTGTCGCATGGTGGGTAGAAGCTGTATAAACGGTAGAGCATGTTGGAATTTGGCTACAACTTCCAACTTAGATTTTAGTTACTGTTAAGTGAACACAGCTCCTAATAACTTTATTCAGAGTTTAATGCATGTATCCACCAGCAGAATTTATAGGCACTACTTTTAATAGAAGTCACGTAGGAAGCAAGAGAGGATTGTTAAGTTGAAAAGATGTGTCCTTATGTGATCACCAGGTCTTTATTTAAAGAAAGGACCTTGATCTAGTTTGATTTTACTCCCAGTTAAGTTCTGTGACAAAATTCTTACTCAACTTCATTGGGAAGATGTAGGATCAGGSCAAATATTGTAGCTGCGAAGACTGTCCTGACCTGAGGAGCAGAGCTCCTTCCGGTGGGAGTGCAAGTTGGTCCATTCAGCTGTAGAACTGTCCTGTGGATGTGGCCTCCAGGATTTCACAAGGAGGAGCTTGCCAATGTTAATTCCTGCCTAGCTCTCTGATGACCAACACCTCTGCTCCGCAAACCAAGTCTGACTGCTAGTGGTACCATAAGAAAGTCTCTGGTCTCCCTTCTCCCGAGTTTCCTGTGAGCATCCTCTTTTCCCCTTCGTGGTCCATAGCCACAGTAGGGAACAAGCTCAAACCAAAAAGAGAATCAAAGCTTATTAGCAAAAAACAAACACAGAACAGAAGCAACTTACTACCAACACAACGTTCTTGCATCGAACTAAAATAAGATCCCTCTCTCGTTAGATGTCTGATCCATCTATGGCAACCAAACATATAGATATACATCCTTGAATGTCTCAGTCAACATATCACCTCAGCATGCATACAGTTTTATTTGTATTCATTCATTCTGAGTGGGGAAAATTGTATATTCCCCTTGTTTAGTCAATGAAAATTTCTTTTTTTTGTTTTGTTGGGAGCTGTGGGTGGGGGGGTTTTGTATAAGGCATAACTTTTTTTTCCTCTGTGTGTGAAGATTTTATGTGTTCATCTACTGATTCCACATATGCTATTATTGTAAATATTTAACATTTCTATTTATTATAGTGTCTCCATTAAAAAAAAGAACACTGCTGGCTATGATAATTTAAACGTATGTCATGACCTGTGTTGTATATATTCATGCCACTAGTATGTTTTTTATGTTTAAAGCAGCGTAAATATAGTTTTATACAGTTCCATAATGTTATTGACAGCATAAATCATTTATTTATTGTTAAACCTTCTTTCATATCTAACAAATGGGGGTGTTTTACCTGAGAGTATTTTATTGTGACATCTGCATAGCCTTAATTCTTTATAAACTTTTAAAAAGGAAAGAACTGTCCATTTAGATCCTGTATGATGCTTTAATTAACACTCCTTATGAACTTACTGTTCAGGAAGGAGATTTAGCTTAAAAGCCAAGGTATGATGTTTCCTTTACACTTCGCATCTGGAATGAGCCTTGTTCRGGAATGGAAATACTGGGAGAAGCAAAATGCCTACTGGAAAAAGATATCAATAAACCATAGAAAATGCTGTCCTAACTTAAAGTGCTGAAATAAAAGGAGAAAAAATAACCTTCCTTCAATTCCAAATCTCTGGGAGAAAAACATACTAGTTTTATCTCATGTAGAATTTGCAGCCAAATAAGCTTGTTAAAAAAACAGAAATGCATATGGCTTTAGACAAAGCTCTGTACCTTTCACACTATTATTTTCCTTAAACACTAATAAATGTTTTGAATAAGTCTGCGGCTGGCTTTGTTTAGCTGGAATTTCRGCTGCGGCGCTAAGGGGTAAGAAAGCAGTTTGAGGCCAGGCCAGGCCAGGGGGAGATGCACGGAGGGGCGCAGGGGACCTGTCCCGTCCCATCCTGCTCAAAGCCCCTGTGCTGGACTGGGAGCGGCCAGGTCCCCGCTGCCGGGCTGGAACGGGGCTCCCAGCGCTTCGGGAGCATTTCCCTTCGCTGGAATTGAGTTTGCTGCAATGCCTCAGTGCACCTCACCCGCTTAAAAATCATCTGCTCGGGGAGTGGGAAAGGAGCCCAGGGCTGCAGTGGGGAATGGGGACGGGGACTCGGCCAGTGGCCGATGTCCTGGRTGTTCACGGGGATCCTCGTGTTGCAGCCCCGGCGAGCCTGGTCACAGCATCCTCTGGGAAGGGGCTTCACACAGGCTGGGGCCACGGCTCTACAGTGCGATGTCAGCCAGACCCACTGACAAATACAGCAGTGACACTTTTTAAAAGCTGTAACAGCTGAGATTTACACTCCTGAATGTATAAAAAAAACCCCTCTGTTATTTATGTAGCAGCGAGGTCTCTCCCTTCAAGATTTTACCATAAAAATGGAAGATGCCSATTTGATGCTCTGTTGTCAGCTAGCAGTAATCCAGCGACGGGTACCATTTGGCGGCTCCAAACAAGGCGGTAACCCACAAGTACTGTAGCTTTAATTCTCTCTCAGATTGCTCCATTACCACCCAAGGAGAGATCAGATATCCAAAGCTTGGATGTCTACTGGAATTTCAGCAAAAGAGAACAGCTAAATCCTAAGATTACAAAAAGCAAACCCCATAAATAGAGCTTTGTGTTTTCTCTGCAGTCAACAAATAGTAAAATTTATAAAATAATTTTTTTWAAAAAAAGGATGATGGCTTTTCCCCTTCCCTTTTCATATAGTGTCATTGTGTAGGCAGCGAGGCAATGGGGGAACTATGAGAAAGCATCTCAGAACATAAGGCAATGGGTTTTTTTTAAGGCTGCTTGCATGAAAAAGCACATTTTTAATGCTCCTTCTGTGAGGTTTAAAAATAACTAATATAGTTGAAGTCTTTGGATAAGATGGACTTCACAAGCCTAAATGTGATTTGCAGCAATCTAGCAGCTGTGGCATTTCTTTGCCTTTAGGTGCGACAGCTTGTCTATAATCCTGCCACGGACTGTCGTTAACCGCCACAGGGAAAGCACATCTTGCCAGTCGAGATGTGACAGTGTTTGGTGTGATATGGTCTCAGGCCAACCTGCAGTCAGCCTTGGGCCACGGAATAGCTAGTGCTGAGGTTTGACCTCTCATTGTCATTAAAGATCCCACTGCATTTTTTTGCAGGCATTGGTCCACACCTTGGCTGCGGTGCAGCTAAGGTACCGGCACTCTGCCATCTACCATCCTCCCTGCAGTTTTGACTAGAAAAGTTATTTTCCATTTCCTGATGTGTGCTGTGGCGAGACTGCATTCTGCTCCAAAAAGTGGCTACACATCAGCAATGGTGACGTGGCCGTTGCCTTCTTGCAGGAGAGCACGTCCTACAAAACAGAGCACTAACAGAGTGCTGACATAAAAAGTACAGAAGCACAGAAGAAAAGAGAAGCCCTAAAATGGACTTCAGGGCAGGGTCGCTGAGTGGCTGGCTGGTAGTCACCTCCCTCAGGGAATGATACAGAGGAAGGAATAGATGSGGCGACAGCATCGCTCCTGGGTTTGCTGCAGCCCTCAGAGCTGAGCTCTGTGTGCACTTCGCTAGCTGCACCAAATAGCTCTACTTCTCACCGCAGTAGAGAGTCTGGCGTGGTTTGATGGGAGGTCTAGAGCGTAGCTGCAGAGATTCTGCATTGCACAACCCCGAAAACTGCATTATTTAAAATACATTGAATACAAGTCTACTTCAAGACTGGAGTGATCTTAATTCAGTTTGGACTGAGTCACTTTGCAAGTGGAGTAAGATGAACCAAATCAAGGCCATTTAAATTCCAAATGCACGTCCACGCAAAGGTGTCACAGAATTGAACGAATCCCACCAACATTTGTACCTTTGGCTGATCAGGATTTATTCTCCTATGGGCTCCCTGTCTAGCCTCCCAGAAGAACAAAATTAATTCCAGATATTGGCTTGCTCAAACATACCAAAACATTTACAAATGTGTATGTCAATTTACATATCTCAACCCACTATGTGGGCTCCTAATTTAAACTTACAGTGAAAGTCGCTGTGTTAGTTTTCGACGGCTCCTAACCACTGCCCTTAGCTCTCTTTGGTAAGTGCAGGCCTGGAGATCGCAGGAGTGCAATCGCAGCTCTGAAGCGGTTCTCCGTTGGGACATGTCTGATAAATTCACTGCAGTCATCTTCCCAGGTGAGGGAAGAGTTAATAATCGCTGGGAAGCCTTCTCGCCAACGCGCTTTAAAAGCTGTTTCCTGACACCTTACCAGAAACACAAATCCCACTCAGTTTTCACTGCTAGYTATGTTCGTGTTTCCATGTTCTCCTCACAGGCTTTCAGAGGAAAGGCTTCTATCACACTTGCTGGTTAAAAGTCAGACATTTCTGTATACTTTCCCTGGGGAAAAACATGCCACATCTTGAGCTTTTGASTGATCCTGGGCAGCCTGTATCACACAGAACCATCACGGGTCCCCCATAGTGTGACAGACCCAAAACCAGAAAGCAGGTTAAACTGTGGAGAGAGGATGCAAGGGAAGAGCAGCTGGACCTCCCTGGGGGCCAAAGCTCCACCAGTGCTTCCAGAGGTCCCTCCCATGTCTCCTCCTGTGGTTCCAGCACTAGAGGGTCCTGGCTGAAGACTGGGGTGAAACATAATCGTATAATCARTCAAATCCTGACAATTTTTGTTTCTGTACATTTCCTTTAGTGAAAATTGTCCTAGCCAGCTGAGCATTTCATTTTGAAATCAAAACCTCATGTTTTTCTTGATCAAGAATGTAGAATGGGGACTTGAGGGTTTAAAGACACGACAAATTATGGGACGCTGCAGGGGCTGAGAATTCCTGTCTCTGAGGATGCTGACTGTTATAGCCTTGACCTTTTCTGCAAATGCCATCCTCTCTTATAAAAATGTGGCTTGGAGTTTATTTGGAAATTCTTGTAAAGTAAGAAGAAGCCCTTGGAACAAATCTGCTCTGAGGCTCTCCCCGCAGATGGAGATACAGCTTTTTTAAGGGTATTCTTCCACCGCCGTAGTGCCCCGGGGGCAGCATTGCTGCAGCAAGTGTGCTGAGCGCTCCCGCGGTGCATCTGTCAGAGCGGTGATGGCACTGCAAAGATCCGGCCCGACGTGTGATTCCATAATAGGAACCTGTAATAGTGCTGAAATCGAGCCTAGGCTGGCTTACACAGAAGATCAAAGAGCGCTAGAACAAAATGCCCCTGTGGCACAGACGGTGCCAGCTTCCACTGATGTCATTAGGAACAGTAAAGTGTTGTGCTAATGGAAAGTCTAAAACCAGGCTGCGTTTTAAAACAATGAGCAGGGTCACCAGATCCAGCRCTCCGCTATCTAAGACAACATGTCACTTAAGTCCCTCTATAAGCCCACTTCGATTTCTCAGATTTTCTTCAGTTTGTATCTGCTTTTCTCTATCCCACAACAGTACTGCACTACATTTGTCACCCATGAATAATCCCACTTACATTTTAGACTCTCCTTCTTCCCCAGAAAAAAAAAATGTAGTGGGAGGTGTGGGGAAGCTCAGTGAAAGCTGACAGTCAGAAGAGACTGGGAAAGGCCTACAGAATGACTTATTTAGATGTCCTATTTTAAGATAAAGTGAAGAATTATGCATGTTCAGCATTTTGCTCAACTGACATGAAAACAAGTCACTACAAAATCAGTTTRTGCACGCAGAAAAGGACATATCATGTTCCCTATGTCTACTGGAACACTGAAAATTAATTTGTTTTTCAATACACTTTGAAGAGTAACCCCAGGAATTACGTATTTTTCCSTTGGATCTACTACCTACATTTGCTGATCCACAAACTAAAACTAAATGAAGGGGTAACAAGAAGTCTGCAAAGGCCACTTAAAACCATTTTGGCTCATATAAAAAGGAAGGACAGTCAGGRTATCTTAGAGGGTCCAGAGGATCACCAAAGAAGCTGAGGCTGCTTTGCATCGAGAAAGGCCTCCCAGGGCTACGGGGCAGCTTTAGGTGACAGCCTGAAGACCATGCAGATTTTAGGAAGAGGAGATGGATTTTGCAGCTATCTGAATTACATGCACTAGTGAAAGCTGGCCACACTTTACAGCCCAGGACTGGGGAATGAGTCTTGGATAATAATTAATAGCTCWATCTTGGTTTCACCAAAGCTTCTGGTAAAACATCTTGTTGATAATAATAGGACATTAGGATTAGGCTCCCAGCTGGTGCTGGGAGTCACTAAAGCTTTCCTAACTGCATAGGCTGATGAAGAACAATCTTTAGAAAACAGATGAGGCTGAAAATAATCTGTTCTCAAACTTCCCACATTCAGAGATGTTCGAATCTGAGGCATGGGGCTGTTTTTTTGCAGCACTCCCTAAGCATAGATCATTTGCAAAATGTACAAGAGCAGGCAAACCATATTGTCTTTCTACAGTRCCTGGAATTCACAAGACACCTTAAATGTGACAGAAGTAAGACTTAATTGCTGCTTCTAAAACCCTGAAATAAAGTTTACTAGGCTTTCTGAAATTGTATACCATACTGCTTGAATTCTGGACATCCTACACATAATGGTTGCTCTCTCCCTTTTATTCTGTTGATCACAAACAATAAGGTAGCACAACTTCAATATAGGAAAAGTGGTCTCTCTTCTAAGGACAGAAAAAAAGAAAGCCAAAGCCATACCTTTCCAGTGAAGATGTTAGCAGGATGCAGCATTTATTTGAGTAAGTACAGCAGTAACTCTGAGTATTAATTTAGAAGCAGCAACTTGAAAGGGTGGAGTAAAAAAGGACCAGGAGACAGCACTGGGAATCTGTGATGACACCATATAAGCACATAAACTGATTTAGGAGCTTGCTTAGAACAAACTGTTCTTACAGTATTGCCAGACTGAGCAGAAACAGGAAGAGCATTGAAGTCCAGCTGACCAATGAGTTGGTCAAACCCTCTTTCATGGGATTGCCAGCCAAATTTGTACACAGTGAATTTCAGATAAACATACAAATGTTGCAACTCATTGGACTCAGACTMCTCTGGCAATTCACCTGTTTTTTCCTTCTGTCAGGATTATGGGTTCAAGTAGATGGTGGGCAAGGAAGAGGAGGGTCAGGTTTTCCATGAGCGTGAGGCATAGACAGGACAGAGATGCAAAGACTGTACTGAAAAGTCCAGACTCCACATGGCAAAGAAATCCCAGACCTCAAAGCAACATCCAACCTTCTGATYTTCAGAGGAATTAAAGTATTCTTCAGATCTTTGAGGACAGGAAAATGAGTGAACTTCATACTGTCCTTCAGGAGCCATGAAATCTGTCAAGCTGTTATAAACCAGTTACTACAGCTGAAGTTTTGCTTTGGAGAAATATCAGCAAGAACCAACTGAAGAAATATCCTGAAAGGTGGTCCACATGGGACAAGCATAGCACATGCTCAGGAGCATGAACTGCCCAACCACAGCAATGAAAGTGAGCCATAGCTCTACCTGAAAGATGACTACAAAGTCACAGCCTAACTTAGTTCAGCAGATTCAGCCTTGTCCTGCATGCAGACCAGGTGAGGTAGGTTTGCTCAGGTGAGYAGGGCCCATCCTTATGGCTGTAAGTGGCAGCATCTACATACTCTCACGGAGGGTCCTTAGACTCAAGGCTATCAAGGCTTCAGCTGCAGGGCCGCAAGTGCAGCTCCACCATTGCACACCCATCACAACACACAATCCAAGCTTTATTACACTCAGTGAAACGTGAGCCCACAAATGCAGCTTCTTTCACAGGCAGCTCTACGGCAGGTCCTGTTTTAGGATCCCTTCTTTGGGACTTGAAACACAGTGGCCAGATGACACAGTATGTTATCTCATATGGGCAAAAATCATTATAATCACAGTYTCAGAGCCACGCAAAGTCACTGCAAAAGTGTAAAGCTGGCTCTGTATTATGTGCTCTAATTGATGGAAATACAAACATGTTCTTGTGGCGGATCCAAACTGGATATACATTCCTGAGCAATCTGGTAACATACAGGTCCAGTAAGATCTGTGATAGCTTTTCCACCAGCTCCCAGGTTACAGTTGCAGAGTATGCAATTAGCTAAAACGCTCCTTCCAGTGGAAATAGCACAACAGGGCTCAAGTGAACTTCATAGCTGTAGCAAATTTCATTGTTTCTTTTTTTGTTTCATACAAAAAAATGGCAAAAAGGACAGAACCCAACCAGATCAAAGGGATAAGGTGCAGAAGTTAAGAATAGAGATGCAGAAACACTAATTCTTATCCATAGGATCATGCTGACTCCCACTCAGTACCGTCTGCAGATTGCAAATTTGAAGCAAAATCAGAAAGAGAGAGCGAGCGAGAGAATGTATTAATAATAATCTCTGCATCTGTCCTGGAGGCTGTATATAAAAAATGATCCATGAGGCATAAATTCCCTGCCAGCGTAGATTTTCTCTTCCAGCTATGACCAAGTACTATCCATTTAATTTCAGTACCCGTTTACCCAATACACGAATGCTACCTGCTAGATACCTAACAATGACACYGCTTCTTTACCTAATTGAAAAGCAAGAGGGAAAGAATACATGCAAAGAGCTTAAATACATGCAGAGAGAGTAAAAAGGCCATCTCTGCAAATGTGGCTCTACTGCTAGGTTTGTCCTTCAATTCAGATGCTTTCAAAGCCCAGAAAGGTAAGGAATTAGGGTTTGTTCCTGTTATAGAGCTGTATTTATAAAGCCAATACAGAGAAAGGTACCGAAAGAAGGAATGCAAAGCAAGGACTGTATTATGTGCCTTTAACTGCTTTGGCCTCTTTTTATTGGGTGGATGGACTCACCACCAAAACAAGGGCCACGAAGGGTATCTACCTTGTCTCCAGACTCGAGGAATAGTTGCTAAAATCCATCTATCATGGAAAGGAAAAAAAAAAAGCTGTGGAAGCAATTCCCAATGTCTGCACATCAGTAGTTAAGGGCTGTGCACCCAGCCAAGTGGAGGGGTGAGTGATCAGCCCGGCACTTAACAAACACAGCTGGCTCTAACTCACACCTTTCTTGATAGTTTCCAAAGCCAGGGCAACAACTTACTGTAAAGAGGCCCTGGGGCACTGGCACGTTGTTTTATTTCTGGCTTTGAACTTCAGAAACGTGCAGGATTCATGGACGTGTGCTGTTGCTCACATCAGGTAAATTTGCCGAGGGTCTCTGTTTCAGCCATACACCCTTTGGAAAGCTGCGGTGCCTGCTTTACGTCTGACAGCAGCACAGCTGAACAAGAGAGATGCAAAACTAATCATATGGAGCAGGGAGCCAAAAAGGGATTCCAGCAACATGAAAACCAGAGGGAAATGCCAGAGTCATGCTATCTGCGATCGGTATCTGTGACCCTAAATTTTCCAAGAAGTAACAATGATAAGGCAGCTTTGTCCAGGTGAAAGATAGCAGCAGGGCTAATTGTAGCTGAGCAGATGGATTCTCATGGCAAGGTTGTTATCTCCCTGGATTCCTGCTCCCAGTGGCTGCTGTCGCTGCTCATAATATCCAGCAGCAACCCTGACAAAGAAAGAGAAAAAAAGGGGAAAGAAAAACTGAAAAAGAAAGGAATGTGGAGGGAAATAAGAAACGAGAGAAAGAGTAAAAATGATCAGAAAAGAAAGAGGGAATGGAGAATCCAGTGGTAAAAAAGAAGTCAAGATAAATGGGAACCTTTAGTTGCTCCACAATTTCCTTGTAAAGGAGTCTCAAGAGAGTAAGGCTGATGGTGGAAACTGAGGACTGAAGCTGCTTCTGCTCACTCTTGTACATAGGTGGACAGATGGCAGCAGGAGACAAGCTCTGGCTGCCCTTCCCCAAAAGCCACCTCCCTGGCCAGCTAGCGAGAAGGTGACAGGGAAGGCACAGTGGGGCAAGATGTGTCTTCATGGAGACAATGTGACCGTCACTCTTCCACTGACCCTGCTGGACATTTGCTGCATGTACAAGAGTCAAGAAGGGTGGAAAAAAAAAGTGTAAGAAAGGGACGGAATGCTACTAATGAGCTGCTAATGAGGCTAAGTCTGTATACCTAGCACAGCACAGGAGGGAGACTGTTCTGCCCCAGGAGCAATGGGTTGTGCTCAGATGACAGGAAGGGAAGGGAAATCCAGTACTGTGATAACCTCAGGTCCACTGTGTCCCCCACTGCTCCTGACCCCATCTGCCAACTTCACAGGATAGACACCACACAAAAACCCCTCTTCAAAATAGATGAAAGCCTTTGGATGAGAAAACAGCACTCCTTAAAATTAATAAATTGGCAGCTGCTTCAGGCCAGGATACACAGCTGGGAAGGTCTGTTCCACAGGAGCACTCAGCACGTTCCACGTCAGCAGAAGGCTGCTGACCTGAGTGGAAATTTTCCTCCCTCGCACACTGTATGGTGCTCTACTGCATTTCCAGATGCTGGGCAGCTTCAAACATACGTGAATGCTGGACAAGCTGCCCCTGTGCCAGCCCGCAGAAACTCAGCTCGGTGCACATCTGGAGCTTGCTGAGTGTGTGCACATCAAGTTGGACCTGTTGGACTTGCTGCTTTTGACACATGGGTCCAGGCTGTATGTTTATTACTCTTATTATTACTCATCGGAACCACAAAAATACATAGCACAGGAGAGTCTGCTGACCAAAGATCTGACTCTCCAGATAGCCATAGCAAAGGATAAAAGGAGCAGTAAAAACAAGGAGAAGTGACTTGCTCAAGATCCTACAGCAGAGCAACGACAAAGTCAAGGGCAGGACACAAGGGATTTGACTGTTGCCAAAACACAGCTGTCAGGAGCCATCTGATATGTGCTGGGCTATCCAAGACATCCACATAGGTCTGGCCTGTATGACAGGACCGCCCTGAGACCTACGGCCTTCTGGAGCATCTGCTGGAGGCCAACTAGGACACTTAAGTTTGGAAAACTGATTTCAGCCTTACTCTAAGAGTAGTGCTAAATTAAACTGCAGAAATGACTACAACCAGGACGTGCAGAAAAGCTCAACAAGCTTTTGACACAAATAACTTTTTCTGTAAGCATGGTAAAAATCACTTTTTCATTCTGATTTGTTCAATTAATTTGATTCAAGTACTTTGTCATTCAGATGTTAACTAAAGACTTGAAAAGCAAGAAAGTTTATTTTCCTTTTCTAGCCATGAAGAAGTATTTCAGAAAAAGTTCTGCTAGTGCTAAAACCTTGAAGATTCTGATCAGCAAAGATACCTTATTTAACTCACCACTTACAAATAAAATGTGATATATCAGCTTTAAATGAAGAACATTTTTTTTATACACTTGCTTTGTTTTTCATGTGTATGTGATACATTCAAACAGTTTCATTTAGATAATCATTCCTTCTTGGGATTTCTTTTCTCATTCCCATTTCTATCCTGATAAGCTTTGAGAGAAATCATAAATGAAAACTTCTACTGTGAATCTGAACAAACAGAGGGTGGGCCATATAAAGTGTAAGTAAATGTATGCAGATATGGCAAAAACAAGAACAAGCGTAGAGCTAGGGCTGTATTTGGGGCTCTGACCTGCATCCTTTGGTCAGCCACAGCAGGACGGTTTAAGATGCCCAAAGATTTTTGCCGTGGCCTGCTGACAGTCACTGTCCCTGGAGCAGAGGTGGCACAATGGGACATAGGCCTCCATCTCAGGAGCTCCAGAGAGAAGTTCATCACATTAGCTCAATCCATCGACAAAGGTCAATTCGCACCAAAACAAACCATAAGGTTGAGGAGATGGGAGTGCAGCTATATGCCTTCTTCTGACATTGGGCTAACTGTGTCCCAAAGGAGTGCAGGGCAGGGAGCTGGATGGAGGCAGTAATATCTTACACTGCTGCTATTARATTCACTGGAGAACATCTGGCAGAAACCCTGACCACAGAGCAGTCCTAACAGTGTGAACCAAGATTTCTTCAAGGAAATAACTGCAGTTTACATCAATCTAGAGCAGCACYGAGATCCACTATATCAGCATCTTGTTTTAAGCATGATAAACTCATTGATTTTTAATCATTTAGATGCATACCAACTCACCATGCTCAAGCCAAAGTTGCCCCCACCCAGTGCATGACACGGAAAAAGGCACAGCTTTATTGCAAAGACAGCAGCACCTGTACCACCAYAAGCCCAGCCAAGCCTGCATGGCCAAGTCTGAGTGGGAGCCACAGAGACCCCTCACTGGCAGCACGAGCCCACTGTGATAGTTGTGTCTCGTGGTACAGGCTGAAGACGGAGATGCCTGCACTGTCTTGGCAACACAGCTTGAGCTATCTGCACCCACACCAGAGGAGGAATTTCCCCCCCCATATTGCCATTGCACCCCATGTCTCTCGTGCAGACCTGAGACAGAGGAAGTTTTCCCCATGGGGCTCTCCATGCTCCCAGCAGCTCCTGCCCTGTTTGCAGGGAYGAGCCCAGACCTTGTGGGGAAGGCCAGGTCTTCCCCTAGCAATACCTGCTGCACAGCACTTGCTCAGAGACTCAGCAGCTCCAGCAGGGACTCATTTCCCTATTCTGCAGCACCATCTTGCAGCAAGAGGAAGGAAAGCACCTTTCGCAGACAGCAGCACGGAGARGTGGACCTAAAGGGCACGGCAGCTTAGACGGACATTGCAACCAGGAGCAAAGCGGACAGAGCGAGAGCTGAAATACTTTGATTAGGGATGGAGAATTACAGCCTTTAGCATCCCAGAGAAAACCTGGCATTGGCATTGGGGTTCAGCTCAACCTGGGAACAGTTTGCAGGATTTTATTGTCATACTCCCCCTCYCTTACAGCCTCTTCTCTGCCACATGCAGGCACAAACCCGTCCATCTCCATGGCGGGAAGGAAACCAATGCGAGTTCACTGTGACCGGGGCTGTCCACAGGAAGGCAGCAGCACGACTCTGAAAAGTGCCTGCGGAGAGACCAGCCCTTCTTCAGCAAGCTGGAAGGTTCCCACCACTGGCCACTGCTACTCCTAGAAAGCCACTTTGCTTTCTCATTTTGGTGTCTAGATTTTTCAGTTAACAAAGGAGGTGGAAGTAATTAAAATAAGAGTATTATCCCAGAACCACAAAAAAAGYGGCGTGTAGGCTCTGAAGCAGGTAGACGAATTGATGTTAGCTTTAACTAAGCTTGAAGTAATTATTTCAAGAACCTTTTCAGTAAGAGGTATTAAATTTTAAGAAGGYCATTCTCAGGAAAGTTACACTCGCACAATTTGTGTCATTAATTATGAAGGAGGTTGCTATTTAATGAAAAAAAAATCCGAACGGATCACAATTAGCTATTATCAAGATATTATTTTTTTAAATTATTTTTCAGTTAAAGAAAAGCAGGATGACATGCAGTTGGGAAGCAGGGCAAAGCGCTCTTGAAGCTCGTCCTCCTGCACATTCCAGAGTGCATTTTCCCCTTTTGTCAGACAGGATCAGTGCACACAAAAACCTATTACCATTAAAGAAAACCCCTGAGATCTTAACCACAGGAKAGCTGAGAAGCGTCACCACATTTTATGTTGACTCACTTAATCTCCTTTTGGTAATACCAAATTTTCCCACAAAGCCACTGCTTAGTTATGTACGCAGCAGCTGGGAAGGAGTTTTAAATTGTTTCTAAATTCAGTGTATTGCAAAAGCCACAAATTATGGTCAGGATTACGAATGTTATATAGAATTTCTCAAATTATTTGTTTTCTGGTTCCTGTTCCTTTTTTGTTCACAGACTCTCTTGTGCTCTGAACTCTGCGTGTTCTGGCTTTAGCTGGAAGTGCAGCTCCTACATCTGTTTCAATCTTTCCCAGTATTCAAAGGCCTCATTCTCCCCATCCTGCAGTACCTTTTTGTTTTCACTTGAAGGCAACCTTGCACCACACATTTCTATAAAAAGAACCGGTCTGGTAAAGTACCACAGCTACTTTGCCCGGCGGATATCCCACCTTTTGCAGGTGGGAAGAGGCTGAGCTCCAGACACAGGGCAGAAACAGCTCTTCTCACGGCTGACTCACCAAGATTTTCAAAATGTTGACTTTCCATTTCGCACCTCCGCGATTTCTCCAGCTCTCCGACCGCAGCCTCGCCAGCCGCAGCGGAGAGGCGGTCTGCGGCCGGAGCATCCCTGCGTGATGCTGCAGAGGCCTGAGTGCTCGTGGCCTGGTTTTGCTCCTCTTCACCAAAAACACCAACAGTGACAACAATTAATAGCAGTGACAGCGGCAGGAGCTTAGTTTTAAGCGGGGACAGAACAAGCTGGGAAGTATGTAGATAAGAGTGATATTTTCTAATCAACCGGCCCTAAGGAATTTTATCCTCGGATGCTTGGAGAGCCGGTTATCTTGGCCATTAGTGAACTTGTGAGGGACAGGTGAGATACCAACAGACGGGCAAAGGGCAAAGGCAGTGGCTCTCTTTAAAAACAGGGAAAAGGAGCAGCCAGGCAATTACAGACCTGCCTGCTTAACTTTGATTCCTGGAAAAAATGCTGGAAGAAGTAAGTACTTGAATGAAAACAAGATGAATAACAGCACCTATGGACTGGTCAAACCAGTCTAATATGGCAAGCAGTACAAAACAGTAATGYACTTTACGCAGAGAGGAAGAAGACAAGGAGATACAATACAGAAAAATGTCTAAGCATCTAGGGCATTAAATACGTCATTTTCTCTCCCTTCTATGAACAGACATGTATCTAAATGATACACATCCACCTCTTGACATYATTTTGGAAAGAACAACCAGTAATATCGCTGTGAACTAAGCCACATTTACAAAAACACTCTTCTAAGCATAGCAGTATTTAACATTTTATTCCTTTCCTTCTGTTCAAAGCAACCATCTGGTAATAGGATTTCTGGAATGGAGCCTTTTCTCTGGTTTCTGTTTGGGGATATATTGGTGCCAATTTCCAGCAGTTCATGTGATTTAGGAATGCAGAATATAGTTCTCTTCTGATATGTACGTAGGCTTGAAGTCAAATTTAGATACTGAAATATCTGGTGTGAAGCAAGGTGTGGGTTACAATACAGTTTTCTCTATGTRCATGCAATATGTCAAATGAGAAAGATCTGCAACCCAATCCACCCAGTCTCAGGCTACATGGTAAATTCTGTATATTCTCCAGAGTTACTTTACTCATGAATTGTCCTGAACTGACTTCATCAAACCTGTCTGGAGTTTCATTTAAAACTTCCAGGAACTTTCATTTRAAGATCTATGATACAAGATCCTCTTCAGAGAATAATTACACTCATTTAACTTAGGTTTTCAAAGCATAAGAAGCTAGGAGGTCTTTGAGGCAAAACTTCCCATTTTAGTGAATGGGARAGTCTGGGAGGACAATGCAGATGATCCCTACAGGAAGCACAACCACACTTCGCCCGTTGGCCTCTGTTAGCTTTAGAAGCAACACCCGAAACCTTSGAGAAGACCTACAGTGTAATGCAAATGCTCAGCTGTCACTGAAGCAGGACTTGGAGACACAGAGAGAACAAAAAAAGTCCCGTGGAGTGGCCTGTATTACCACTATCTGACCCCAATTCTGCCTGGCCTCTGGGCAGAAAACYCAGGGGAATGAAATCTAAGACCCTACGTGGAAGCTTCAGGCTYGATTTCTGCTATTTTTCCCAAATGTCCCAGCAGACTTGTGTCAGAGCTTTGAACACTGGCCATGTCCACCTGGGGCACAGGAGCAGGCAGGGAACGGCACAGCCAAGGKCAGGGAAAGCAGCGGCGCGAGGGTGAGCCGGGCTGCCCAGGCGGTGGAGGAGAGGCACGGCCTTCCTGGGGAGCACCACTGGCCTCTGGCCCTTTCTCAGGAAAGTCTCGAGGAAGCCGTCACTGAATTTCCCTTTTTTCTTACAGAGCAAGCCTTTCTGGGTTTATAATTAGAGAGGAAGGGCTTAGAATATTTTACAAACTGATGAAAAGATCTTGACATCTATTGCTTGGAAATAAAATGTGGCCCAACAGTATTTCTGGGGAAAGCATCTCAGAAGGAGGCTAGTGCGTAAGTAGCAGAGGAGGCAGTTTATGTGCCTTCGCGAACAGAGCGAAATGCAAAAACAAACATCAAAACCCAGGAGAAGTTCATTGCTCTTTAAAATCCCTTTCAGCTAAAACAGTCTCAGCTTTTATTTCCATTTGTTAGGTCTGCTAAAGTGGGAAGCCTTAGGAAAGATTTAAAAAATTGTCAAATCACGCTATCTCTTTTCCAACAGCATAGAAAGCAGCCTACATTTCTCATTTATATTTTTACCTATGCATCACTTTTCCTTTTAGCAGAAGACCACTTTAAAGCCAGCCTAAAATCAAAAGCAAATGACTGTCAACAAGCCTGGAAAAAATGTTGCAAATTATTAGCATTTATATTTTGGACCCTTTTTCTTATAGGAGCTGTTAAAACGTGTTACAGAGCAGTCGGGACTGTAGCAGCGTTCAAGCAGTGCACAAACACACACCGAAAGACAGAGCCTGCTCCAGAGAGCTTCCAGCCGAAGGCGAGCAGACAGACAAAGCGTTATCACCGTCTTACACGTGAAGCACGGAGTCAGGTTTGGATCGCCTCGGAGAGRCGCCCGCTTAGATGTCGCAATTACGAAGGCGTCCAAGTTCAAGAGAGCAGCGAGCGGTTCGGAGTGCCTGCCATCCAGAGCCGCCAGACCCCGGCCAGAGAAAAATAGCCGTATTGCCTAAATTAGACACCTCCCGTAGGCTGTCTGACGATAGCCTTGGCCAAGTCTGCAGAAGACCGAGGAACAGAACCCAGATATTCCGAGTGCCATTCCAGTGTTTAAAATATTAGCCGGTCTTTCCTTGTAATGACAGAGAGGAACAATCCGGGTTATTTTTAGCAGCTCCGTAGGACTGAGTACATGGCGAGCTGACTCCCGGGCCTCATACGTCCTGCTGTCTGCGATAAGATTTTTTGGGGCTCTTTAGGTTTTCTGGCAGCAAACTGAGCAAGCCCCAAGCCGCATCAGGGTGCGTTTCCTGGTGGGGGGACATCGCGCTAGGAGGATACGGTGGCTCTGCCGAGATAACTGCAACATAGTCTCATAGCTTTCAAATACGGGACAGCCACTCAGTCCGTGCTAACTGGTTACTGTCGCTGGCAGGGTGGAACAAGCGTAGGGTCCCCTGACTGATTCAGCCAAAAAGGTTTGTTTATTTTTAACATTATTCTTTCTCCCTGTTTGCCTTTTTTTCCCCCTTCTAAGACAGCTGTTACAGTTTTGCATTTCTCCGTACCAGCAAGACCCACCTAAATATCTGCACCCTGAACACTGCTCCTGAACCCAGCCGCGGAGGAAGCAAGGTGCCAAGCTGGCTTTTTGACTTCTTCTCCTGTAGCTGCAGTCCTAAGTGCCTCCTGCCAAATAGTAAATAAAGGCTACTCCCYGCTCTGAAATTAATAGCAGCTTGTTTTGCCTCCCTGCCAGACAGCCTGTAATCTAATCGCATGCCTTGTGGCTTTACCCAGCAATCGCTCTTCTCCTTCTGCTGTCACCTATGCCATCACTTCGCGTCAGGGATTTCTCTGCACCCCCAGTGGGCACGCAGGGCTGGGACTTTAGCTGCAGCACATCCACAGATTGCCTGAAACCATCTTCATTACACGCATTTACAGACACCGAAATAAGAGGAGGGTATGTGCTGGGAGTGCTGGACGGCAGCTATTAGYGCTGGGTTCCTGACTGCTGCACACTGAAGGACTCGCTAAGCCGAGGGGTGTTACGTGGTAGGAAACCGTGAGATGTAGTAACCATTTCTCCCAAGTGAGCAGTAACTGTAACCCAGCGGTGGCCGTTAAATAGGAGCAARTGGGCATGTGGCCGTTCCCGGGGCCAGCAGATCTCAGCGCTGCGGGTGCACGTAGGACACACACGTAGGGGAATTCTGCAGGTAAAACKCACAGCTACACTTCACAAATACCAAAGCCAAATGGTAGAGACAAGGTACATTGCTACAGCAGGGCATTTGTATGAAACAGGTAAGGAAAGACTGACTGAATGTGGCAATTCAGGCTGAAAAGAAAGGAAATAAGGAAGAAACAGGAGCACCACAGAGAAGRGATGGATCTGGAGCAGCTGAAGAGGTTAGCTAGCTGTACTATTTTGGCTTAATTTGTTTCAGAGAAGACTGACACAATTAGCTTATCCAGCTGCCAAGCTGGAACGGAGTCCCAGCAAACATCTCGGAGGTGTAGGCCAGTGTTTGCAGGTGTCTCAGATGTCACACGAACTGCATCACTTCTCCAGGAAATGTAAAAGCAGCCAAGGCAGATGGAAAGCAGCCAAGCCTGGGGCTGCTGAGTATCCAGAGCCAGATCTGCTACAGGCCCTGCTCTCAGATAAACAGGCATTCAAGTCTAGAGGGATCCTGGATTTGGACATATGGACATAATGGATTTACCAGTGCTGAGGTCGGTTCCTCAGAGTGCTTTGGCAGAGGTGGGCAAGTGCACAAAGGTTGCTCCCCTCCATGGCCTTCATAGCCCTGTCGTTCTCCAGACAATCATATGCATACCCRAATAGAAAAAGAAAAAARRRRRRRGGRAAAAAAAATCCATACTTCTTCCCCTGACCTCCCCTAAATCTGGCTGCAAGGAAGATACTCCAAGTACTGGTGCCCTCCAGAGAAAGCAGTGCACCAACCCTTCTCTGAAATACTGACCCAAAACAGCCCCCATTTCTCTGTGGATCTTATCTGGCACTTATAATTTGCTCCTCTGCTCAGACCACCTCTATGAGTAGTTTTGTTCTGATATCAGATCTAACTTTTYAAATCCAGAGTGCTGGAAAAAACAGAGAAGAGAAGCCAACCAAGCTCCCTTCCTTGAAGAACCTGAAGGCTGGATTTCATGTGCTTAAAACAGAGGAAGTCCCAGTGCTGTGTACGGAAACAAAGACCAACAAAAAGCATTACCTGCTGAAATCAGGAATACGCACAAGATGCTGCTCTGTATTACAAGAAGAAAGAAGCTCTAAGTTTGCTCTGGAGACAGCTGTCAGCCCTTTGGACCTGCTTGCCAGCTGTGCTTTGGCCACAGCCAGACCATAGTCTACTGGCCGTGTCAAATCTCCTATCTCCCCAAGTTTGCAGATCTCAGAGAAAAGAAGATCCCGGCAGTGCTTTATCTTGGTGACAACCTTCTGCAGAGACTGAAATCCATTTGTCAGTTGGGAATGACAAGCTCAGCTATTGCCAAAAAAGATCACAAACAGCTATTGGCATCATCAGCCCTCGGTTGTGTGGCTTCCCAAGCAGCACAAGGGATGACAGATTCATATTAATTCCAGTCAGCAAATTGATTATAAATACTCCCCCAGCCAGTTGCCACCTGATAGGACTGTCTCTGAGTCCTGCAACTGTGGGAGGGAGTTGTCAACTCTAAATTTATCCATCAGCATGCATTATATAAAACATATCACTCTGTGATCCTTGGTAGACACTTGTGCTATGGCCCGGCATGGATTAGACCAGAAACTACCAGTTCCATCTAGCAGACRGACGTCTCACTATTGCTTATCTCAGCCTTCAGTGGCAGAAAGGAGAGCAGGATGGGTCTGACAGGACGCATTGGCGCATTGGGGATGCAATTGCCACAACAGTCAGATCAAGCCTGAGTTCCTACAGCAATCAAAAGCTGCCCCCACCTAACATCTTTCTGATAGTCTATATGAGGTGACGGCTTCTGTTCCTAAGGATAGCTTTTCCCATCATAAAAATGCACCATGCCAACTGACGTAAGTAAACCCACTCCAGGAATGCGGTGTCCAAAAATGTAAAGCTGATACAAAGCAAATAGAGATAACACTTTCTGTAAAAGCAGTAGGCAGGATGCTAAAAGTTTCTACAAAYGGACTGTTCACTTGAAGAAGGATGRATATAATCATTACAAAATAGAAAGTAAAAACAAAGAAAGAAACCAGAGAACTCTGTTTTTTCTAGCTTTTGGGTGGTGCTAGTGCCTGCAAATCAGGCAAGTGCATGTGCTAGCAGCACCTGTCTGCAGCAGTTTTTCACATGCAGAAAAGGGTCTGCCTGGGTTGGAGGACTGTTTTGTAAATAATTAGTTTAGGGCATGTAACTAAAGCAAGCCCTTTTTTTTCTTTTTTTTTTTCTTGTCGGATGTTACAATGTATGTTCATGCACAAAGGCTTTTCCAGTTCATCATCTGCAGAGAGAGCGTGTCATCCCTGTTTCRGGATGGCCACAGATAAAATCTGCCCTCGGTAAGACAAAGACGCTGGAATTACACGGCTGCTGTAGACTGCATTACGTTTTGCTCCACTCTGGGCTTTTCCTGATTTCACGCCCCAGGTCGGGCTAGCAGTGCTCTTCAGCGCTCCCGCAGCGGCAGCGCGGCGGCTCGGGCAGCAGCAAAAGCCTTCTGCAGACTGGTGCCTCCAGCACCCTGGGCACCTCGTTGCCCCAGCCCTGCGGTGCCCCTTGCCTCTTCCCRGCTCCCAGTGGAGCTGTGGGCCCCACGAGATGGCACTCTGCCACCAAACCAGGGACAGCCGCAAGAAAAAGAAGGGAATAAAAAAGAGAGAGAGAGAAACAAACAGTGGCCGTTTTGGGGCAGAGCTGGCTCTTCCACCTAACCAAGTGCTACCCCATCTTTGCCATTAAGGGATCTGTTTTCAGCTGCTGATCGCTTTTACCACTGCCCGCTTTCTGCCCCAGCTGAATACTTATGGAAAGAGAAAGGCTGGAAAAAGAGGCCTTGTGAAAATCCTGGGGATCTTTGCTTTGAAAAACTAGAGCACATCTCTGCACTTAGGAAAGGACTTGTCCTTTTGATCAGGAATATGCGTTTTTGACACCTACATGGAAATTCCCCTAAAGGTGGCCAAGTTACACACCTCACTAAATTGCAGGTTCTCTGTGCTTTCTACATACTTTGTAGAATGTAGATTATTTTAACATTAAAAAAATATACTTTAAAGTCATATTTCAGCTACCTCAGACTGKCTGCCCACATCACCAGGTGCTTTCAGCCTCAAACTCTGCACCTCCRATTCTTTAGGACCTAGGGACAGTATGCCCCTAAGTGATTTTCTCCCTACACACGGGRTGATGAAGGTGGAACCACTTGTACTTCCAAAGCATTCAGACACCCCTGAAATGAAAAAGAAAATGAAAAGTCCTTCTCTGAGGTTTAACAGTCCTGAGTGCCTGACTTTGCAGCTTGCACAAGGTCCCTCTCGCCTAGGTTTCGCTGGTGCTTAGTAAGTAAAAAAATTAGTTCGGAGTGACTCCAACAGCCCGTCAAACAACAGGCTGGTTTCAGAAGGCAGATTTACTCCAAGGCTGCTGGAGCTTATCACAAAAAAGTAAACAGAGCCAACATCAGTTACTCACATCAAAATGTAGAATACAAATCTGTATTTCAGGACATTTTATCCTACTGGAACTTTAATCCAGTTAATGCTAACAAGTCATTCAGAATAAATGTGGTGGGAATGAGAATAGGGGAAAGAGTCATCTAAGCGAAWGGATCGGTGCTACTTCCATTAGATCTCTCCCAAGGAGTTACACCAGCAGAGATTAGTCCATTGCCTCCCTCCACACAACCCCTAAAGTCTCAGAAATTACACTGTCAAGGATCAGTCTARCAGAGACTTCACATCCATGCTCAAATCCAGAGTTCCTGTCCACTATTTTGCCACTACCTCCATCACTTTAAGTCCAGAGCTCTGCCTAAATGTGAACTACAGGATCAGGTTCATATCTTGCAAATATTTTAGTTATTTTATGGACTTTGGCATCAATGTAAGCAAAGATAGGGAAGCTGGAGTATGACACAATGGCTTTTGAGTGTGGCTGTTATTTGTTCACTTCTTAAAAGTGGGGAGGGAAAAGAAAAAGGATAGTTTAGAATTGTGGTTAAACACATTTTTTTTTCTCTAGAGACTTTTAGGTTTTTGCCTTTGCTTTGTTTATTCTTCTTTKGGACTAAGTAAAGTCATGTTTTTAAACATAGGACATTAGGACATCCCCCTTTCCCTTTCAAATACCGAAAATCTAASAGTCACTCTAGATAGAGCTCAGGCTGCTCTGATAGTGCTTGGAGCCAAATATATCTTTCAGAGTGTTTTCTTGTGGTCTAAGAAAGTATTTATTTTTTCAGTCATTCCCCTTGGATGCACCTTTGTTCATTCTCCAGGAATAGTTCAGTGCTATGACTTTTCTCTTTTAAATCACAGCATGTAATAGAATTCCTAGTTTGGGCCTCAAATCTCTTATATTTGAAGCATGTGAATGATCCTTGTGATTCAGATATTTAAAATTTGACCAGCACTTTAGGACCTTACTAAGTCAGAGCTCATCTCTTTCCTTTTTTCTCTTTTTGTGTTTACTGCCTTTTTACATTTCTCAGAAGTGGATGTATGATCCAGCAGTGCTGCACACAAAACCAAGGGGGCATTTTCACCATGGCGTATTTTGTTTTGATAGCATAAGCTGTGAAGTCCAGGCCCTGGCTGAAAGCACATTTTTACCCCTCACCTCCAGGATGGACTCTGCCAAACAGGAAGGCTGGAAGCCATAAAGCAGATAACTCTGAAATATGTGTATGGGGCTAAGGGGCAATCAACCTCTACTAGACACAGGGAAAGAAAAAAAAATATCAGAAAGTACCCAACATCCCAAGCACCTTGGGATACTTTGCCCCCAGGTTGGCTGTGGCTAACCCATAATTCTGAAGGCGAGGAGCCACACTGCGATTCCAGAGGTTTCAGTCCATTTGCATGGACACGGTGTCAGGTATCTCTCTGGTGTAGCTGGAGGTTGGGAGTGCATTGCCCAAGCGAGTGCCCTGAGCACAGAGGGGCTGCGCTGGGGCCGCCAGCGGCTGGAGTGGAGAAGACATGTGGGAAGAAGCAATGCAGAGCTTGACAGCTCAGAGCCAGCCAGATGTTTTCATCATTATGGAAAAAAAAAATGTTGGTGCTTCTTTGCCCAGAGAAGCACTAGARGAGGAAATATCCTCTTGAGCTCTGGTCAGAGCTGCACATTAAAACTGTGATGGGCCCGGGACAAAAAACAACAGAGATGACGGGGGGGGGGGTGGAGAGAGAGATCTTTTCTGACTCTGGCTCTAACATTCAAGGTGCCCTGAAAGGCTGCAATGTTGTCCAAGGAATCTCTTCCCAAACTTGCTGCCYCAAAGAGCTGGAGATCGATGGGCCCACGTGGTGCCTCCCCAGCACCTTCCCCGTGCTGCTCTCTTGTCCCTGCAGCTGCAGCAGGTGCTGCCYTGGGGATGCACAGCCCTGGGGATGTACTGGGTTTGCACAGCTCTCAAAATCTGTAACCCTAGGGCAGTGCAGCCCTGGGGTTGCGAGGGGATGGAGCRCAGTGGGGCTTGGGACTCGCAGGTTCCCTCTCCGGGGGTACCAAACCAGCACCAAAGGGAGCTCACTCTCCCCCGGCTCTGGCACCTCCTGCCCACCACAGGTCCCCTGCACTGCTGCATTGCTACAACCAAGCTGTCAACCAAGAGGCACCCAAGAACGAGACCAGGCGCGCCCGGGTCGGCTGTTTCAGCCGCTCGGGGTCAGCGTGAGAGACCGAGATTTTCCTTTCTCTCCCCGGGGGCGTCGCATCCCCCAGRCCCGGGACTGCACCATCCGGAGCCTGTGGGGCCCCGCACGGCTCCCATCGGCCTGGCTCTCTGGTGGGATTTAGTGCTCGAGAGAAAAAAGTAAAAATAAAACAAAACCAAACTGCAAGAACAGCCCGGGAGAAAAGCATTCAAAATTCTTATCAAAAAAAAATCTCCAATTTATTTAAGAAATAAACCCTATCCGCCACGAAATAAAGTCAAGGGGCGTTTAATATTTCACGCGTTTCACTATGATTTTTGTTTTTTAATTAACAGATATAATAGCCGGGTGGTTTCTAGGTTTAGGAGCAGACGCCAAACGGCGGAGCTCGGGCAGGCGCGCACGGCGAGGAAGCCCCGAAGCGCGCCCGGAGCTCTCGCCTCTCCTCCCTTTTTTATCGTTTTCGTTTTCGCAGCTTYTGCGGGGCTCCGACAAAACGGCTGCCTTTTAAAGGCGCCCTTTGCCTCGTCTTCTGAAAAACGGGCAGATAATTAGTACCGAGACTGAAAAGGAGTGCCGATTCGGATTTATTTATGCGACCTTCTTTTGAAATATAATTCGTTTCGGTTGAAATATAAAATGAGACTTCTAAAGAGATCAGAAACTTGGAAATTTTACCCAGGAAAAAAAATAACGAGAGTAAAAATCTAGAAACACTTTTGCAATGTTTTCGTTTCTTTCCACCTTTTTTTTTTCCTCTTGATATACTTGATGCACTCTTGAAATAGATCATATTTTATCTTCGGTGAACTTCGGTCATCAGATCGATAAAAACTCTTTCCCAAACGCGTATTTTTGCCAGTTTCTCTCTCGTATATTTTATTTTCGCGCAGACTGCTTCGCAAACGTTTTTATCGCCGAAAAAAAAAAGCAAACAAAAACGTCGCGGGAGGTCTCGGAGTTTTGGTTTTAGGGCTCGTTGGAGAGAAGCAGAAACGGGACTCCCCTCCCAGGAGAAAACAACCGATTCCCCGTCATTTCGCTACAAAAACGAACAACGGATTGTTTCGTCGCCTTCGGGAAAAACAGCGGCGAGAAGGCCTGATCCTGCTCCGCGAGGGCTTCCCACCGCCGCGGCGCGGCAAGGGCAGGTGCCGGGGTCGGGGCTCGGGCCAAAACGAACGCGCGAACCAGCGGCCCGGTTGCGGGTTTAGGATGGGTTTGGGGTATTTTTCCTTTCCCCCCCCCCCCTTTTCTTTTTTTCTATTACCTGGAAAACGCCCGGAGCTCCCGCCCGCAGCTACAGCATCCCTGGGAAAGGCAGCAGGGGGGGGTTGCCGGACACCGGGTGAGACCCGTCCATTCCCCCCCCCCCTCCCCCGGGAAGTGCCGTGCAGCAAGTGCACGGGAGCAGACGGGACCGGCAGGCTCCTCCAAACCCTTCGGGGCCCGGGGCACCGGGAGAGGAGGAGGCCGCCGGCCCCGGGCAGCGCCTGGCAGCGGCGGATGGAGGGGGGCAGCGCGGCGGGACRGGGGACAGGGACCCCCCCCCCCGGCGCTTTTGCCCTTTCGGCAGCCGATTTCATGCCTCTGCGGTTGTAGGTTACAGGCGGAGACGACCTGGCAGGGAAACCCTGGAGCCGGGGCGGGGGTTAGGAATCAGAGCCGTGTAAACCTATTCGTCCGGGTTCAYCCTTCCTCCTCGCCTGGCGCAACTAATCCCCTCGGGAAGGGGCCCTCTGTCCTGGGAGGGCCGGGGGGGGGGCAGGCTGGCTCCTGCTGCAGGGAGCAGCACCGCGGGGGCAGAGCAGCCCCAGGCCGGCGGCTTCCTCACCCCCGCGGCGGGGAAGCGGCGCTCAGGACGAGGGAAGCCCCAGCCCCGTCCTGCGCTCCGCTCACTCGCGGCTTTGCCTCTGCCCGGCTGTTCGGCCAAGGGGGGACCCCGCAGCCCGCTCCTGGCGCCCGCGGGGCGCTCCCCACCCCCGCTCCGCTCCGCTGCCGCGGAGGGCAAAGCGCGCGTCGTGACAGCGCAAGACGGATCGGATTTGCGCGGCCAGCAGGAAGTATCCGAAAAGTCAGACCTTTATCTCCTCTGGAAAACATCCTGCGGACAGACAAGCTGCAAACGCCCTGAAATCCTTGCAGCCGGTTCTAGCTTCCCAGTCCGGTGGGAACCTTTCCACGGGACGGGAGCAGGATCAGGCCACGGCGCCGCGGGAGCGGCAGGGCAGCGGCGCTCCGCTTTCCCCGGCCTCCCACCCCGCTGCCCGCAGAGCTCTGCCCTTCGAAACAGCTCGCTTCTGATAGTGTCTGGAAGGTATTTCGGTTTTAAACCAGTTTCCTTGGCCTTCAATAGACACCAGTATGTCCTGGGTACCGGACTTCAGTGCCAAGCCGTTGCTGCATTTACTTAATGTGAAAGTCTCTTCGTTCGTTTAATTTTCTTATCCCTAAAATAATTGTATTGCTTCTGCCCTGTGCGCGCTCCCCCCTCGCAACTTAACGAACAAGCGCTTTGGTAACAAACTGACCACATTAAATATCTGTTACTCGAGCAGAAATAAACAGCGTATACTGGAGTCGGCATTAAAAACGCGATCGCTCCATTAACACTCAATT
>NW_028185428.1:1550769-1580360 GCF_003343005.1 Rhea americana | reverse complement strand
GGGGGGGAAGAGGCTACCAAAATCGAAAAAAAAAACCGCAACAGTTTTATTCGATTTTTTTCGTAATTCGTCCTGAAATATGGGGAAGGCGCTAGTAAGTGTTTGGCACTTTCTCCCTGCACCCTGCCTGCTGTTGCTTGTGCATTACCTGTGGCTGCATCACCGCAGCTTCGCCCTCTCCAGCTGGGAAGCGGTTTGCATGGAAGGGAGCTGGGCCCGAGGCTTTGCAGAGACTAAGTGCATGGCCGGAGCAAGGCAGGTTCCCACGGGGGCGAGCAGGAGCCCCAAAGGCAGGAGGAGTCCGAGCGCCGGCGGTGAAGCCTCCCGACCCCGGCGGAGGCTCCCGGAGGAGCCCTCCGGCCCGCTGCGCGCCCGGGCGGCCACCGGCAGGCCCCGCAGCCCCGCTCCAAGGCCCCCCTCTCCCCGCCTTGGCCGCCAAGGTCAGAATTCCCTTGCGCGGTCCCTGAGATCATGCAGGAAACACAGGCGGGTCCATCTGAGCATGAGGAAAAACTTYCGTCCTGTGAAGGTGACAGAGCGCTGGAACAAGTTGCCCGGAGAGGCTGTGGAGCCTCCTACGTGCCTGGACGCGATCCTGCGCAACGTGCTCTAGGTGACCCTGCCTGAGCAGCGGGGGTGGACTAGGTGATCTCCAGAGGTCCCTCCCAACCTCAACCACTCTGTGATTCTGTGATCAGACCCTGTAGCGGGGCTGCGCTTACTGCCAGCAGCACGGCGCTGGGAGCAGAGCAGGTTGGTGGGGGAAAGAGTGTTTCGTCAGAGAGAGGGGAAGAAAAAAAATGTAGCAGGAAAAAAAAATTATCTTAGTTGCAGCGGAATGATGTACCTGGACAGCTCCAAAGCAACCTTCCTCTGTGGGGATTTAAAGGGCTGCAAAGCAAACCCGACCCCCCTTGGCAGCCGCAGAAGCGAGCGCCCAGGGCTGCCCGCCGCGGCCCCTGCGTGAAGGACACGCACCGCAGGCGACACTGCTGGTCGCTGCTTCACAGAGGCCCTTTCAAAAGCCTTTACTCGTGCTCAGAAATCTTTTGAAACAAAAAAAAAATGCCCCAAAGACTTTCGGAAACCCTAAGGGATCCACGGAGATCCCGAGGTCCYAGTGGCTGCTGCCGTCCACGCTGGGAAGTGGGAGATTGGCACAAATTTGCTCAAGGAAACCCTAATAGGCTATTTCTGGACTACTGGCTCTTAACAAATCTATAGCACCTGAAGTGTTAGCACTCAATTAGTGACAAGGTTTCAAACCCCGGCGTTTACTGGTGAGGTATAAACAGAGTCCTCGGGAGATAGCCGGGAATTAAAGCGGGAGGGGGCTCTGGACATCTTAACCGACTGGGATTAAGAGTAAAACTTTTTAAAAGGGCTCCATCTCTGTCTCTCTAAACAGTCTGAGGTGTCGAAATCTCAGGGGGAGAGAGGATGTGCACTCCGGAGCTAATTGAGGTGGGGAGGTTTGTTTTCAGCAAGAAAAGCTTTTTTTTTTTCTTTTTTTTCTCTCTCTCTCTCTTTTTTTTTAAGGCATTTAACAGGAAAAAAGGAAAAAAGCAGCGAGGGGCTGCGAAAGTCAGCCCTCCCCCGCGAGGAGCTCGTCTGGGAGCGGGAGTCAGGCTCAGTCCCGAGTAGGCAGCGAGAGCAACCTGCAAACCGGCAGGAGGGAGCAGGGTCCGCTTCAAACACGGCCCCTGCAGCCAGCAGAAAAGCAGTGGTTTGCCTCACCCCTCTGTCCCTCCGTCGCCTGCATTTAAACCTCGAGGGCTTGGATGCCGTGTGGCGGGGTGGGCTAGAGACGGTTTTTCAGGGCCCTCTTCGGGGATCCTGTTTTCCTTTACTCCTTTTACCGTGTATTCAAGGTCTGATTCTGATTCACACCTCTCGACCTGCAACCAAAAGCCATCCCCGGAGAGGGAGCCCGCTTTAGGAGCACTCAGGGTGCAGCTCCAGGGTCGAAGCACCCCTTTTTGGAGGCGCGAGGAGCCCAGCGTAGGGCTGGGCCGGGGCTGGCCGGTGCCCGCAGCCGGAGCCCGGAGCTCCGCTCGGGAGCCGAGCCGCGCTGCTGCAGCAAGCCCCGGCCCGCCGCGGTGCAGCCGGTCGCTTCGCCCCCTCTGCTCGGCCCCGCGCACACCGCCCTCGGCCGAGACGCCGTTTGCAGCGGGGAGCCGGGCTCCGGCGGGCTGGTGGAGAGCAAAGAAGGGAAAGAGAGGCGGGGGGCATGTGGAAGCTGAGCCCCGACCCGAAAAGTCCGTGAGCTGCTGTATGTCAGTGACTTATTCATCAATCAGCCGGACACAGAGCAGACCTGGCCTCTCTTTGCGGAGTGTTTGCTTTTTCACCAATTATTGCGGCCCTGCAGCTCTTTTTGTTGATACAGTAGTTCTAAAAAGTGCTAATGTTCATTTATCAGGGGGCCGAGGCCGGGTCTCCCACTAGTTGTGATTCTTCCAAAAATATAAACACGCAGAGAAGGGCTGAGGCTAAAGCCCCCATTTGTTTCTAAACTGCAGTATTAAAAGTGATGCATTGTTGAAGATAAAGCGGAGATAACGCTGTCTGTCTCCAATGAATGTCTCCCCGACGCATTAATGACATTCCAAATGATAGCTCCGGCTTATCGTTCAATTAATCACTTCCACCCTCTGCAGCCTGGCCCACATCGATCGGGAGCGGGCGTGTGATTCGGGGTCTGGAGGAGTTTTCAATTAAGAACATTTTGTCCGCGGGCAGCTCCCATTTCCCCGCTCGCAGACACCTCCCGAGCCTCCCCGCCGGGGATGCGCTCCGGGCAGAGGGAAGGATCCCCGGGACAGGCGCTGCCAGGAGACATTTCCTGTTGCATCGTGCCTATCTAGCACCAGGCTTTTTCCCAGGAAAAGGCATTTTGGGCCGCGGTGGCCCGGGTTGGGGGAAGGGAGCGCAGAACCCGCTTTCTCCCGTCCGCGGAGGATGCCCCGGGGAAGGCGAGCCAGCAGCCGCGGGTCAGGATTATTATTATTATTATTATTATTATTATTATTATTATTATTATTACTATTATATACACAACCAATCCCGATTAGCTTGTAGAATAATAAAAGAAGGCAACGAAGTCAGAAAAACCGTCGGTCCGGCGCAGACGGCCGGTATCGTCGGCACGGGGAACTACGCCGGGCCACCCCGGCGAAGACTCCCTCCCTGTGCCCCTTCCCACGAACCGGGCTACAGACGTGCACAAGCAGCCCTGCTGAGGCTACACTCACACTCTCTCTCTCTCTCTCACACACACACACACTCGGAGGCTGTGCTCCTTCTGCAATCGAGGAAAATCTCCCCCCTCCCACCCCTCACCCGAGCCAGCCCGGGCTCCTCGGGAGCTGATTCCCAGGGAAGCCCGGACGCAGGGCGAGACGGCCGCCCTGCCTTCTCCCTCCCCTCGTTAAACAGCGATATTTCAGGCCTCCCTGTACACACTAATCGCTCCAACTGTCATCGCAAGATCCGGATCCGATTCGCTAACAAAAAGCTCCCAGGACGCCAGCAGACGTTTGCAGCAGAAGTTTTAAGTGACTCGGATGTTGCTGCGGCACCGGCCACGATCCCTGAAAGACCCGGTACGAAGGTCACAGCACTGACAGCAAAAATCCTTAACTGAAACTCCCAGAACGGAGCCCAGGGCACAAAAACCTCCTCGAGGGCAATGGAAGGGAGGATATAAAAGGAGTCGGTATGTTCAGGGCCTGAGGGAGAAGGATCAGTCCCGAGAGGGCTGCGGCGGGCAGGTGCCGCAGACACGGGTTTTTACCCGCCTCGGGGAGTTTTTCTCCGTCTGCGGGAGGAGGAATGAAGCGCGGCCAAGAACTACACGCTGCTCCCGGCCGGAGCACAGGRTCAAACCGCTCAAAGCGTCCTGCAGCTCCGGGCACCCTCCGCTGCCCCGGCCAAGGACACGCCAACTCACCGCATCCGTGGAAGACCTTTCCGCTGCGGCTCCCCCCGGTCCCGGTCCCTTTCCTTATCTCTTATCGCCCTTGGCCGCGCTGGGGCTCAGAGGGGGACGAGCCGTTCCCCCCTTGCCTTTCGGAGACGGGCAATCCGCACCAAAGAAGTCGCTCAAGGGGATTTTTTTTTCCGTTCCCCCCCTCCCCAAGTCAGAAAGAGCCGTAACGCCCCTCCTCAACCTGGGAGTTTGCCGCTAAGGTTTATTTTAGTGACTCCAAGTGCATTAAATTAATGAGCTCCCAGTTCTGCCCCTCGAGTCCAAGGACCTGCGGTTAGCCGTGTGCAGGGGAGAGCGGCGGCCGGCTCGAGGGAGCCCCCGGCGAGCGGGCGAGGGGGCGGCGGGCCCGGGGGGGCCGGGCCCGGGGCCCGGGGCCCGGGGCCGGGGCTCGCCCCAGCCTCCCGGCCGCAGCCAGCCGCGCCGACACTGCGATACTTGCTGCCGTGTCGCTTCCAGGAACCCTGGCTACTTTGCAAAGCCTTCAACGCGAGGTTTTTGCAGACAGCAGTGCTTTTCCCCCCATCTCCGTTTGTAAAGTTTTCAAACAAACCAACCAACATCCACCCCCAAGCTAGGCAGAGGCTGTTTAGGGTTTCTCTCCTATTAGGATTTTGCAGGCATTGTGCCTCATCAGAATATCTCTGGTTAAACCTCAAAGACGGATTTCCCCTCGAACGCGCTTCACACAGCAGTGAACTCCCGTTTTCTAGTTCCTGCGATCGGATAATGCAGAATACTAAAAACGAAACCTCCGTTTCTTTTCGAAAAAAAAGAAAAAGAAAGAAAAGAAAAAAAAAGAAAGAAAAAAAGAAAAAAGAAAAAGAAGAGAAATCAGCACATATTTGCTTGACGGTTTCCTCCCGGCCTGTTTATTTAATCTGACTGTATGATAGATGGCATCAGATAGTGGCTTTGTACACACTAGGCCATTCTGGATTTTTTTTTAATGGATCAACAAACTCAGCGGGGAAAGCTGGATAAATACAGTGCCGCCCCTTTAAATGAGTGGGGATGTTTTTGAGATGTATTACTATATTAGGTGACATGGAACTTTGCATCTCTCATACCATCACTGCAATGTTGGCCAATAGAAAGCTAAAGTCACCCAAAAACTGCCTAGTCCCTCCTTCCCCTCCCTTATGGTCTGGTCCTACCTGCTTTCAGTGCACAAGTCAAGGCTAATCGCGGGAATGCTATGTGCCCCCTCCGTGAGCTCACGCTCCACCACTGCTCCAGGTTGGCTGCTCCTCATCTGCCTTCCCATGACCCTGGGCTGCGGCCGCTGCCCTGCTCTCCTCCGCAATGTTTCCTAGCCCTGTGACAACGACACCCTTCTCGGTCAAGGATATTTTGAACCTGGAGCAGCATCAGAGCGGCCTGGCGCCCATGGAGCTCTCGGCGCTGTCCTCGCCCTCTTGCATGCTCTCCACCTTCAAGCAGGAGACGTACAGCGCCGAGCCCCCAGCCCTGCCCGAGCTCCGGGAGGAGCTGCCCGAAGCGCACCCTGCCAAAAGCGCCTTCCCCAGCTCCTACTATGTTAAAAGCTACGTGGAAATGGACTCGGCCAAGGACTCCAAGGCAGACAAGAAAGGTAAAACGAGCGAGTCACGGCGGCGGCCTCAGCGCTACTAAAAGGAGAGGGAGGAGGGCAGAGGGGGAGCGACCCCCGAGCCCCAGGGCTGCGGCTCGCCGAGGGCGGCTCGGCCCTCCAGGGGACCCTCGAGAAGGGGACCTTGCCCAGCCTTAGGTCCGCACGAGCCGCCCCAGGAACCTGGGGAGGAAGAGCAGGGCAAGGGAAAGAGCCTTCATCCCCTCCGGCCCGGAGCCGCGCCGCCAGCGCTGCCCTGCAGGAGTGCGTGTGTGTGTTGGGGGGGGTGTAAACTGGGGGCAGGGCAAGGATTAAGTGTCCCCGCTCCTGGCCCGCTTCCCGGGGGCAGGGGACACCCCGCGAAAGGTGCCGGCGGGGGCACGGCCGCGGAGGGACCCCGGGGGCGGCCGTTTGCTGCAGAGCGGGGCCCGGGCGATGTGCGAGGCCGCCAGCTGGGCCCGAGGGGAGTTAGGCAACAGACCCTGTTTCTAAATAGCGAGGCTGAGCGTGTCTCCGCGGGGGGATCACTGCAAAGGCCTCAGGCACCCAGGCTGTGTCGGAGAAGATCGAGGCTCAGATCGGTGCCCGGAGCGTCTCTGTCTTCAACGAAAAATATTCTGAAGGAAAATGGCTCAGGAGGGAGTTGTAAAGAGCGTGGCGGGCTGAGTCCCGCTGTTGCAAGAGCAGGAACCGCAGCGGCGACCCGCGGTGCCCCGGGCCGCGGGGAGCCAGCGGCAAGGGCAGTGGGAAGAGTCCGGGCGTGAAGCCGGCACAGTGCTCCGCTATGGTGCACACGGATTACCGAACACTATTGGGAGGGCGGGTGTTTTTTGTGGGGTGGTTTTCTTTTCTTTTCTTTTCTTTTCTTTTCTTTTCTTTTCTTTTCTTTTCTTTTCTTTTCGAGCCTTCCTTTTTCCTTTGCCCATTTCTTTTGCTGCAGAACTGTGTTCCCTGCATAAGAGCTTGGAGCAGGAGAAAAGAGACCTGGAAGATCCCGAGCGCCCCAGACAAAGGAAGAGGAGGAAACCTCGCGTGCTCTTTTCTCAAGCCCAAGTCTACGAACTGGAGAGAAGGTTCAAGCAGCAGAAGTATCTCTCGGCCCCCGAGAGAGACCATCTAGCAAACGTCCTAAAGCTCACCTCTACCCAAGTTAAAATTTGGTTCCAGAATAGAAGGTATAAATGCAAAAGGCAGAGACAGGATCAGACCCTCGAAATGGTGGGGATCCCGCCGCCCCGGCGGATAGCGGTGCCTGTCCTGGTGCGCGATGGGAAGCCCTGCTTRGGGGAGTCTTCTCCCTACAGTTCGCCGTACAATGTCAGCATTAACCCCTACAGCTACAACGCCTACCCCGCGTAYACCAACTACAACAGCCCCGCCTGCAATGCCAACTACAACTGCAACTAYCCCTCCATGCAGACCATGCAGCCCTCCGCGGCCGCCAACAACTTCATGAACTTCGGGGTAGGGGACTTGAATCCAGTGCAGACGCCCATCCCACAGGGCAACGCGGGCATTTCCACGCTGCACGGGATCCGCGCCTGGTAGAGCGCGCCGCGCTCCGCGCCCGTGAGCGCCCGCGGGGCTCGGACTCGGCGTGCAGCGGGCGGGCGGGCGGGCGACACCGGCGAGCCGGTGCTGGGACATTTGCAGACCGCAGGGAGGATGAGGAGGACAGGTCAATGTAGTATCCTAGCGGAATTCACTAGCGTGGTGCCCGTTTCCAGCCAGGAGAAAGGCCCGGAGCGTTTCGGGCAGCGGCTCTGCTCCGCGGGAGCCGAGGCAGGCACAGCCTCGGGGACGGCCGCAGGGGAAGCTCGGCGCTGCGGGGAGCCCCGACCTGCGCGGCCGGCCCCGCACACCGCCTGGCCCCTCGCGGCTCCCCCGTCCGTGGGGGTCTCTCCCCTGGTCATTCCCCTCCTACCGTCTTCCCAAGCAGCCCGTCGTTTTGCTTGACTCGTTCCGAATAACTGACAAGTGTAAGCCAAGCCCTGCGAACTTTTTTTTTCTACTATAATAATTATTATTGTTGAGATTCACGTTTAATTTTTGCACTTCCCGTACCGTCACTTCTATCCGGCCAGTTAAGTGTCTCGCAGCCCCTAGGTCTCCCCTTGCCGGGCTGGCGGCGCCGGCCTTCGCCTGGGTGCTGCACCCGGAGGCGCCCTGTGCCGCTGCCCGGAGCGGGAGAGGACACGGCGGCAGCTCCAGCGAGCGCACGGGTGAGGACAGACCCCCGTCCCGGCCGAGGAGTTCAGACCCCCCCTGACATGCCAGGTCCCTGTAGGGTTATGCACTAAAACGTGAGTTAGCATTGAAATGCACTGTCTGCTCCTTGCCCCGCCGCCCCTTCGTATGTGTTTCCCTTTGCTGTACAAGCTGATGGAGATCAGCGATTTTGTCATTAAAGAGAGTGGCTTAACACTGCGCGGCTCCCTGGCTCCTTTCCTTGCGCGGACGGGACCCGAGCATCCCCGGGAGAGTCCCCTGCGCGGCCCGGGGCTGCGGAGCCTCCCGCCCGGGCGCTGCTACCGCGGGGCCGAGCTCGTCGCTGCTACCTCTACGCCCCGGAAGACTTTAGGGTTTTACCTTTTCTTTCTTTCTTTTTCTTTGTTTCTTTCTTTTTTTCCTCGTTCGATTTCGTCGCCCACCCGAATCTGAGCAATTCCCGTTTCACATTGTGCCTACGGCGCTCGCATTTTACAATGATTTCCAAAAACGTTTTTAAAGATACTTTTTTCGAGAGCGGGTCGGATTGAACCCGCCGCCCGGCCGGGAGGGCGATGCACGGAGCTAATCCCCCCTCCCCGGGCCGGGACCGAGGCCGCCCCACTCGCCGCCGCCTGCGCACGGAGCCCGGCCCGCCGCGGGGCGGGGGGCGTGGGGGGGTCCCGGTTGCTCCGTGTCTCCGGGAGCCGCGTCGAGGGCTGATTTCTTTCACAGTGAAGAAGGGGGGGGGGGTTTGCGTGCAGGGCGGACCCCAAGGCACGACCCAAGTGGGTCGGGCTCTGCTGGGGAGGGGGGGGGATTGCCCCCAGCGCACCCGCGGGAGGTTTCCGCGCCCCCTACGCGCAGGACCCTCGCCTGCCCGGGGGCAGCTAGCGGGGCTCCCCACCGCCCGGCTCCCTGCCTCTCCTCTCCGCTGGCCTTGCCCCAGCTCCTCGGCCGCTTTTACAGTAGTCGCTATCAAATGTCAATTATTGGGAGTGAGAAACAACAAACATTGTAATTCAGCGCAGTCAAAACATCCTCTGAGTGTCTAAGATTGTCCGGGCCGGTGATAAGGCGATTAGGGGAACCTGCAACCTCTCCTGCCTTGGCCATATCGGCCCCATCAGTAAACAGGGATGGAGACAGGGTGGCTGTGGCCCTGGGACATGGGATGAAAGGCTCCGGTGAATTGGAGCCTTCTCCAGCTTCTATCCCTCCTTCCCAAAGGGACCARCCCCCCTCCCTGCCCTCACCCCGAGGTGGGATTGCACAGATAAAGAGCTCCCACCTCCTCGCTATCTCCGCAAATGGAAGGCAAGTCCTGGGTGCCGCTCTCAAGGCCCCTAATGCATCGGGGAGCGCAGACACCTGTCTGGGTCCCAGGGCTGGCCGGAGGGGACCTTCTGCCACCCCTGAAGAGGGTCTGCCTTGGGGGCACGGACCGAGAGGCAGAGGGACATCGAGTCCTCTTACAACACAAGGGACTCAGAGCCCCCCCAGTCTGCAAGGTCCAAAGTACGGATACGAGCTGCCCCCGCTGTGCAGAGGACCCGGGAGACTGCTCTGGGGCTGCACAGCCTGGGAAGAAGCAAAGGCTACTTCAGCTCCTCACATGAAACCCCTCCAGTCCTAAGATCACTAGCTGCATTTTAACTTCTGCCTCCTTCTCATGCAATCCTTGCCTTGGCAGGACTTGTATAAACTTCAGCAGGTGGTAGAGGGACAGTAGGTTAACCAGAAAATATTCTACTCTAAGGGAGTCAAGGGGTATCGACCTCCCTGAGAGCCCTCCGGAGAGAGGGTGGGAGGCGGTAGGAGAGACGTGGTAGAGGCCGAGTCGGCCCCTGCGGGTGCCCGGTGCAAGGGAGGAGGGAATTACACTTCCGTGCTTCCGTCTGCCTCATCCGCAAAACGGGAGCAGAGCCACCTGCCCGCCCCGCAGGCGTGGAACTGGCAGGCTCGAGAGGGGCCCGAGGCTCCTGCCACTCCTGCAGCCACAGCAGAGCCTGGCCGGGACCAAAACCCAGAGCACACAGGGAGCCCTCAGCTGACAAGGGCAAATCCTGGGTTAACATGAGGGGAGGTATCAAGATTAGCTAAAACGGGAATCGTTGCACTTTCAGGAACCAGTCCTGAATAGGGCCCTCTGCTAAGTGCTCTACCAGGATGAACTGCACTGTGAGTCCAGAAGAGGCAGGGGCAGAAATAACTCCACACATCTCTCTTCCCCTCTCACTTCCATGTATTCTGAACATCCTTTCCCTCCTCTCATATCCCCTCATTTTTTTTTCTTTTCTATTTTTTTCCTCTGTAATACCTTACAGCTACAGCTCGCAGGGAATCTGACTGCCCAGCGGGACTCAGGCCTGCTGCTGCTCTGCAAAGGTCTGGGCACTGGCTTTGGGTCCAGTTTCCAGGACTGCGCCGCGCTCACTCTTGCCAGGGATCGATGCGCTCCAGACCGTGCGTGAAAAGCGGCTCACCCGCTCCGCTCCTCCCCGCGCCTCCCCATTCCTATGGGAATTTCATCACAAACAGATGCACGGCGGGATAAGATAGGCACTTGGAACAGCAGCCGGAGCCTTGGAACCGATTCAGAAAGCGATTTAGGCAGAGGACACAACCGCAGCTGGCTGAAACCGAGCCCAGAGCTCCAGCCCAGCTCTGCAGAGGCTCCGGCCGCCGCGCAGGGAGGCGCCGCTACGGGCCTTTCACTAACCGGACTCCGGGGAAACACGAGATGAATATTCAGCGGGAAGCAACCCCAGCACACTGCTTTTGCCCAAAGGGGGGTTCACTGTCCTCACACACCAGCCACAGCAYTGCTACAGGTCTGTCCCACCGCCGGCTGCGGCCCCGGGGCCAGTACCGCCAACAGGGTCCAGCTGCTGTAAAAAGTCTCCCCGGGACTTCCGAGGGTGCTGAGGCTGTCGGCACGCCCCCCGGCACAGCCGTGACACCCATTGCTCCCAAACGCTTGGAAAAACCGAATGCATCAGCGCTGAGCCGCTTCTCCGCCTGAGCCTGAAGCGTGGCACATCCAGAGGCTACTGTGGAAAAGCTACAGCTACACTGCTCCAGAGAAGGGCACAGGATACTGAAGTTTCCCTAGGGAATCTGTAACTCCAAATCCTCTCAGGATTTGAGGTCTTGCTAGGMGGTGTAGGAAGGAGATGTTGATAAGATTTTCATTTCAGTCTGGTTGCACCGTCCTTCCCCCTGCTTCTTTGAATAACATAATCTGACACTGACATTCAGGTCTCTGTTCTAGACCAGCTTCTTTTTTTCTTTCTTTTTCTTCCTTTTTAAGTTCTGTGTTACCAACTCCAGCTGGAGGTATCAGGACCAAGCGTGGCTCAGCAACACTTGTCTTCTTCGGATAAACTAAATACGGCGCGTTTATACAAACTCTTTGGAAGTTACACAGGTTTTAAAGTAACAAGTTAAATAATGAACAAACATGCCAGCTGTAAGGGACTGATATTAAATGCTTTAACAGTTTTGTAGAATCTGTGGTAACTATTTTGCCCAGAAAATACCCCTGCAATTCCTAAGGGGCATTTGTGGCCAGAATTTTATTCCTTAAATTCAGTAAGTTCTTGCTTAGAAAGTTACTCTGCGGAGTCAGAAAACAAGGAGATTTGGTCCTAGCAGGAATTAGCTAAATAGCTCAGTGTTCTTGAGAAGCCCAGCAGGAAAACAACACATAAACAGCCCTCTCCSCCTAACCCCCCGCTCCTAATTCATCTCACTGACAACAGTTTAGATCAATATCAGCCCTAAGTGATTCTTGTTAATGGGGATTATTAAGAAGAATCAGCACCTTTAAAATGCTATTCCAAGCTGCCTCCAGAGTGGGAAGGGGAAGAGGCTTTCAGACGAATCCGATTTTTGCACTCCCAGGTAGTTGGTTATTTATTACAATATGAATTTAGTATAAAATCTGATTTTTGATACAGGAAGAGAGGGAAATGAAGGTTTCTCCCAAGAGAAGATCGGCCACTGGCAATACGTTTGTGACAACTAATCAGTCAAGGTTTAGCAAAGTGACACAGAATAAGTTACCGCCTCCTGTAATCATTTTAAATCCTGCTACCTGAGAGCATGAAAGCCCCATTAAGTGACAAATCAGTCGGTCAAAGGCCTCTCCTAACTTCTGTTCCTAGTTCACTTCCATACTAAAGGGAATGCCAATTTTCTTAACTAGTTTCATCAGCTTTTCTTGGCCAAAATAGCTTGATTTACTTAAAAAGAAAAAGAGGAAAAAGAAAAAGAAAGAAAAAGAAAAAGAAAGGGAAACACTCCAACCTAGTCTTTACAGAGATCGTATCGCTAGTGCTTCTTGCAGTTAACAGGTAAGTACATCAATCCATACACCCATTCCCAATATTGGCACCTATTCTTCCCAATAGGTGCCAACAAGGGAGCTTTAAGGATCCCTGAACTTTTTTCTTCTCCTGTCCTCACTGCGGCTCATCCAGAAGCCCCAAGGGAGCGAAGAGCCCAGGAGGCACCTGCCGAACCAGGTTATTGCTGCGGATTTTAGCGACAGGGAAGGCGGCACCGGCCGTGCCTGCTCTAGAGGAGCAGCTCGCAGACCTCGCCACCTTTTCCACCGCACACTTGCGCCCGGCTCTCGCCCGAAACACGTCCGGGAGCCGCGGGGCTGAGACGAGAGCAAACGCGCAAGTTCTTCCGCCTCTGCTCAGGGCGTCGCTGGAGCTGCGCGGGCAAGTCGGGTCTGTRCAGTTTGGTTTGATACTCTAAGGGGCAGAATAAGACAATAAACCGTTTCCTGGAAACTGGGTAAAAGAATAAGCTGACCGAAGCCCCGACAAAGAGCAGAAAATCCAGAGAAGCAAAGCAGGGCAATTTTAAACCATCTCCGTGTGCTGAACAACTGATGCACTGGCTCCATCAAGACTATAAAATATTTGTTAAGTCATCCCTGCTTAAAATAACATTTGTCTGGTGCCAACAAAGAAGCACGGGCTAATGGCTAAAACACAGGACTAAAGTCAGGAGCTTCGGGCACTTTTCCCAGCTCCGGTACAGATAGAGGCGTCGGGCTGGCAGTCGGGGCAGCGAGGCAGACCCCGGTRCCTCCACGAACTGCAGCGGGGTCCCCGCAACAGCAGGGGTTCACCCCTAAGGTCCATCGAAAGCCTTTAGCACTTGCTTAATTGGATGTGCTGGAAAAACAAGTCACCCAAAATAAAATAAGCACGCAAAGGGACAGAATATTTCTTGGTGGTCCAAGTAATTTTATTTCTCAGGGCAGGATAATACTTGTTGGCCTTGGAGAGTCATTCTAGAGCTGAATTAATATTTTGAATTAATATTTGTGGAGATCTCTAGGCAGAAGGTGAAAAACATGCGAACGATACTGTTGTCTGTTGGGCAAGGTCAGGTATTAACAGGAAAAGAAAAGCTTGCAAAGTGCATTAGAAKCTATGAACTGCTCTAACTATTTGCTATGAAGAAACACAAGGGCATTTAGAAATATRTTTTACAGTTTTGTCCCCTAAAACCAGTGAATTTGGTTGTTTAGCAAACCATCAACTTCCACAGTTAAAAACGTCTACTCCCAGAAATATTTTCCGGGTGTTCTGTGTTTTGGAAATAGGACACTGGATGTATTCTCCTGCCCCCAAAACACATCAGAGTTTATTTTAGTAGAGCAGACATTTCCGAGACAGATTGCGTTGTCCTCTGTAAGCTCCAKCATAAGCTCTAAGTCACAGGACCGACTGCTAGAAATTGCCCCCAAATCCCATCTTCCTGGCTAGGATTTTTTGTGCTGCTTTCTATCTGTGAGACATAAAAGCTGCTTTCAGAGTAGCCTCTGCAGTCGGTGGAGGTGCAGCCTACAAACATGTGCACAGTGCTGGCTGGCTGTCATCAAGAGAAGAAAAAAAAAAAAAGGCAAAAAAAAAAAAAAAAAAAAAAAAAAAAAAAAAAAAAAAAATCCAAAAATCCTCAGTCCAATCAACAAGTTTCTTACTATTTTAAAATATCTAAAATTAGAACAAAAGCTTTACTTTAGCAAGTCAGTTCCAGCGGTATCAATGAAATGATTTACACTATTGCATGCAGTGAAAATTTAAATCTTGGTTGACTTGAGGTTTACTGTGCTTCTTTACACGTGGTGTAGAATCAGCTGCTGCCTCCTCTCTGCCACGTACCCGCACCRCCAGGGCCGGATGCGCCCTGCAATTACACACACTTCACTTTGTGGACGTGGCTAATCCCAGCAAAGATTTTCATACCAAYGCAGACAGTGTACGAGGGCTCAGAGTGGAAGTAGACAGACATGCTGACACCCGGCTCCGTTCCTGGCATCTGCCCATGCTGAGGCTCCAGTATCTTTTTGCTATTTATTCCTGGTTATGAGGGTTAGAGGAGTTTCTGTACTTGTTCTGGGTTATGGAGCACATCTGTATTTTTCCTTCTATTTTCAGTGCATTTAAGCACCCCAAAAGCAATACAGACCCCCATGTATCAATGGGTGTTGCGAGTGCCATCCTACAGATCCTGAACACACAGAGGTCCCACGCACAGAGCGGTGTGCTGAACGTGGGGTCCTCCCTGACTGCCTTAGGGACAGCCCCCTTAAAGCAACGCCAAAACAAATTGCTTTACCTAACTGTGATTTCGAAAGCGTGAAAGCACAATTACGGCTACAACGAGAGACATCGCACAGTATCTCTCATCCAGCGCTCGCAGGCATTTGGCGTGCACCTTCGGGACCTCGGCCGAGCTCTCCTCTTGGGCGCGCACATGCAGAGCTGCTGAGAGCTGCTGTCCTCAGCCCTTCAGAAGGCCCAAAGCGACTACATTTGTCTGTTTTGACACCAGTTTGGAGACCATCGGTGCTTAGTCTCGAGAATTTAAATGACTTCTTTCATGATGACAGCATCAGAACTAGAACCCAGATTTCCYGTCCAGTCCTCAGCACTAACAGCCTATCTAGCATTTTGTCTTCTCCACATGAGAATTATTCGCTGAGTAAGTGGCTGAAAGCAAGTAGTTGCTGGTTTTCACAGAAAGTAGGAGGGCAAAACAGAACTACCCCCAGTGCGACACACCGAAATGACAGAGATAATTGTAGGTTGGTTTCCAAACATCCTATTTGCTTTTCTTTCTTTCCCAGCCACATTTTCAGCCCTATTGGTCTCAATATTCTGGCCGCGAAAACACCACGCTCTGCTTCTTTGATCAACTAGTGAAAAGCCCTTTCATGTCTCGCTGTCTTCATTACCTTACATTTTAATTGCTGGCCTTGCACGGAACAGACAGGTGGTACAAGGCCACAACAGGAGATGACAGATGGCTTTTGGCAGTGCACGTCCAGATTATACAGGCTGAAACCACCCTGGGAGGCAGTAACGCRTCCTGCGCCGGGAGATCAGCGGTGCGTTCACCGCACCTGACGGCTACAGCCAGCAAACGCCTCTTTCAGATCCTATTAGAAAATACTAATGGTTGGCACTTCTCCAGTTCTTTAAGATTGGGTCTGAATTAGATGAAATTTAGCTTTTTAAACACCGTACAGGTGGTATTGAACTCATGCCTATCCCTACAAGCTATTAGGATCACCATTTTTCACATGGATAAAGCAATATATCCAGAGACAAAGGGGGTTWCTCAGAAGGTTGAGGAGAGTTAGGGTTAAAACCCCCAAACCTTAGCGTCAAAGCTCCCGCACCACTGGCTGAGCTCCAGTGGAGTGAACATTTCTGAATAAAAAAGTCCAGTTCAGACGTCATTCTTACTCTCCATTCCCCGTCGCTGGGGAAGTGGCAAGATTGTTCTTCTTACGAATGCAGAACCTCCCTTTCCCCCGAGGACAACAGGTCTGTGGTTGGGACCACCAGGGTACAGTAACATCAGTCTGATGCTGTCCGTGTCTTGACAAACACACAAACCCATCGCTACCGCGGTACCGGTGAAGGTTTCTTCTCCAATGCATTTGACTTGCTGCACTTCCTTGTCAGGGTGGGAGTTACTAAAGGCTTGTTGTAAGGACAGCTGTATTGACTATCAGGTCCTATACTGCCGTTTTACACACACTAAGAGGGAAGTTGTAAGAAATCACAAGGAATTAGATACTTTGGGCTGTGTTATAGAAGTAATCAGGCTARCCTGTTGCACTAGTCCTTTCTAGCCTTAAAAATCTATAGATGGAGCAAGCGGGTTCCCAAACCAAAGTTTGGATGCAAACATGTTTAAGTTTCATCTAATTCAGACCCAATCTTAAGTTCAGGGCCGTAACCTCAGTTCTGGTGACCCCTCTGCAGCAAAAGGTGCTGTTCTGGTGAAAACCCTCTGGGGATAGTTTGGGGGAAGTTTCATTCAGGTCTCAGAGTTAGTCAAAACAGAATAGAGGGGTTATTTTGCTAAAATCTGACACTTATTTGCTCCCAGTAGTAAAACGCACCCTTACTACAAATGCAAAACTAATAGTGTTAAGGACTCTTCTCCAGGAAAGTTGCTAAGTGGCCCTCCAAGATTTGTATGGAAAGGCAGAGGGCCTGATCAACTGCACAGCAGAAGGGAATGCCTCCCAACTATTTACTCCTCCTCCTCCTCTTCCTCCCCTTGCGCTCCCAGATGGCCATTCCTTTCATTCGCCGGGCAGGCTCCCTCTCTCTGTGCAGCTGTTCCCACTGCAGCTGAAATCAAGACATTGCAACTCATTAGCTCTACTCAGTTCTTTCATCCAGAAGCATGACACGCCGCGAGAGCAGAAATGACAGGAGTCAAACGTAGGCTGAGATGCAGGTGCTTGGGATGGTAGAGGCCATTCAAGCAATTAATTCCCACTTACACCACCTTGCTCCTTTTTCTGTGAAATAACATCCCATCGAAACTTTGCAGATTTTGGTGTGTGCCCAGTTAAAGAGTATCACCCTCTTCAAAACATTAGACAGATGCCTTCAAATCAGAAGTCTCTTTTGAGACCATTCCCCTTGCTATTGGATCAGCCAGGACACTGGCATCCCACCCAGCCGCTGAAGGAAAATAAAAATATTTAGAGGARGTTCAAATTGACGCCATGTAGGCCACAAGACTTCATTTCTTTATGTATGTGTTTATTTTAAAACTGAACCAATACCACTTTCACTTGGAAATGTCTTAAGGAGTTGCTGAGATTTTGTGGAAAACTTTTTTGAGGAAAAATTACTCAGAAAATACTGTCTTGCTTTGATTAGATATATGGTAGAGTGCTGTTTACCTATGTTTCTTCCTGATGGACTTCTTGTTTAGCTTTTTTCAGTGAACTTGGAGTCAGTGAGATCTTTAAATTGGGAAGTGCCTTTTTAATTGTAGCACTGACATTCATTTTACACGGAGTATTGAGCAAGTCACCCAACTYTGCATGCATTAGACAGAGAGCTCAGGAGAGGAACGGGGCTTCTCCCTGGCCTGTTCGACGCTGCTACGGCCGGGCCAAAGACCTCTGCTTCGGCACGCGTGCACGCCATCCAGACGGAAAATTGGATGGGGTGGGGGCGAGCGCGGGAAAGCCTTTCCCCAGGGAGGAACTGCTGTCTCAAAAGAGAAAACGCTTTCTGATGACCCGAGCTAAAGATAGGATGAGCGCAACCAGCAGCTTTTTAAAGCCGCCAAGCTCGCCTTATCAGCAAGTCCCCTGGGGAAGAACATAGCTTTCACCGAATACGGCCTTTTACAGAGCCCTTCCTTCGCACGGCGTCTGGCTCAAATATTGCCCGGCGCGGGGTAAAACCCGCCCTGCGCGGAGACGCGCAGGGCGGCGACGGCGAGCCCGGGCGCCCTGCCCTGCCCTGCCGCCGTGCCGGGGTGCCCGCGGCGGGGGCGCCCGCCGGCCTTCTGCCCGCTGACCCGGGCGGGACGGCAGGTCTCCCCCGCCGCCGCTCCCTCCGGCCTCCTCTCCTTCCAAAGGAGGGGATGCTTTCGGCAAAAGGCAGCGCGGTGATAGATCCGTCCAGACCAAGGGTCAAGTTTATGTTGATCTACAGGTGTCAGGAGCGTATTGATCCCGTGATTAAGGTCCCCCAGAGGTCGCAATAAATCCTCAAGGGGATGAAAATACCCATAACTTACTCGCAGATGTTACAGGAGTAACCAGATAAGGTAAAGCAACCACCACAATAAGTGATAACAGACACGGCTGGAGCAACAGGTGATGCCACGACATTATTGCTCCCCACGCCAGGGTCACTCGAGGCATAAAAAGGTGAAAACCTCAAGCTATTCAGGCCCTTGTCAGAGCGAAATAAGGACATTTGTTTCAGCTTAACCTGGGTGCGACTACTTCCCTCACACAGGACAGAAACCAGCATTTAATATAAACATTTTGCTCTTTTTGGTCCGCACTTTCCATGCCTTTCCTTAACAGCAGCGAGTTATGCCTGATGCAAAAATCCTTTTGYAGAGATACCACTTTACAAATGGAAAACCCATTACGATGGGCAATAGAGATACAGGAAAACAACCGTCCTAATTTCTAGACCCTCAGCTAACACCGATGCCAGCGTTCTCCAAGGAKTTTGACGACAGCGAGCGCAAATCACCACCCCTGAAGCCGGGGGCCACGCGGACTTCCCAGGATTTCTGTAACCGAAGCGTTTTGGCTCGGCGGTTACCGCAGAGCATGATGCTCGGTCCCTTTATCACATCTCCCCTCCCTGCGGCAGTCGGGGCAAGTTCTAATTTTAAAAAGCAGTGATATGGTTGTGCTGCACGCTCACACGCTTTATAGTTAGCTGCTCCGGTATTACATGCAAACACGCACAAGCGATTGGAGGGTTGAGGCCTTCGTTTTCCATAACTGAGTAGGGCAAAATGGAAAAAAACTAATGTGSTAACTTGCTGAAGCTCAAAAGTTAAAATAAATGACATGCCACGAATGACATTTTATCTTCAGAGTAATTTCAAGGTTAGTTATCAAAAATATTCCTGTGATTGAGCTAAAATAATTCTAATAGAAACTAGTGWTACAAGAAAGAACAATTGTTACCTGATTTTGTTCCCTTGAAGGGCACCACCTGACATAATAAATCAAAACAATGCATTTTCCTTTGTGGTGTATTCCAATGAAAATCAGAAACAAAACGGACCTCTTAGGAATTAATAAATCTGATTGGTATAGAACAAACTCACAGTTCAACCTAAAACTTTGAGCATCAAACTGGAAATTAATATATCAGGCTTTGTTCACAGTATCTATATATAAATTAGAAAATTATATTCCAGTAAATAGTCTTGAGAGGGAAAATACTTATCATAGGAATAATGTGCATTAATTATGAGCGTAGTACTTCTTTTTAGAATATATAGCTGTCACTCTCAAAGCACAAAGATTAATCGTTTTAGAAATGTTTGCAGCAGCTCTGTTGCAGAGTGCCAGCGGCAGCAGCCCCTTGTAAGCACCGTAAAGCCTAGCACAGGTGAAAACCCCTCGCTTGGAAGCCTCTGCTCTGCTTCGTGAGCACAAGCAGTCAGCTCACATACACTTCAGTGTGCTGCTAAATAGTGCCCAAAGCATCTAATAGCACTTTTGCACCACAGCTGATTTCTCCCACCTACACCTGGTCTCGACGCTGGAGAAAATTTTACTACTGCCCTTACCATCTTTCCTCTGTCATATTTAAGCCAAACACTCTAGAATTCATATTTTTTTGTCCCACRAGCCACGGTTGGTCCGGCGAGTGCCGAAACGGTGTGAGTATTGGTGGAACTTTATTTCACAGTGCTACCTAGTGGTGCCCAGAATAAACCATCAGTGAGTCAAAGCGCAYTCTCAGTACAGAATTACACACATGTATCAAATCTGAACCCCCACAACCCCTGAGTAGCAACCGTCAGTTTAGGTTGCAGGGAAAAAAGGAAGGAAAGAAAGGAAGGAAAAAACATGTAAGATCATTTGCAAACTCATCCCTGACGTTTCTGAGCGGATATGAATATGTGCCCATCAGCTACCCTAACCCACAGCTCTGCAGCTGTTACTAGATGCCAAGACAGCTAGTTCCTTCATTAGACAACCAGGATTTTCCCCACCCTTATCATCACTGGAGAGGAGCACAGGAAAATTCAGCCGGTGGCATTCAAGGCCCTTCAGCGACCGTCCTCCCCCTTCCTCCATCTCCTGTGCAGTATCAGGTTATTAATGCCAGCGATTAGATTTTCAGACAAGCRTTTTTGCATTGTCCTCAGATTTCCTGCCAGCTCAGGACACTCATCGCGCCGAGCCGCAGAGTCTTCCCGCTTTGCAAAAGTTTTCCAGCCTCCTCTTAAACTTTCCCTTGCTCCGTGACGGTCCAGCACCCGCTGCCGCCGTCTCCCGTGCTGCCCGCCGGAGCCCTCCCACCCCGCGCACTGCTGGTAGTCTCGGGGGCTACCAGGGCGCGAAGGAGCAAAACGCTGTTGAAAACCACCGGGGCAGACGGGGAGCCAAGTCCGCAGGGTGCAATGGCAGAGCCGCAACCTCGAGCCTGAAACGCAGCCGCTCTACGCGATGGTTTTCCCATATTTAGACAGGGGAGAACGGGGCTTGTTTTCCTTGGGCAATGCCCTGCGATCACCAGATGAAAGGAGTCATGTAAGCACTAAGTAGTATTAAGTCACACGTGTAATATATATATATGAGAATAATATAGTCAAACAATACTTCACAGTTATTTCCAATAGCAACATTTGTATAATGCCATTGACACTCAACTGCTGATAAGTAGGACACACTCGAGGAATTTTAATAAGCCTTTGAAAAGGTTTAACTGATGTGAATTAAGCCTTGAGATAATTTAGACACAAGGCTATCGTTCTTCAGTTAAAAATAATTGATCTTGAATTTAAACATCACATCTTATGCCCTAGTGCACAAACGCAAAGAAAATGTTATTTGTCACCAGCAGCATCTGGGGCTGATGAATGTGTTTATGGAGCGAGCTGCAGTTAATCTGAATTGTGCACGGACCGTACCAGATGTACAGCAGCTCCGTTTACTCAGAAGATTTTTTTTTCCTCCCTCTGGGTCATAGACAAAGTAACTCAAAGGACCAAGATTCAGATATTTCATTTAAGGATAGATGTGGCCAGTTATTACTACTACAGCACTAAAGCCGATACCCTACGCTTTGTGGTGGACGCTTGTGGGCCAGTGTGGAAAAGCCTTCTAAAGTTATTTGGCTTTAATCCACAAAAATGGCTCTGCCACTCCTCCCTTACGGAGGCAGAATCAAAGTCTTAATCTACAGTTTACTACCGAACACAGAGTTTTTCTTTCTTTTATTTTTCTTTTGAAAGGAAATATTGTACATTTAGTGCTTGTTATTTCAGGCACTATGGTTTTAATCAGTATTTTTCTTCTAAATCTTGATAAATTTTGGAGGATCCTCTAATAGAGGTGTAYTTTAATGTCTTTTTGACAAGGTGATAAGATCACACGCTTTTCTGAAATGTGCAAACCTAAATATCTATCCTTCCTCTTCATAGAAATTAACTAACTTGCCTTAGTGAGAGAGCACAAATTCCCGTTTGCTGACTTTAGGAGTGAATATTATCCCAAAGTCTATGAAGTTACTTACAGTTAAGCATACACAAGATCAGGAGCCAAGATTGGGCCAAAGTCTGCTATCACCAAAGATACTGACGCACAGAATCAGAGGACAAAAGGAACTAGGGTTTTTTGTTTGTTTGTTTGGGTTTTTTTGGCTGGTTTGGAATGAGCAAATGGATTACGCATACAAACCAYTTACTCAATGAAAGACAAGATTTGYTGGCATTTAGCTACCTGTATTTTTGCTTCAAATTGTTCTCAAGTATCATCTCTGATTCTTAAACAAATATGAGTAACATTCAGATCTTTAGCACCATTTGCATTTTTTTTTCAAATGAAAAGAATGTGTTGAAGAACTGGGCTCAGAAAAGGAGTTCGCCCCGTGTTTAATCCCAAACGTACAGCACTGCATCCAGGTGCAGGTTCATAACTGGGGAAGGCTCACTTCCCTGGAGGGCAGCAAGTATTTGCTACCACAGGCATAGGATCAGCTGGATCAATAGACTTACTCAATACAGAAAATCTTATCTTCATTGCAGCCTAGCTAGCAATAACATCAGCACCTAGATGCCACCGGTAGAGTTATCTCAGATCAGCAGAAGCAACGGTTGCTYGGTAGTTAGGTGACACCTATGAAAAGCCAACAATCCAAGCAGAAAATTTGCACCCCGCCGTCCATTTTGAGGATAAAAGGAAAGCAGTCTACCTCTCTGTGTTTTGGGTGTTTGTCAGGACTACAAAATAACTCTTTGCAGCGCGCGGCAGCTTCAGTTCCCGATCTCCGCTCCCGCCGGGACGCGGTGAACCGMAGAACTCGTGGGTACAGCGAGACCAGAGCCCCGGAGGGGTCAGGTCGGAAAGCGTCCCCGTACGTGATACTTTGCCATCAYGCTGTTGAAAAGGAGAGAGCAAAAAGCTTTCATGTTGTTCTATATATACGCGGGTCTATCTATAGGGCCGGGTGTGCGCTGATCCCCGGGGAGACGCTCTCCCTGCCTGCCCTCGGGGCGCTTATCGCAGCGGCAGCGCGACGCACGCAGCGTTATCGCCCGGGCAGGCTCAGCGCAGCCGAGTGGCATTTTCCTTTCATGCAGAAACCGACACCAAACGCGGGGCAGGAGGATTCGCGGCCCCCCGGCGCAGCCCGCGACCCCGGCCGGCAGCCTCTCAGAGCGGCAGATAAGTCGGACGCGCAAGTCGGCTCTGATGTGGCGGCCGAAGGCAAAGGTCAGGTGCGATAGCATCTGCTCGGGCTCGCGTTGCGGGGTTAAAAATAAAAGGAAGCCCAAGGGGAAGCAGGGGACCGCGGCGGCCTAAGTCACGCAGAAATGCCACAGCGCCCCGGGGGGGGGGGACACCTTCACCAGAGCTACTTCTCCTKCTTCCCCTCAAATTATTTCTCGGTGACCTTGCGTGCCTGCAGAAACCTAACGATTCCCCCAGTGCTCCAGCGTCCAAGACGCGACAGCCCCCGACGGACGGACGTGCAGCTGCTCTTTCTGCACCTCTGTTAGCCCACGCTGCACATACGGGAACGGTCAGACCAAAACCAAACCAAACGAAAACCCAGCAACCCCACCTGCTCAAGGGCTGCGATTTAGGCGTTCAGCTTTTGTGTGATAGGCACAAATAGAAGTAAAAGTTGCTTAAAAAATTATATATATATATATATATATATATATATATATATAAGGTTCACATTTAATGCTTTTATTTGTAACTACGCAGACCAGAGATCTACTTTTATAGATTTGGATACTTATGATCAAACCGTTGCAAAAGCTGAGGTTTATTCCAAACATGGCTCGCGTGGGTGAGACCAGTAGCCGCAGCCCAAAGCACAGCAAGACTTGGGGCACCCCCGAACCGACTGCACTGACCCAGAGACACAGCGCACGGGACAAGCTAGCATGTTCCAGTGATTTTACAGAAGCACGAGTCATTTCAGACGGTAAAAAGACTTTAATATTGACTTTTCTTATAATCGTCTGCTCTTTGGCACAGTTTTTTTCCAGAGCCCAAATACAGYGAGGATGTGGCTGCTGGTTGTATGAACCCCTCTAACTGCAGTATCTGAATTGACATATTGGAGGAAGAAGGATCGACAAGAGACACAGCATCACCTAACTTCTGATTGAGCTGCAAGAACACGCAGCCTCTGAAAAACTCAGTAAGTCACCTAACAAGAGGGGGAAAAAAATGGAAAGAACAAAAAAAAGGCCAYCTCTAATGATAAAAATAAGTAACTTCCATACAGTAGTAAAAAAAAGAGTATAAATCCAAGAGACTTGCTATATAGCTCTATGTGATAGCAATGGGAAAAATGGTTACAGTGTAACATGGAAACTAAATTAAATGAAAATTGATTAATATTTCCAAAATTTAGGYCCCTATGGAAGCGCCCTTATGTATCAGTCTGCCTATAGATTTAGTCCTGTTCAGAACGCAACGTATGAATGAAACCCAGTCTCTGTTACTCAGACCTTCACTATCCGTTTACTTGAGCTACCGCTCATTTTACAGGTTTATTCTGACATCACTGGAGATCTCATATGATTAATCTGGTTTCACATTTTGATAAGCTGACCGCCAGCACCAAGAGAGAGCTGTTCCCACGCGGTAACTCCTGCTTCTCCAGTGCTGCTGTTCGCACGAGCCTCCCTGCAAGCTGCTGCAATGATTTCAGAGCTGAAGGATCCAGGGCATCTTTTTGCAAAGAAGTCAAGAAGATGCTGCCGTGCAGCTCGTTCCTACTTTCATCATTTCCTCAGTGGCTGCCCCGAAAGAGATGAGCTGTTTCTTATGAAGTTTCATGTCAAACTGAGCTTTTGAAGCTCAGGTTTGGATTCCTGACATGCGAAGCACATGGGAAAAGGGGGACAGAAAGTGTTACAAACTGATGAACTGCCCAGGAGAAAACCATCTCAGCGGGGACCGGGAGGCTCACAACGCGATACTGCTCCCGTAGCACGGCAGCCAGCTACACTAGTTAAACAATACACATTTAAACAGTATAATTTGGAATTTGGTTTTGGGAGGCATTTGTGCTTTAAATGCAATTTTTCCTCTTCCAAGCTTTGAGCAATGCAGTACACAGGAAAGAAACTTAAGTTGGGCTCCACTACCTGGCCACGTTTTAGGTTTTTTTAACCTACTGCTTTGTTTATAGATCAGTGACACATACCATGGCCATCAAATCTTGCAAAGATTACATTTTCAGCAACTGAAAAGCATTATTTCTTAACAAATTGACCTTAAAATTTGCATACTTGAGAAATATTCCTTATTATCGTGAATCACTGTATTAGAAGAGAAAACCTGAAGTTATACTAAAATTCAAAGTATGTAAGCCAACTCTCTCCATCTCTTTATAAGTTGAATACATTTCTCAACTAAAATAAAAAAACATATTTTGTAGCACAAATGAGCATCAAGTGTACTCATCATAAAGTACAACTGTACATAAAAAAAAGCATAATAAATTCTTTACTCCCTTAGCACTTTTTTTGGTACCCACCAGACGTACAGGAGCATTTGTAGTTTAAAAAGTCGCTCATCTGTTAAAAACACTTCTGGATTTAATGTCAAATTTGTCAGTTCGTCTGCATATATTTTTATCTATGGGCTTTTTTTTCCCCCCCATTTTCACCACCAAGGGTCTTCTTCACAGATGAGTGCAGGAGGGCCCTACGTACTCGCGGGGAGGCGCACGTGCCCGCCGGCTGTTCTCAGCCCCAGCCCAGCCTGGCTCGCTCGGGACCACTTGGCACGCGATAGCAGCCGCACGCATTTGGCGGAGACATTTTTAGAAGCTTCCAAGCTGTGAATTTGCTCTTCCATTTTGGTGAAGCCAGTTAAAGGGAGGGYATTTCCAAAGGAGAAGTTGAAATACACGCTTAATTTCTGCTCGATTCTTAGAGAGAAGAAGACCAAAACACTCATTTATTTTCCTACAGAGACTCTTCCTGTAACATTTCCATACCTGCAAAACTATTACCAATGCCAAATACCAAATAATTACAAGTCAAGTGAAGCAAGTCTCTTCAGCCCAGTTCTGCTGACTGTTAAAGCCATTTCCATTGCTTTCCTTCAGGTTCACATTTAATTGCAACCACTACAAGGTGACCTTGCTGGAAAGCAGACACCCGCATCTGGGCTTAGAAAGTCACCTTAACGCTGAACCTTGCAGGGACCTACAGAGCGGGTGCCCCAGGCTCTGCGTTGGCCCCCGGTGCGCGGTACCGCGGCCGCTGGTGCCCCCTTACACCAGATGCAAACCCAAGGCACCACTGCAAGAAACCCACGACAGCAAGAAGAGAAGCTGCTCTGATGTTTCCACCAAACAAAAGCAGCCTATTTCCAAGCATCGGCATTCTGAAACTGCAGTGGAGACCCTGAGTTTTTGCCACTCTCTCTCGATCTACACGGTGCAATCAGAGACTCTGCCCAGGCCAGGATCACATCTTCTTAGCCATCTGCAAACCACCACATGCTGGTAACAAAAATAACTATCTGGCTGCACCGTCTGGCTCCTGATGACCGAACAGTTCACTTACATCCAAGCGCCCTTTCCATGGGCGTTCAGAAAGAACAAAATTATTTCAGCAGGTTGAAATCCATAGCGAGGATTTGAAATGAATTCTCACAAACCAGCAAACTTTGTAATAATTCACTCTTAAACCAGCAGAGCCACTGCCACCGGCCCCATGGGCATCCCCAGCCCGTCCCAGCTGTACGGCAGAGCACCTGGTCGCACACACACGCAGTCACCACAGCCCCGCTGACGAGCGTGGATTCATTAACGCACACTCATCTGATTGCCACCAGCTGCCTGCCTCAGCCCCCTGAACTCCAGGGCAGGGAGATTTCAGCTCCTTTCTAGCTTACAGTAGTTGCTTGCTGCTGTTTTTAAGGAAGCGTTAGTCTTTGAAGGAAAAAGGTCTTTCGACTGCAACTGTTTTCCGACATCGAGTGCTGCTTTCGACTTACAGCGCCTGCCTCCGCCGCGCCGAGCGCGGGGAGAGCCCCAGCCCGGCCGCGGTGCTCCGGTTCTGCTTTCACTTGCGTGTGGGTAGCAACGCTGCACGTAGACACCTTTACACGCTGGTAACAGCCCAGGCACCGGCTCACCAAAGCACCAAAACTAATGGGGAGTTTAAGCAGCTGAAACAGGGCTGAATGGAGTTGAGGTGCCCATGCTCAGAAACCGTATCTTAAAAAGAGACAACGACCCTCCTCAGCTGTGGCCCAGCACCGAGYATGTCTCCATAGCTCCCTTCCTTATATGTTAAAGCTCCCCAAACCTATTCCACCACCTATTTCTGGCTTGCCTCAGCGCCAGCTCGTGCCCAAGCTCAGCCCCGCGGCAGTGGAGGCCACCTTCTTCTTAGCTTCTCTGATAGGGTTTGCTGCACCTACCAGAGCAAACCTGTAGGTTAAMGCACCTTAGAAAACACTACTCTCTTTCAAATATGTCTTTCTGGTGCCAGTTTCTACCTTTCACATCACAAAACTCAGAGATACAGCACGAGGCTGAGATACACTGTCCCATGCAATTCAAACCCCACCTGCACCCTCAGAGGTGGTCACCAGAGCCACCAGGCTGCCAGGACAGTTGCATCCTCCGAGAAGGCAGAAAACACAAAGAAACACCCCTAATATCCGACAGAAAAAGGCAGGCGCGTCCCTCCCCGCAGTGCCGCTCCGCTGGACGCAGAAGCCTACCTTTGAGACAAGAGCCAGCTCCGCAGGTGGTGGGCACCAGGCCACAGCTCACGAGGCCGTTTGAGCCCAGCTACCTCCTCCGCCTTCCGCAGATACAGCTGCACATGTGGCCAAGGCCCCGCTACATCACCTCTTTACCCCCCAGGAGGAAATAACCTTCCTCTCTCCACCTCCGCTGGTTACTGGGGTGGAGGCCGCAGGGCTCCGGGTGAATTCACCTCACCTGCAGAAGGGAGCAGCTGTAGGACCAAGTGCTGCCGAAGGACTTGCTGGGGCCTGGGGCAGGTTCCTGCTCCTCCTCTCTCCCCAAAGGCCCAGTTGTTCTCAGCCTTTKTTTCCACCTATTTCCCCTGCCTCTAAGGACGGTAAATCTGAAGGCAGTTTATGCAGAGAAGGTAGTTATGTTTACAAAAGGGGGGGAGTGGTAATGAAATCCTGATGTGACAGAAAATGAACATCGTAGGGAAGGTCCTTGACAGTTATTTCTTGTTCTTGGAGTCTGCAGCCAGTCAAGGTCTGAAAGCTAGAATTTCAGTAACAAGACAAGAAAAGAGCAAAAGGCAAGACATCCAGCAGGAGAGTTTTTTTTTTTTTTTTTTTTTTTTTAACAAATTACTCTACTACAATCCTCATTCAAAAAGACCATCCATTTAAAACAAAATGTACTGCTGAGATTCATAGCGGCATGAGGAGGCTTCGTCTGTTTAAGGGTTCATCTATATTCTGAATGGAGCAGGTAGCAAAGATAAAGCAACTGAAATTTCCTGCAGGCAGTTGCACTGCATCGCTGCTTACAGCATAGCTGTATCATCTGCTTAGCGTTCCAGTATCTCGGAGATTAGTGGAGACCTATTTTTATATTGCATCGGCATGAGGGAGGTTATATTGAACCAGCTAGTGTCTGACCACTTGCAGGTTCAGCGTTTCAAGAAGACAAGCCTGTTTTCCTCTAATCTAGCTGAATAAATAAAACAAGGCTGCTACGGCTGGCCTCGAAGCACGAGTCCACAAAAGGAAATGTTACTGACTGCTCTGAAGTTGCATAAAACAGCACTGTGCTCCTGTTTTGGAAATTAGGGACTGCTGCACAGTGACTGATTTGAAATGTATTTATATTCTATATATATATATATGTTCTAAATATTACTTGTATTTAAAGCTGTACTTTCCAAGCCTGGGGGACAGCAGGCCACACATCTAATCCTTGCCGTGTGCGTTTTACCCACCTGTGCGGAGCGGCTGCGTGTCCCGGCCGGGCAGCCCGCGGCCGTCGTTGCGGAGCTCGGCAGCAGGCGCCAGCCCCTACACAGACAACACGGGGAGCACAGCACCGACCCGGTGCAGCCCTCACTCTCAGAATATAACCCTTCGCTTCGGCAGTAGTCTGCTCATCAGACAGCTGCTCCTGAAACGAGTATCTTGGAGCGAGGCTTCTCTTAATTATTCGAAAGCACAGATGTATTAACTTTCTGTAACATCTTTTCTTAAGGAGAGTAATTTCTCTTTATTTCAACAACAGAACAAGCACATTTTCAATTTATTTCAGTCTCTGTAATTCTGCATCYAAGGAGAATCAATAAAGAAGGCTGCACTCAAATGCCATGAATAAATGATACAGAAAAAGCCACATCCATTCTCTCTAACCTGGGTATTACAGGACTTCCAGAGCAAGAAAAAGTTAGGGACACGCATGCACTACTGCCCTCTACGGGATGCACCAGCCGTACTGTAGCTTTCCTGCTCCCTTTGTGCCACACCAAGAGGAATAGCGCAGACGCTGCAGCTTTTCATGCAAAGGCTTCGATTTTTGGAGCCAGACTAAACATTCCAACTTTATTGTTTAGGTACACAGTTACCAAATCGCCACTTCCACTGTCCCATGCACTGGTTTGCATTATTACAGTCTGCTACCATTTTATTTATTTAACCAAGCTTCTGCTTGTAGCAGCAGCTGGCAAAATGGTAATTTGTGCCCACCGACAAGATCTGGTAAATAGGTATTACAAGGATGAGATAATCCACTGGAGGCAGCGTCATCTCTTTTCTCCAAATATGCTAGTAGGAACCTAAACTACACAGAAAATTTAGCCTCAGATTCCACATAAATTTAAACAGTGTCATTGACTTGATGACACACTACTTTGGATCTTTTTAGGAATGYCTGTAACAGAAAATTACTTTTCATTATAATTAAGAATATTTTTAACTATTCCGTGAGAATTTCATAAAGAGAATGTCAACTTTAAAAGTTAATTCTGAAGAAGCAATGAAACAATTTCCCTAGGAGAAGGCAACATCAGTTTTAAGAACACTGCAGTCTTTTTGTGGTATTTGCAAGGTGCTACATGACTGTGGCATGTTAATATTTAGGCTATTAGAGCCAACAGGCACTCATTAGTAGAGTACAAAAGGTAGGCAAAGAAATCATTGCAAAAGATTTTACTAACTGCAAAAAGACCGACTGTATAAATAAGAAAAGATTTCAAATGTGCAACTTGTCAGTATTTTGCAAATACGAAGTGCTAAGTGGAATT